>NC_030859.1:12858588-12925587 GCF_000208745.1 Theobroma cacao | reverse complement strand
TATTATTATTGTAAATTATCTAGAGTTTATTTTTAAATGCTCTTTATGTATTTTATGAAATGAAAACGAGATTAAAACAGGATTTTTGATGTTTTAGAAATAAATGTGACAAATAAAAATATATTGTGTTGATTATGAAATTGAGTAATTGGAGGCTGACAATTATTTTGAAATATATATTTTCCTATGAATGGCTTATGAAATATGAGTATAGGTGGCTATATTTGATAAATTGCATTGGGAATTTATGTAAGCTATTTTTATTATGCAGGCTGGGTAAATAAATAAAAGTCATGTTATACTGTCGAAATTTTATTAAAATTGGTGTGTTTAGTCACTGCAGTGACGAGTTTCCGTGGACTGCCTATTAGAGGGGCACAGTAAACCCGGTTACATAGTTACTCCGATTGTAGAGGTGAGGAGGGTAACTCCCGGGGTAGTATTAGAGCTCACTTCACATCGAACCCCCACGTGAATGTGTAACTCGGCCAACGCCAAGGAACGACTTGTTTTAAAAATAAAAATGTGTTTCACATGTAAATATCATAACAACCTTGGCGGACTCGGTTAGATACCTCGGCCAACGTATCCCTGAGGATTAGTTTTGGCTTGAGTCTTGTTTTTTAATAAAAGACATAAGCCTTAATAATTGTTTTGGTAAATTACAAATATTTTATGGTTTAAGGAATCAATTGACAACCTTATGAAGTGGTTTGCGATTTGTTGTTTAAACTTGCCTCAATGTTACTCGCCTTTAGATATTTATGATAATGTTTGTTTACTCATTGGGATTGCAAAATCTCACCCACATCCTTTCCAAACACTTCAGGTCTGTGGTAGCTTGTAGATACCTTATTTTGTCGAGGATTCCAGTTGACATCTTTATCTCACAAACAGTAGGTTACTATCACCAATACTTGGTGTATTTTGAGCCACTTGTCATTGTAATTATTATTATACATTATAACTTTGTAAATTATTGTATGTATGAATTTATTTTACTTCCAAGTTATAAAAGATTTCTTACACGTATTTCTATAAATATTGTTTTATATAAAAATCTTATATTTTAATCAATATTTTGAATAGTAATATTTATCTATAAATACTTTTAAAATATTTTTGTCTTTTGATTTACTTGAGCCGGAAACTACTGGAAATTGTTTAAAATGGAATGTTTAAAAACGATTTCTCACAGAGAAGGCAAGAAACTGATATGTAACCCTTGCGGGGTTCTGATTGGCATTTCAAGTAATGAGTGTCAATCGGGACGTCATGGCAGTTGTCATGGGTCCGAGGGAGGTTTTGGGTCATGACATTTTGACTTACCGATCAAGGATAGCTACCGGTTGCTCCTTACTGTTTAGATCATCTTGCAACTGAATGGTTTCATACCGTATTACATGTGATGGATCCGAGTTGTACTTCCTAAGCATGGACACATGAAACACGAGGTGAATATTTGAAGGTCTGGCGGTAATGCCAAACGATATGCCACTGCTCCAACCCTTTCTAAGATCTCGAAGGGTCCTATATACCGAGGACTTAGTTTCCCTTTCTTGCCAAACCTCATTACCTCTTTAGTTGGCTAAACTTTCAAAAATACGTGATCTCCTACTTGGAACTCCAAGTCTCTCCGTCGGTTATCAGCATATGATTTCTGTCTACTTTGTGCTGTTGACATCCGCTGCCGAATCATGCGTATTTCCTCGGTTGCATCCTCCACCAACTCAGGCCCCAAAAGTTTCCTTTCTCCCACCTCTAGCCATCCAATGGGTGACCTGCACTTCCGTCCATATAATGCCTCAAATGGTGCCATTTGGAAGCTAGATTGGAAACTGTTGTTGTAGGCAAATTCCACTAAGGGTAGATATTGATCCCACTTGACCTCAAGGTCTATCACACAAGCCCTCAACACATTCTCCAATGTCTGTATGGTCCATTCAGACTATCCATCAATCTTAGGGTGGAAAGTTGTGCTAAAATCTAGCTTAGTGCCCATGCTTTTTGCAACTTTCCCCAAAACCTACTGGTGAACTGTGCTCCTCTTTCAGATACAATAGAAATGGGGATACCATGCAGTCGTACTATCTCATCCATATAAACTCGAGTGTATTGGGCAGCACCATAAGTAGTCTTAATCGGAAGAAAATGAGTTGACTTCGTTAACCGATCTACTACTATCCAAATCGAGTCGTAGCCTTCACTAGTTCGAGGCAAACCCGTTACAACGTGCATGGCAATATGCTCCCACTTCCACTCGGGCACTGACAATGGTTGTAGTAGCCCTGCAGGCTTTTGGTGCTCGGCCTTAACCTGCTGACGAACTAGGCACTTGGATACGAACTCAGCTACATCTCTCTTGAGTCCTTCCCACCTATACACCTCTTTCAAATCTTGATACATCTTTGTAGCCCCTGAATGTACCATATAAGCTGCCATGTGAGCTTCCTCCAATATTTCTCTCCTCAACCCGTCACCATCACATAAAGTCTAGTTCCATACCTCAACACTCCGTTTGTGCCTTTGGTAAACATTTTTCCTTTCCTTCTCTAAGGATCCTCTAAGGCCTTAGCTACGAAATCATCTTTACTTTGTGCTTTTTTGATTCGGTCTATTAACATAGGCCTCACTCTAAAATGTGCTAGCAATGCATTTGTCTCCGTAACTTCCAAATGCACTCTCATGTCTCCCAAGCTATGAATCTCCTTAATCAAGGATCTCCTATCTGTAGAAATATGTGCCAGACTCAAGGCATCCACCACTACATTTCCCTTACCGGGATGGTAAAGAATAGTGCAATCATAATCCTTTAACAACTCCATCCATCTACGTTGCAACAAGTTAAGATCTCTCTGCTGAAATATATACTTCAAGCTTTTGTAGTCCATATATATCTCACAAGTCTCACCATACAAATAATGTCTCCAAAATTTCAAGGCAAACACGATTGCTGCCATTTCTAAATTGTGTGTGAGGTAATTCTGCTCATGCCTTTTAAGTTGCCTTGATGCATACGCAATCACCTTCCCATGCTGCATTAGTACACACCCTAAACCTCATCGTCATGCACACCATCCCATCATCATCATCACCAGCTCATGCGCACTCCCTACTCACACATGGTTGGGTCATCACCGGGTTATGCGCACTCCTACTCGCACATAACCGGGTCATCCTCGGCTTATGCGCACTCCCTACTCGCACATAGCCGAGTCAATGTCATCACACAACAATATATTCATACATATATATCAACACAATGTGGTAGTGCATGAATCAATAATAGTCACATGTCACAACATAAGCCATTTCTCAAGAGCTTGTTCCCAAGGCACTAATTTTTAAGAAAAGTTGTATAAAATCATTCAAACATTTTGTTCAAAATAGTCACATTCCCAAAATAGTTTTAATAGGCAGTCCACTCACCGATTTATTGTTAAGCCTTTAGTTGACTCTAATTCCCCTAATGATCCAATTGGAAGGATGGGACTTCATTAGAACCTAAGATCACATTAGCATAAGCAATAGGTCAATTCACACACTATGAACCCTAAAAGTTATCTCTTAGCTAGCTTTCAATGGCCACATTAAATGGCTATCTATGTTCACTATCTTAATCACTAAAAAGTAATGAACATACTCAACAATAAAACAACTCATACTCCCAATTACTAGCCATTATTCACAACTAAAAAATCAAGCTTGGTTCATTACTCACCCTAGGGTTCCTTTTTAGTTGAATTCTCTTCTAATAGCTTCCACACAAATGGGTAATTCTCTCTTTCTCTCTCTAAAATGCCCAACTAGTGAGAGAAAGTATGGAAATAAGATTTTTCAAGGGTTTTAAGGAGAGAGAATGGAAGAATACAAGGGTTCTACTCAAATGGGCTCAAAGGTATGAAAACTAGAACTAGAGAGAGAAAATCATGCAAACTCTATTGAAGCTTCCATGGAGGTTTTAAATAAACGTGAGAGGGAAGAAGGAAGAAAAAGACAAGCTGCTGAAAAATGGGAGAAGAAACTGCTGGAATAAGGATATTTATAGGCCAAACTTATCCATTCCCTTAAAATTACGAAAATGCCCTTGACTAGTTAGCTTGTTCTCATGCAACCCTTTGTGCAATCATTTTACTCCTTTAACATCTGGACAAGGTCCATAATGGTCTAGACATACTCGGGTTCATGAAAACTTAAAATTTTAACCCGAGGTGAAAAATGACCATTTTGCCCTTACCGTGAAAATCATCAAAATTTTGGTTTCCTTTCCATTTTACCCGTAATTTCACCATCCATTTATGCCTTAGGCCTACTTAGGCCATAATATTGTTTAAAACTTACTTTTATGGGCATATTAAGGAAATGACGAAATTACGCCTGATTAGGGATATTGCGTATATTACTAACTATGAGTCTATAAAGGTCAAAGTCTCACACCCTTGATGAAATGTTTTTATTGCCAACTAGCCGAGGGTTTCTCATGAAAGCCTGTCATATCAAACTTAATTAATTTATTCCTTGATGTTGGAAGTCCAAGCTCAACCATGATGTTAAAGAAATGAAAAATATGGCAAAAACCAACAAGGTAACATGCAGTACAAAAAGCTTCTCAATGCAGCAAGAATGAATTCTCACTGAAGCGAGATTCAATCGACAAAATAGAATGTTTCTCACCGTAGCAAGAATTCATTCTCACTGTAGCAAGTTGCAGCCAGCAAAAACAGAATGTTTCTCGTTGCAACGAGAAGTAGGGCACCTAAATAAAAAGGGACCTTCTTTGCACAAAACATCCATTTGGTGCTACAATAAAATCAATTTGCAAGTAAATGGGAAATTTTCAAGATTCATCACGTCATACAATCACATATTACAATCATGATCTTTCTATTGCATATACATATACCTAAACATATATCAATTCGTATACCACCCCATCTCACCCAGCTCATGTGCATCCCCCTACATCGTGCACATAGCTGAGTCATTGCATGCATCCCCCCACATCGTGCACAGCTAATGCCATCTTGTACATCCCCCCACATCGTGCACACAACCAAGATCACCATCCATCTCCCTCACCACTGTCATCATCGGCAGGTGCACACTCACCCTGCACATGCACGGTTGCATTTGTCACACAATGGTACCATGTATCACATAATATGTATATATATATATGTATCAACACTATACAAAAACATATGGATTCATCACACTATCCATTTCATAACATAAAAACATTTCATAAGGGCTTGTTCCCTTGCGAGTTTTGAAGAAAGAACCAATAAAACACTTTAGGGGATTCAATCAAACATACATGTATATATCCCAAAACATTCTTTTATGCAAGTTCACTCACCAGTCTTTGTTGATGTTTTGGTGGGCTCTAGCTTCGACTAATGTTCCGAATAGAGGTGTGGGGTTTTCGTTCGAACCTATCACATGCAACAACATTGCCATCAACCTAACTTGGCATTAATACCATTCCAAAAGCTATTTCTTAAATCAAGTTCTACTAGTCATCCTTAACTAGCTTCCAACTACTATTAAATGGCTATTATTTGCACTATTCTAGTCACACTAAAATTGAATAAACAACCTCAAGAATAAAACACTCACAAATCTAAACACTAGACATTCTCAACACTTAAAAATTAACTCAACTTCATTACTCACCTTGATGGTATTTGTAGTTGAATTCTTTTTCAAAATTCTTCAAGCTAATAAGGGAAATCACTCACTCTCTCTCTCTCTACACATCCAGCTAGTGAGTGAATGTACTAAAGAAAGACTTTTGAAAGTTGTTGAGGTGTAAAAGTGGAAGAGCATGAAAAACCCTATGAAACAGTGGGCAAATGTCACAACCCAGAACCTCCATCGGGCCCATGACAACCTCAGCGACGTCCCGATTGACACTTATTACCTGGAATGCCAACCGAAACCCCACAAGGCTTACATATCAGTTTCTTTCCTTTCTTGTGAGCAATCGTTGTTAAACATTCCATTTAAAATAATTATCGGTTGTTTTCGGCTCAAATAAATCCACAGAAAATTTTTTTTAAAAGGATTTATAGATAAATATCACTATTCAAAATATTGATTAAAATATAGCATTTTTGTATAAAACAATATTTATAGAAACACGTGTAAGAAATCTTTTGTAATGTGTAAGTAAAATAAATTATACATACAAAAATTTACTAAGTTATAATGTACAATAATGGTTACAATGACAAGTGGCCCAAAATAAACCCAGTGTTGGTGCTAGAAACCTACTAGATGTATGGTAGAGATGTCAACTGGAATCCTTGACAAAATAGGGTATCTACAAGCTACCACAAACCTGAAATGTTTGGAAAGGAGGTGGGTGAGATTTTACAATCCCAATGAGTAAACAGACATTATCATAAATATCTAAAGCCGAGTAAAATGGATGCAAGTTTAAACAACAAATTACGAACCATTTCATAATTTTTTCAATTTATTTCTTAAACCATAAAATATTTGTAATTTACCAAACAGTTGTTAAGGCTTATGTCTTTTATTAAAAACAAGGCTCAAGACAAAACTAATCCTCGGGGATACCTTGGCCGAGGCATCTAACCAAGTCTGCCAAGGTTGTTATAACATTTACATGTGAAAGACATTTTTATTTTTAAAACAAGCCATTCCTTGGCGTTGGCCGAGTTACACATTCACGTGGGGGTTCGACGTGAAGTGAGCTCTAATACTACCCCAGGAGTTACCCTCCTCGCCTCTACAACCGGAGTAACTATATAACTGGGTTTACCGTGCCCCTCTAATAGGCAGTCCACGGAAACCCGTCACTGCAGTGACTAACCCACCAATTTTAATAAAATTTCGACAGTATAACGTGGCTTTTATTTATTTATCCAGCCTGCATAGTAAAAACAACTTACATAAATTTCCCAATGCACTCACAAAATATAGCCACATATACTCATTTCTCATAAGCCATTCCTAGGAAAATATATATTTTTCAAGTCAATTTGCAGCCTCCAATTACTCAATTTCATAATCAATACAATATATTTTTATTTGTCACATTTATTCCTAAAACATCAAAAATCCCGTTTTAATCTCGTTTTCATTTCATAAAATACATAAAGGGCATTTAAAAATAAACTCTAGATAATTTACAATAATAATAAGTTTACTCACCGTTTGTACAAACTAAAAGCTTTCTAAGCGCCCCGATCACTACTCGTCGGGTACGACTTCTTTGCCTTTTCCGGAAGGCTCTCCTCCTAGACACATTACAAAAATTTACACAATTCATCACATTGATGCTAAATCACTATATAATTAACTTAAATCCTATACTAATGCATGGTATGAAATGCAATAGCCTAAAACGGCTTAAACGCGGTATTAACCTATTTTTGGCACTTTGCCCGATAAATTGCTAACGCGCTCCATTTTAGCTCTAAATCATCCCATTCTCTCTCCAACATTTCTAACCATTAAATATCAGCCAATAACCTTCTAAAAACAACAAAATCAGCTCACTCCCTTCCTTGGAAAATTCGGCCAAAAATGGGACATTAACTCGGTTAATTTTCTACTTTGTTTTTCTATCACGTTTAATCGTTTTTCATCATTTTCTCTTCATTTTCCTTAGAATAAAATCAATTCATCATCATTGTACAGCATTGAGCATCCAGCCAAGAGTGGGTATTGTGAAAATTTAATGATTTCTTGCCCAATTTAATTTCTAAACACATTTAACTAACTAAAACTATCAATTTAACTAAAAATCAAAACCTAAAAATTTCAATTTCTCTCCCCTAGAATTTCGTCCAGCCCTTGATATCACTTTTTGATCTCTCTCCTCAAGCATGCTAAATGGAAATAAAGGCATAGGAAAGGTAGAAATCAAGCTAAAATCGAAAAATCTTACCGTTAGACGCGTAAACGGTCGAAAACCGCGAATTTCCCTTTGAATTTTCTTGTTTCTCTTTGGTTTTTCTTTTTTTCTTCCTTTCCTCTCTATTTCCTCTCTTGTTCTTCCTTATGGCCGGCCAGCACTCAAAATTTGGGTTTAAATGGCTGACTTTTCATTAAAATAATATTATTTTATTTAAAAAATGCCACGTGTCACTTTCCCATTGGCCCATTTTTAAAATTTCATCCATTTGTTTCCAAATTTTCACCATACACTTGTCCCACATATCCATAGCTTAGATAAAATTCTCAGACTTATCCAAAGTCTTGGTGGAGTAATTTTTGAAATTTACACTTTTACCCCCATAAAAGTCAAAAATTACATTTTTGCCCCAAAAACTGAAAAATTGCCTATAGACATATTTTTCATCCCTTATACTCATACCATTCTCCAATTTGTCAAATGTGATCTAAATTCTCTCAAAACCTCAAATTTTATCCACGGGTGGAAAAATTACTATTTTGCCCCTAAACATCAAAATTTTCAATTTTTCCCCAAATGAACCCTCAAACTCCAAACAATCATTTTTAGTCATTCCTTGACTATAAAATGTTAAATTTCATCCTACGATTCCTATTTGAACTAGTACGAGGTTAAATCAATTCAAGTGTACCGTTAGGTACAATACCGAGTTTCGTCTATTCTTAGGGACTTTCCTAACATAACAACATGCTAGTCAGTGCATGTATGTTATGACATGTACTTATAGGGTCGGGTTTTACAATTCTACCCCATTTAAAATAAAATTTTGGCCTTAAAATTTCACTTACCAGATTCGACAAATAGATACGGGTATTGGCTCTTCATCTGATGCTCTACTTCCCATGTCATTTCTTCCATTCGAGCATTCTTCCACAATACTTTCACCATTGGAATGCTCTTGTTCCTCAGCACTCGATCCTTTCGATCTATAATACATACCGACTGTACCTCGAACTTTAAATCTTCATGCAGTTCAATCGGTGGTGTCTCTAGAATGTGGGAAGGATCGGGAACATACTTTTTCAACATCGAGATGTGGAAGACATTATGGATCCAATCTAACTCCGAGGGTAATTCAAGTCTATAAGCCACTAGCCCAATCCTTTCAATGATAAGAAAAGGTCCAATATATCTCGGGTTGAGCTTTCCCCTCTTCGCAAATCGAATCACACCTTTCATTATCCAATAAAACACCATAATTTATCATGATAGTATAATCAATAAGATTTAATACTTCAAAGTATTCAAATTATTACCTTTCCAAGGAGAAACCTTAAGAAAAACTTTATCATCGATCTTAAACTCTAAGTCTTTTCTCCGTTTATCTGCATAGCTCTTCTGCCTATCCTTGGGCTACTTTTAGCCTCTCTCATATAACCTTGATTTTGTCATTAGTTAAATCGATCAATTCCACACTACCTAACTTTTTTTCACCCACTTCATCCCAACAAAGTGGAGTACGACATTTCCTTCCATATAAAGCTTCGTATGGTGCCATACCAATGCTAGATTGGAAGCTGTTGTTGTAAGCAAACTCCACTAACGGCAAGTGTCTATCCTAACTCCTAGTAAAGTCAATGACACAAGCTCGTAGCATATCCTCCAAAGTCTGTATAGTCTTTTCGGATTGACCATCCGTCTGTGGGTGAAAAGCAGTACTAAATCTCAACTTAGTTCCGAGAGCTTCTTGAAATTTTTGCCAAAATCGAGAAGTGAATTGAGGATCTCGGTCTGACACTATAGAAACGGGAACTCCATGTAGCTTCACAATCTCATCTATATAGAGTTGAGCCAGCTTCTCAATAGAGTATATACTATGGACAGCTAAAAAGTGAGTGGACTTAGTCAACCGATCTACGATCACCCAGATCGCATCCTTTCCACTCTGTGTCCACGGTAGTCCCAAAACAAAATCCATAGTTACATGCTCCAATTTCCACTCGGGAACAGGTAAAGACTGAAGTGTACCTGCTGGCCTCTGATGCTCCGCCTTAACTTGCTAACATACGAGACACTTTGCTACGAATTCTGCTACGTCTCCCTTCATACCCATCCACCAATAATTTTCCCTGATTGTCCTATACATCTTGGTGCTTTTGAGATGTAATGCATAGGCAGATGAATGGGCTTCTTCCATGATCGCTTGTCTCAACTGGTTTTCATTAGGAACACAAACTCGGTTTCTAAACATCAAGATGTTATCCTCTCCAAATCGGAACTCACTGACTCCCCCATCGGTCAGTTTTTAAATTTATTTTCTTAACTCATCATCAGATCTCTGAATGTCCTTGATCTGATTAAGTAACGAAGGTTGCACAATGAAGCTTGCTAAAAGGATCCATCCTCACCATTTCTCAACTAGACCCTAAGAGATTTCATCTCTATTAATGCTGGAAGATAACAACTCTGAAGTGCTGCTAAAGACGATGAAAACTTACGACTTAAGGCATCAGCTACAACGTTCGCCTTTCTCGGATGATAGTCTATCACCAAGTCATAATCTTTTATCAACTCCAACCATCGCCTTTGCCTCAAATTAAGCTCCTTTTGGGTGAGAAAATATTTTAAACTTTTGTGATCCGTAAATATCCGACAATGCTCACCATACAAGTAATGCCTCCAGATTTTTAAAGCAAACACCACTGCTTCTAACTCTAAATCATGGGTAGGGTAATTTGCTTCATGCTTCTTCAACTGCCGGGAAGCATAAGCTATTACTTTCTCATCCTGCATCAACACACACCCTAACCCCAACTTAGATGCATCATTGTACACCACAAATCCCTTACCACTCACAGGAAGTGTTAAAACGGGAGCGGAGGTTAACCGGTTCTTTAGCTCCTGAAATCGATTCTCACAAACATCATCCCACACAAACTTAACTCCCTTACAAGTTAGATGGATCAAAGGAGCTGCTATTAAAGAAAACCCCTGAACAAACCTCCGATAATAACCGGCTAATCTGAGGAAACTACGAATCTTCATCATTGTCTTAGGTTACTCCCATTGTAAAATTACCTCTATCTTATTGGGATCAACATATATTCCAGCTCTCGATACTACGTGTCCCAAGAATACCACTTCCTGTAACCAAAACTCATACTTCGAAAACTTTGCATATAACTGTCTTTCCCGTAAAGTTTGTAATACTATACGCAAGTGGGCAGCGTGCTCATCATTATCTCTCGAGTAAACCAGTATGTCATCAATGAACACAATAACAAACTTGTCCAAGTAAGGGTGGAACACCCTATTCATGAGATCCATAAAAGTTGTCGGTGTGTTAGTTAACCCGAAAGGCATGACCAAGAACTCATAATGACTGTACCGAGTCCTGAACGCTGTCTTGGGTACATCTTGTTCTTTAATCCTCAACTGATGATACCTAGACCTTAGATCAACCTTAGAAAACACTGTAGCTCCCTATAATTGATCGAAAAGATCATCAATCCTCGATAACAGATACTTGTTCTTAATGGTCATTCTGCTAAGTTGTCGGTAATTGATACATAACCGAAGTGTACCGCCTTTCTTTTTCATAAATAAAATCGGTGCTCCCCAAGAAGATGTACTAGGGCGTATAAAACCCTTGTCCACTAACTCTTTCAACTGCACTTTCAACTCCTTCAACTTTGCTGGAGCCATTCTATATGGAGGAATAGAGATAGGGGCAGTACCCGAAAATAAATCAATGGTGAATTCTAACTCACGATCGGGAGGAAGTCCCGATAATTCATTAGAAAATACATCAGAGAACTCACTTACTACGGGAACATTCTCTAACTTAGGTTCCTCCCTCGATATATCAATCACGTGAGCCAAGTATGCCGGATATCCCTTTCGCACCAATTTCAAAGCTTTGAGGGTCGAGATTACACAAAACGGTAATACTCAATGCTCCCTTGTAAATACAACTTCTACTCCCTCTAAACTCTAGAGAATCACTTCTTTCATAAAATAATCCACCTTTGCTCGATGAGTGGACAACCAATCCATACCCAAGATCAAATCAAAGTCCCGAATCTCCAAAGGGATTAAATCACCCATGAATTCTTCTTCCCCAACTTTAATACCACAGTCTCTATAATACATATTTGTTACTAATCGCTCGCCTAGAGGAGTATGCACTACAATCTCTTCCTCTAATGATGATAGGTTCCTATCTGAGAATGATGCAAATGATATACTCACGTATGATCTATCGGAGCCTGAATCTATCAAAATATGTGCATCTCTATCAAACACAATCATAGTACCTTTCACAGTGCTAGGTCGAGCTCAAGCTTCATCCTCAGTCACTGTAAAGACCCTAGTCGAAATTTGGGGCTGCAGTTTGGAAGATGGCTGCTTTGGGGTATTACTTCCTATGCCTGACCGTATCACTACGCCCTATCTGGACTGTGATCTCGAAGTGTCTCTCCGCTGTATACTAGGATGAGTCAGAGGAGTATAAGTAGTTATTGTACCCCGTCTCAACTGAGGACAATCTCTCTTGATATGCCCTTGTTGGCCGCATTGAAAACACTTTACAAGCTGTCTACATGACCCAACATGAAATACTCCACAATTACGGCATCTGTCCAATCCTCTTGAAGTTCTACTCTGACTACTCATCACTGACTGATCAAATCTAGAAGATCTCGGTTGTGACTGCTGAGATGGAGGTCTAGTGGATGCCACAAACGCTGAGGTAGTACTTCCTGCAGTAGATATCGAATCTCTGCCTCTGTTTGAATATTGACCTGGGAACGTAGACGGATTCCTTCTCTTTGCAAACTCAGCTCAGATCCGTCTATTCTCAGTGGCGAGCTTCTCAACCCGTAAAACCATCTACACAACTTTCTTATGTGGCTCTCTACCAGTCACTGTCATCCGTTTCTTGATCTCATTACGGTGCCCTTTCTCGAAATAATTGGCTTGATCTTGCTCAGATTTCACCATATCCGTTACATATAACATCAACTCGTTAAAACGAGTCTCGTACTCCTCTACAATTAGATTTCCTTGTTTCAAGCTCAAAAATTCTCTTTTCTTTTCTTTCTGATGAAAGTAAGTAAAATACTAACCATCAAATTCTTTGAGGAAGTCAGACCATGTTTGAGGAGTAGTGGAACGGGACTTCACTGAATTCCACTAGGTATGGGCCCTCTTCTCTAGTAATCTAGTAGCCACCGTTAGCTTCATGTCGTCATCTAATCTCATATCAGAAAGAGTCTCCGAAACTTGATTAACCTAATCCTTAGCTACAGTCGCATCCAACTCACCAGTAAACGAGACGCAACCCAACTGTCTAGCTTCCTTCAATTTCTTAGAAATGGAGACATCCAGTGTTTGGGGTGGAATAAGAGGTGGTGGTACTAGGGCTGTTATAGGGGAAACAGTGGGTGGAACTAGACCAGCATGAGCCTGACCCGTAAGAGCAGCGAGAAAAGCCGCTAATGCCTGAGCTGCCTCGGGTGTCATGGCAGGTACGCCAGGAGTAGCAACAGGTGGTGGATGAGGTACAGGAAGGTCTGTAGACTCAGTAGTAGGAACTGCTCTAAAGGAAGACGTAACTGACTCCTCTTCTATGGAATCCAACTGACTCTATCTAGGGTGACCTTTTCCCCTACCGGTAGATCTAGCAATAGATGGTAGCTCATGTCGAGGAGGCATAATGATCTACAAAAAGAACGGAATTGGTTTAGACAACTTAAGACTCTATATGCAACTAACTAATCTTAATTGGGCCACACTAACATTGTAAATTATTTTTAAAATAACTTTAAATCCAAGAACTTTAAAAATCAAAAACTTCTTTCAAAACCATAAGCTTTTAATCCAAAAGCTCTGATACCAATTGAATTGTCATGACCCAAAGCCTCCCTCGGGCCCATGACAACCGCCGCGATGTCCCGATTGACACTCATTACCCAGAATGCCAACCGGAACCCCGCAAGGCTTACATATCAGTTTCTTTCCTTTCTTGTGAGCAATCGTTGTTAGACATTCCATTTAAAACAATTATCGGTCGTTTTCGGCTCAAATAAATCCAAAGAAATATTTTTTTAAAAGGATTTATAGACAAACATTACTATTTAAAATATTGATTAAAATATAATATTTTTATATAAAATAATATTTATAGAAACACGTGTAAGAAATCTTTGTAATGTGTAAGCAAAATAAATTCATACATACAAAAATTTACCAAGTTATAATGTACAATAATGGTTACAATGACAAGTGGCGCAAAATACACCCAGTGTTGGTGCTAGAAACCTACTGTCTGTGTGGTAGAGATGTCAACTGGAATCCTCGACAAAATAAGGTATCTACAAGCTTCCACAGACCTTAAATGTTTGGAAAGGAGGTTGGTGAGATTTTGCAATCCCAATGAGTAAACAGACATTATCATACATATCTAAAGGCGAGTAAAATGGAGGCAAGTTTAAACAACAAATTACGAACCATTTCATAATGTTTTCAATTTATTTCGTAAACCATAAAATATTTGTAATTTACCAAAACAGTTGTTAAGGCTTATATCTTTTATTAAAAACAAGGCTCAAGCCAAAACTAATCCTCAGGGATACCTTGGCCGAGGCATCTAGCCGAGTCTGCCAAGGTTGTTATAACATTTACATGTGAAACACATTTTTATTTTTAAAACAAGCCATTCCTTGGCGTTGGCCGAGTTACACATTCACATGGGGGTTCGATGTGAAGTGAGCTCTAATACTACCCCAAGAGTTACCCTCCTCGCCTCTACAACCGGAGTAACTATATAATTGGGTTTATCGTGCCCCTCTAATAGGTAATCCATGGAAACCCGTCACTGTAGTGACTAACCCACCAATTTTAATAAAATTTCGACAGTATAACATGGCTTTTTATTTATTTATCCAGCTTGCATAGTAAAAACAACTTACATAAATTTCCCAATACACTTACAAAATATAGCCACATATACTCATATCTCATAAGCCATTCATAGGAAAATATATAATTTTTAAGACAGTTAACAACCTCCAATTACTCAATTTCATAATCAACCCAATATATCTTTATTTGTCACATTTATTTGTAAAACATCAAAAATCCCGTTTTAATCTCGTTTTCATTTCATAAAATACATAAAGGGCATTTAAAAATAAACTCTAGATAATTTACAATAATAATAAGTTTACTCACCGTTTGTACAAACTAAAAGCTTTCTAAGCGCCCCGATCACTACTCGTCGGGTACGACTTCTTTGCCTTTTCCGGAAGGCTCTCCTCCTAGACACATTACAAAAATTTACACAATTCATCACATTGATGCTAAATCACTATATAATTAACTTAAATCCTATACTAATGCATGGTATGAAATGCAATAGCCTAAAACGGCTTAAACGCGGTATTAACCTATTTTTGGCACTTTGCCCGATAAATTGCTAACGCGCTCCATTTTAGCTCTAAATCATCCCATTCTCTCTCCAACATTTCTAACCATTAAATATCAGCCAATAACCTTCTAAAAACAACAAAATCAGCTCACTCCCTTCCTTGGAAAATTCGGCCAAAAATGGGACATTAACTCGGTTAATTTTCTACTTTGTTTTTCTATCACGTTTAATCGTTTTTCATCATTTTCTCTTCATTTTCCTTAGAATAAAATCAATTCATCATCATTGTACAGCATTGAGCATTCAGCCAAGGGTGGGTATTGTGAAAATTTAATGATTTCTTGCCCAATTTAATTTCTAAACACATTTAACTAACTAAAACTATCAATTTAACTAAAAATCAAAACCTAAAAATTTCAATTTCTCCCCCCTTGAAATTCGTCCAGCCCTTGATGTCACTTTTAGATCTCTCTCCTCAAGCATGCTAAATGGAAACAAAGGCATAGGAAAGGTAGAAATCAAGCTAAAGTCAAAAAATCTTACCGTTAGACACGTAAACGGGCGAAAAATGCGAATTTCCCTTTGAATTTTTCTAGTTTCCCTTTGTTTCCAAATTTTCACCATACACTTGTCCCACATATCCATAGCTTAGATAAAATTCTCAGACTTATCCAAAGTCTTGGTGGAGTAATTTTTGAAATTTACACTTTTGTCCCTGTAAAAGTCAAAAATTACATTTTTGCCCCAAAAATTAAAAAATTGCCCATAGACATATTTTTCATCCCTTATACTCATACTATTCTCCAATTTTTCAAATGTGATCTAAATTCTCTCAAAATATTAAATTTTATCCAGGAGTGGAAAAATTACGATTTTGCCCCTAAACATCAAAATTTTCAATTTTTCCCCAAATGAACCCTCGAACTCCGAACAATCATTTTTAGTCATTCCTTGACCATAAAATGTTAAATTTCTTCCTACGATTCCTATTTGAACTAGTTCGAGGTTAAATCAATTCAAGTGTACCGTTAGGTATAATACCGGGTTTCGTATATTCTTAGGGACTTTCCTAGCATAATAACATGCTACTCAGTGCATGTATGTTATGACATGTATTTATAGGGTCGGGTTTTATAGCTAAAGCATGAAACTTGGACTTTCTATGAGAGATTTATGGAGGATTCAAGGTTTCCTCCCATGGAGAATGAAGAAAACGTGAAATGAAGAGAAGGGATGGGATGAAGAAGGAGAAGCTGCTGGAGCTTAGATATTTATGCTTCAAGTTAATCCAAAATTTCACTGAATTTACTAAATTGCCCATAACATGGTGGCTTTGTCTTCCTCCCATCCTTTGTGCAACCTTTTTACTCTTTTAACACTGAAACCAGTCCATAATAGTCTATAAAAATACTTGGGTTCATGAAAACGAAAAAAAATTTAGACTCGATGTCACAGCCTAAATACCGAGCCATGACCAGTGCATGGGCCCAATGGGCATAGCCCACTAAGCCCAAGCAAGCCTTTTTATGCAAACTTGATCATCATTCCTAACCATCATTTCTAAACCCGCATATTGAAATTCGAAACTAAAAATATTTCAGTAATATTCTATAGTGACCCAAAACTCACAATTTTATTATGTCAAAATAATGTCGCCCATTTGCCAACTCATAGTGGTATCAGTAATCAAATATACATAATTGACTTATAATATGGATCCTAGCGGATTAAATTGCATCTACGCGTTCACAGGTAACAGACCCTTGATTGTCAGCGGAGTGACTGTGGGTCAAGTTACGGCTACTTAGATGCCATAGTATCTACCACGAAGGCGAGCATACATGGACAACTCAATCTAGGTCCCAATTGCCTCCAAAACTGAAAACATCAAGTTTAAAAATGTGAGTAAAAACTCAGTGAGTGAACATAAGAAGGGAACAAGCAATCGCTAGGAAGAATTTGGAAATCATGATGGACTTGTTTCAAAAACAATGCAATTGATTTAATTTCTTAATAAAAACCCCTCCTTCCAAACTTTCATTAATAACCTCATAGTGTTTCAAAAAACCCATGATCAATCCATGAAGTTAAATGGGTGCAAAATATGTCCAAACAAAGCAAGGTAGCAAGCATGGATGCAAGTTTCTCGCTGCAGTGAGAAATAGTGTCAGTTTGCATATATTTTAGTTTCTCTAGTATATCTCCCACTACAGAAGTAAATTTGACCTGATTTTTAGACCATTAGAAAGCTAAGACGCAAGGCTACAACTTTTCTATTTACCACTTTTCCATGTTCGGACAAGAAGGTGGTCAAAATCTTTGTCGAAGTGAAAGCACTGTATCAGAACCTGTGAGTTTCTCGCTGTAGCGAGAACTAGCCCAGTGTGACCCCCAAAACCCAAGAGTTTCTCACTGCAGCGAAAATGAATCTCGTTGCTGTGAGAAACAGAACATTTTAATTGAAATGGGTCTTGTTACATCAAAAGCCATTTTCTTGTTGAAATGAAAAGCAATTTGAGAGCAATTAACAATGCCAACTTGTAACACAATCACAAATATTTTCATAACTTTCTATAACACACACATATATATACATATCCATTCATCATCATGTGTTCACTCCCTACTCACACACTTCAACATCATCATGTGTGCACTCCCTACTCGCACACTCTAACATCATCATGTGTGCACTCTTCACTTGTACACTTCAACATCCTCACACAACATTATTCATCAATGCACAATGTATATTCATATACATACATACCAACATAATATAGGAGCACGTGGATCCATCCTTTTACACATTTCACATTTTCACAATATCAAAGCATTTTATCAAGGGCTTGTTCCCCGACACACATTTTTAAACAAAGGTTGGATAAAATATTTCAAATGTTTCATCCAAATACATTTACATCTCCCAAAGCAAATTTTGAAATGCAAGTTCACTCATCGATCTTGTTGATTCTTTTGCTTGACTCTAACCTCAACTAATACTCCAAATGGACATGTGAGGTCTTGTTGGAACCTATACACACACAACATCACAACCAACCCAAATTGGCATTAATATAATCCAAAAGCTCTTTCCTAATCAAGTTCCACTAGTTATTCCTAACTAACTTCCAATTGCCATTAAATGGCTAGTTATTCACACTACTCTAGTCACCCTAAGAGTGAATAAACATCCTCGATGATAAAACACTCACAAACCCCATTGTTAGCCATTATCAACAACTAAAGAAATTTAACCCTAACCTATACTCACCTTGATGGTCTTTGTGGTTGAATTCTCTTTTAAAATTCTTTAAGCTAACAAGGGAAATTACTCTCTCTCTCTCTACATGTCCAACTAGTGAGAGGAAGATGGAAGTAAGACTTTTTTTTAAGGGTTTTAAGGTGAAAGAGTGAAAGAGCACAAAAGGTTCTATGAAAAAGTGCTCAAAAGCATGAAATTGAAGCTAGAGTGAGAAAGTATGGAAGCTTTAAGGGAGGCTCCCATGGAGATGAAGAAACTTGAAAGGGGAAAGGAAGAAGAAATGGCTAGAAGCTGCTGGAAATTACTGGAACTTTAGATATTTATATCTAAAGTTTATCCATTTCTCACATAAATTACCAAAATGCCCTTAACATGGTGACTTTGTCTTCCTCTCATCCTTTGTGCAACCTTTTACTATTCTGACACTAAGGCAAGGTCCATAATAGTCTAGAAATACTCGAGTTCATGAAAACATAAAAATTTAGACTCGAGATGCAAAATGACCACTTTGCCCCTATAGTGAAAATTATCATTGTTTTTATCTTCTTCATTTATTTACCATCATAAACAGCATTTATTCATTCCTTAGGCCTATTTAAACCTTAATAGCATAAAAAAAACCCACTTGTAAGAGCTCACCAAGAGAAATTACGAAATTACCCCTGGTCCGCATTATTGCGTTTACTTCTAATTGTGTGTCTATGGAGATCGAGATTTCACAGGTTCACTTTTGAATTGCCCTTTTTAACTAGGCAATTAACCTCAATTGGCATCCGTAAACTTTATTAGCCACCGTATCAAAATACGGGGTATTACACTCGAGATGTAAAATGGCCATTTTGCCCCTACTTAAAAAATTATCAGTGTTTCTATCTACTTCATTTATTTTATCATCATTCATGTATTCCTCAGGCCTACTTAGACCTTAATAACATTAGAAAACCACTTCTATGAGCTCACCATGAGAAATGACGAAATTATCCTTGGTTCGTGTTATCGCGTCTTCTTCTAGTTACGAGTCTATGGAGGTCGAGGTTTCACAATACGAGAGTACCGAATATCACAAACTGGGCTAAGGTGGATGAGCTTTTTGAAGGCTGATTTGGTGGTTTAACAAAGCATTCATCAACCTTTGTTATTTAGGTAAAGTGATATGATCATATACTTTTATTTTAATTTAATTTTGTACTCAATTTGACATGAAAGAGATCCTAGGAAAGTGAGGCGTAATTTAATTTTTTTAAATTTATGTTCACTGTGTTTTATTTGTATTTGATGCATGATCAGCCTTCACCCAACTTTTAAGTGGTAAAATATGTGATATAATGAAACCATGTGTTCCGATATTATGTGGATATGTGTGCTATGCTTTGAGTGATAATGCTATATAATAGCTATAACCGTGCACATGCAGTGTGGGAGTGCACGTGATGTTAATGATGTGGGCGGGAGTACGTGTGATGATATTGAAATGTGTGTGTAGGGAGTGCACATGATGATTATGAAATGTGCGTGTAGGGAGTGTAGGGAGTGCACATGATGATATTGCCTTGTGCGTGTAGGGAGTGTACATGAGTTGAGTAAGGCAGTGGTGGTGTACATGTATATATATATATATATGCTATAGACAAGTTATGAAAATAAAAATGTGATTGTACTATATGCTATAGAATGCCTTTTCGCTGTAGTGAGAAACCCTTTGTTTTGCTTGTCTTGATTGGATACTTGCTGTAGTTTTCACTCTTTTCAACTCCATTGTGGATTCTAAATCCTTCACCTTAAGGGATTAATAATCAATCATTGAATTAAGGGCTTTACAATAAATTAAACTAAATTGCATTGTTTTCAACATAAGTGCATCATGTTTTCTAAAACTTCCCATATTGATGCTTGTCCCCTTCCTATGTTCACTCACTGGGTTTATACTCATCCCTTTTTTTCAACTTCATGTTTTAGTTTTCAGGATCGAAGGTAGTTGGATCCAAGGTCAAGGCACTCCCTCTTATTCATCTTTTGGTAGGTTCACTACGATTCTCGATGATAGTAACCCCACTAGAGTCACTCTGCTGATAGTCAACGTCTTTTGTATGTGTGTATGATTATTTAAGTGTAATTCATGAAAGTTATTGTAAACATTATGTGTTTGGTTTGAATAATAGTGCCGCCACACGTCGACAAGTGATAATATTATTTTGTGAATACTATATGCTCGGTTGCCATGATTTAACTCATGAGAAGGAATTATTTTTGAAAATTATGAATTGAGAACCTTAAAGGTAAATGAGAGACAAGCGGTTTAATGAGTAAGTTTTCATGGAAAGGCTTGCTTGGGCCCAGTGAGCCACATTTATTGGGTCCTTGCACCGGTTTTGGCATGAGAATTGGGCTATGACAGGTGTTTTGTGTAGTTACTGTGGAAAGGTACATGGTGGACCATGCCACAGAGTAACTGGGTTGTGTTTTGGATGTGGCCAATCTTGGCATTTAATGAGAGATTGGTCAATGTAGAGGCAATCAACGGAGGTAGATCACAAATATGGGAGATAAGTGTCAAACACTCTACCTAAAATGGCACTAATAAAAGGAATGTTATAGGTGATAAGGGCAAGGGTGTAGCCTCATCATCTCGAGGTAGAGAAGCACAGTCGAGAAATGAGGGAGGGGGTCAAGCGTGGGTGTTCACTTCGACATTGCAAGATGCTTAAACTTCCAATGTTGTGGTCACAAAGCACACTTTTTTTATGGTACCAAAGCTTTGGTTTTATTTAATCTCAAATCGACACATTGTTTTGTTTCCTTACACTTTGTTCCAAAGCTGGATAAGTTTTGTAGCATAATGGATAAATTCGTGATTGTGACTACTCCCCTAGAGGAGTATTTGTGGAAGAATATGTGTATAAGTTCTGTGTAGCTCGTATTGAGGACAAGGACACGTTAGCAGCCTTGGTGTTACTGCTAACTTTGGACTTTGATGTGATATTAGGAATGGATTGGTTAGCGTTCTTCTTCACTATGGTAGATTGCTACCATAAGCTTGTGAAGTTTAAGCTTTCAAGGGAATCCTCATTTGTAGTCTATGGACATTATAGCCCAGTATCAATAAAGGTTATGTCGAGTATGGCCCCTAGACAAATGCTTGGGCAAAAAGGCCTAGGATATATGCCAATGGCCATAGATGGTTCGATGGATGGGGAAAGTATGGATTATGTACTGGTAGCAAGTGAGTATTTGGATATATTTCCATATGAATTGCTTAGATTACCACCCAAGAGGGAGATTGAATTTTGTATTGATTTGATTCCAAAAATGAAGCCAATTTCTATACCTCAATATCAAATGGCACCAATTGAATTAAGAGAGCTTAAGGAGCAATTAGAAGAGTTGTTGAACAAAGGCTTCATAAGACAAAGTGTTTCTCCTTGGGGAGCTCTGGTGTTATTTGTCAAGAAGAAGAATGGTAGCCTTTGATTATGCATAGACTACCGGTAACTTAATAAAGTGACAATAAAGAATAAGTATCCGTTCTCGATGATTGATGATTTGTTTGATCAGTTGCAAGGTCCCATGTGCTTTTTTATGATTGACATACACTTTGGGTATCCCCAACTAAGAATACGAGAAAATGATATACCCAAGACAACATTTCACTTATACTACAGGCATTATTAGTATTTAGTGATGTTGTTTGGACTCTTTAACAGCCTTGCAGCCTTTATGAATTTAATTAATAGAGTGTTTCGTGTTGGTCCCAAATAAATGTACTAGAAAGGGGGTGAATAGCACTTTTTGGCTCTTTCAAAGATTGACCTCTAATTGAAAGACAAATGCACAATAAAAGAAAAAACTTAAAGATGAATAAAAACTGAAAATAGAATAGACAAACACACAACTATTTATAGTGGTTCGGTCTAAGACCTACAACTACTACCTTGATTATTCAACCAAGGATTTTCCAAACAATCCACTAAGAACGGTGAAATTACCAAGCTTTCACCAAGCTTTACAATGGCTTTTACCAGGCTTAGCCAAAACCTTTCACAATGGTTTTTGCCAAGATCAACCAAAACCCAAAGTGGTTTTTCAAAGGCTCAACCACAACCTTTCACAATGGTTTTTCACGGGCTCAACCAAAACCCAAAGTGGTTTTTCATAGGCTCAACCACAACTTACAACAAAGGTTTTTCACGAGATCAATCAAAACCCAATAACTAGCTTTTCAAGGCTAAGTTAAAACCTATACACTCAATCAAGCAATTCAAGCTTGAATAAATCCCTTATAGTGCCTTGCACACTCTAAGTAATCAAGAAATGAAGAAAAGATGAAGTACAATTGATCACCTAGCTGATCTAAGATGTACAAAGCTAAGCTCAAACAATATTTCAAAGGATGGGAGTGAAATACAAGTGAAAAAAGAAGGTTTTTGGTCTTCTAAGCTCAAAATCACTATGGATGGCTTCTCTTTCTTGTTTTTGACTGTTGAAGAGGCTTTAAATACTTGTGAAATCAATTCTGGTTGTTGGAGACAAAAACTAGATGTTTCTAACCGTTATTTTGTCTTCTAGTGCTCAATTCAAAATTTTTGGCAAAATGATCGTAGTCGACTAACTACGCTCTTGGTCGACTAAGTTGTCTCTGTCTTCTGATCCCAGTTTTTGACAGTGAGCTCTTAGTCGACTAACTTCCTTCTTAGTCGATTAAGTTGTTTCTGTCTTGAAGTCCAAATTTCTAGCAGTAGGCTTTTAGTCGACCAACTTACTTCTTGGTCGATTGAGTCTTCTCTGCCTCTCAATCCTCTTGAGCCCACCAACTTCTAATTTGAATTATAGCTGACTAATACCCTTCATTATTCAACTAAGAGGCTTCTGTTTTGTGACTCAGATATAGCTCTTTCTTCTTTGCTTGTTTAACCGATTAACCCATCTTGCAACTGAACAAGCATCTTGACTTGCTTACAAATACCAAATATATTAATGATTTAAGCTTTCTCCTGCACACTTAAACGATATAATTAGACATCAATGAATGGGAATATTTAGCTATCATCAAAAACATATAGAGTCAACATTCTCTATCTCTTATTTTTGATGATCACAAAACACTCTAAGATTAAGATGCAATGTTTATGCTCAATATGAATGCTTCAAATCTTTATGCATAATGAGGTGCTCCCCCTTAGTCAATGCATCTACTTTTCTTTACATAATATTCAACAAAACCAAAATTTAGCATCACACACATAAATTAAACATCAAGACCTATTTAACTCTATTTGATTTAGTCTTCCTTCTCTCCTTTTTCTTTTTCATCATTAAACAAGATATTCAAAACTCCTCCTTAATGAGTGCATCAACATTTTCCTTTAATCTTTAAATCAAACTTTAATGAATGAGAATCATAAGCACTCATACACCTCAGTCATACAAGCTTATAGATATAGTTCAATAACTTCAAGAGTCAAGCTTGCATCAATGTAAGAACAAGTGTGTGGGAGTTAAATCATTTCAAGAAATTGTCAAGGATTACTCAAATAATGCTCAAGCAAATTTGATCATTTTGTCGTAATCAAAACTATAATAATTTTAAAGCTAACAATCTCCCCCTTTTTGATATGACAAAACTATGAGCATAATTTGTATTTGCAATGATTTTAAAATCTCCCCCTCAACATATGCATAAAATTAAATTTGCTCATAAACCGTCTCCCCCTTTTGTTATATCAAAAAGGTAAAAAAGAGTGAGCACTAAACATTTAAGCTCAAGAAATAAAGGTTAGCAAAATGCATCAAGAATATAAGCATTAAGACCATGAATATGTAACCATAAAGTCTTTAAGTCATCATACATATGCACTTAATATCCTCAACCAAATAATTAAGAAATATACCTATTAAGCACATACAAGTATTAATTCATCAAGAGAATCATCAATAAGAAAGCCACATGTATATATCTCTATGAGCAAAATGTGGACATAACAATTATGAGGTTCAAGAAAGATAATCATAAAGATGTTCAATAATTACATAAGCCATATTTGAACTCCAATACCAAGTGTTAAAGCTCAATATACCAATTGATAGATATAAGTAAAATCTCCCCTTTTGTAAAAGCACAATATCAATTATGAGAGATGGAATCTTTTTAAAGCTCATTATATCAATTGGTAAAGCACTAGTAAAGACTTCCCTTATCATTAAGCATTTTAAGCATATTAACTTCAAGTCTCAAAATATTTAAGAAAGATATGATCAATTTAAAGCTCAAGAAAGAAGAGACAATTATAAAGCCTGATGTTAATTTTAAAGCTAGACACTAATTGAGAAAACTTAAGGCTTCATACCAATTATATTTTTCAACATTCAAGTTTAAGTGAGAAGCAATATAAGGCATAATATCTATTTTAGTGTTTAGAAAGATGTTATCGATAGCGAAGAACACCAAATGTTAAATTCTCACCACACCTTGTTGTTGAAGATCTTAATTCCTTATGATATAAAGGACAATGATTGCCTCCCCCTTAAGAAATTATAAGCTCAACACAAATTGTTAGAGATTATCAATAGATCAAGCATTAAGAGAAAAATCATGAGCCTAGAATAAATGAGCATTCAAATGGATATTCAATTTATTTTTTTAATACTCAAGTATTCATGAAACTAAAAAAGTATGAGCATTTGAATAGATGCTCAACATATGCATCAAATACTCACATTTCAAGAAATATTTACAAAGTAGTTCTTAGGCATGTCTAAGATATCATTAGTTTTCAAGCATCATTCTCAATTATCATCAAGTGTTATCAATCATCATCAAGCATTCATTATTTATTCTCAATATCAATCAGCCAAGCAGTATTAATCAAGCATTTTCAGGAAATTCCCTAAAAATAGCAACTCAAGGAGAAGTTAAAAAATATCATCATTAAGCATTTTTAGCAAGTATTCTTCCAAATCAATTTCAAACAGTTATTCATCCAAGTCATTTTAAAGCAAGCATTGCAAGATGTATTCTTCAAATTATATATGAAATTGTCAATTAAAGGAGAACTTTCACAAAAGGCATATCATTATTAATGAAGCATGACTAAAGCATTTTGCATTTATTGCAATCATGTATGAAAGTTATGATCAAATAAACACAAACATGATTACAAGAAATAACATGGCTATCTTCCTTAATCATGATTCCAATTTTGTTCATCAAAATGCAAGCATGAGTTCAATATAGACATATACCCATTGAAAAAATATGCAACCATTGAAGTTCAAGGTACATGCAATTTCTCAATAATTCATGATTCATGAGTGATATCAATTGTTATAGAATATTGAAAGCAAAGCATTGAACTCATGAATGTATTCAAAGTGAACATTCAATCATCAATGAATACCAATTATCAAAATTCAAGAAAGAGATATTTAATCAAAGCACATAAGGCATTCATTGCTAACTAAAGCTATAGGCCATATTTTATTTGACATGTCAAGTTATTTATGGTGACCTATAAGCTAAAGTTGGACGCACACAAAATCTTTATGTCATGTAAATGTTAAGGCTCAATGAAGACACAGTTAACATTTAAATGCATATTCAAAAGAATTTCAACTATGTCAACTCACAATGTATGCCATAATCAAACTTGACAATTACATTCATGTTCAAATGCATAGCTCAAGTCAAGTTTTAGACTTTAAACTTTAAGGTCAATCATAAAGAAAAATCATATAAGCATGTGTATTGACCAATATAGTTGATGAACCAAGAATATTTTTATTAAGTTCAATGAGCTCATCCTAATCGAATAAGTATGCATAATCAAGAAATCAATTTTGAAACAATCATTTGAGCACAAACGTAAAATATTTTTCAAGAGTTGTTCCTAGATTAGCATTCGAACATTTCAATTTTCATGAGAAGATATTTTCTATATATGCACATGAAAATCCAATCGAATTAACAAATTCAAGCATTGATGAACAATTTCTCATATTTCTATTTTGTCATTGTAAATACATGAGAATTTATGGAATCAATATGAGTGTCATGCTTGGGAATAGCTAGATTTATGTCATCAAAAAGGATTTTCCATTTTTCAACAAGTTTTGCAATTTCAAGAACATGTACTTGCACCAAATGATCATGAAAGTATTTATAATGCATGTTTTTAAGAGTCAAGAATCATCTTTGAAAAGGGAATTCAGGGAACAAAATATTGCAATGGACAAGAAGTAAAGTAAAAAAATATTTTGGAACACAAAACCTATCCATTTTGGCTTTAAAGCACTCAAGAGTCGACTATATATCTCTTGAGTCCACTTTTTATCATTCAAGCTGCATTGTTTGCATTTTCTTCTACAATAGTTGACTAGTTATGCTAAGGAGTCAATTATGCTTGATTCCTGCATATTGAAAAGCCAGAAAAAGGTGTAAAACATGCAATGTTTCAAGGTATAATTATCTCAAAACATGGATTTGTGTGAGAACAATTTAGAATTTCATTTCAACCATGTTTAGAACATCATTCTGGACATGTATGATCAAAGATTCTTCAAGAAAAACATGTGAACTCAAATTTTGGCCTTTTTTTTTTTTTTGCTCATTGTTCACAAGTGCTAAAAAGTTGAAATGCTCATTTGAAGAATCATGTCTCTAATATGCTCAAACATATTTAATTTACATCATGATGTGTGACTATGACTTATAACATGTACAACAAGCATTTAAACAATGTTTAAGCATAATAAGCATCAAATTTAACATTCTTAGCAATGTTTCAGCACATGAACTGTCACGACTCGGAACTCCCCTCGAGCCCGTGACAACCACCGTGCTATCTCGATCGACACTCATTACCCGAAATGTCAACCAGAACCTCGCAAGGCTTTAATATCAGTTTCTCATTTTCCCTGTAAGTAACCATTGCCAAATATCACGTTCTAAAAGATTTTAAACTATTTCCAACATAAAACAATAAAAAAAATAATTTTCATCCCATAGGGGTATTTTAGTCATTTTTCCCTGAAAATTTTGAAACCAGCTAATAATGTAGTATACGAGTGCAAAACACATATTTCATAATCAAAAATAAATTTGGATGTCTAAAACATTTGTTTAAAATGAAATTATGACTATTAGGATAAAATAAAAATATTGAATAAAATATTCAATTTTCTCATAAAACAATATTTTTAGAACACTGCATAAATAATTTTTACAGTGTAAAATCAAAATAAATTCATATATATTGTAATACAGTAAGCCAGAGTATTTAATTTAATTTAATTTACAGTAACAAGTGGGCCCTCGAATAACCAAAAGTAAGAAAGATTGTGAACCTACAGTTTGAGGGATGCAAATCCAATGGTGGTCTTCGATGAAATGAGCTATCTATAGACTATCTTGAGCCTGAAATGGGTGGAAAAGAGGGTAGTGAGATTATATAATCCCAGTGAGTAAACAAACATCATTCAAAATATCTAAAGTCGAGTAAAAGGAGACGATTAAAATATCGCATCTAAATATGTATTTCATAACATAAATATTCATTGCATTTAAATAATCAATGTGGCTTATGAATATCTTAAAACTTGGCTGATGCCAAAAACTCATACTCAGTGACACCTTGATTAGATGTATCCAACCAAGTCTACCAAGGCTGTTAAAAAGTTATGTACGCACAAAACATGTTTTTATTTTGAAACATAGCCGTTCCTTAGCGTTAATGGAGTTCATCATCACGAGGTGGTTCGGTGTGACGTGAACTCTAACCATACCTCAAGAGATACCCTACGCGCCTCTCCGATCGAGGTACATATATATAATAGGATTTCGTGCCCCTCTAATAGGCTGGTCCACATAACCCGCCCACTGCAGCAAGTTAAACCCACCGTACAATCAGATTTGGGATAGCATGACATGGCAATTATTTTATTTTATAGCCTCTCAAGGTAAATCAATAGTTTATACATTTTCAACACATTTACCAAATCAACCATTATTGCGAATATTGCCATAAGCCAATCAATTAAAACCATAAATTTAAAACACATCAAGTGGTATCCAATTACTCTATTTTCAAAACCATCATTTAATCTCAAGACAATTTATAAATCTCTTCATCTAAACACATTTTGTTTATAAAACATAAAGATTTACCATTAAAATTCATTTTCATAAAATTTCACCAAAACCGAATAAAATCATACTTTAGATAATTAAAATGATGATAAAGTTACTCACCTCACAATAGTGGGATTACTACGTCGCTATTGATTTGTATGCGTGTATAATTATTCCTAATTGCCAATCATATACTTCGTTCGTCACGCTTCCACAACAACTTTCCTAGCAACAATTTAAACCCAACACTCTTAATGCATCAATTCCACTTCTCTCTCTCATTCTATCATATATCCACATTATTGCTCCTCATTTCTTCCAATATTTTATCATTCAACTTAACACTCTCAACCAAATTATGCATCTAAATTCCTCCGACATCAATAATTCTTCCTAACAAATCATTTAAAATTTCTTAACTTCATTCGAGCACTATTCGTAAAGTTCACATATTCTTCTTTACTTTAATCCTATGACACCTCCTAATAAAATATTTAAATATTGTATTAAAGTAATTTAAATTTAATTCATATCACTAATAATAAAAAATTTAATTAAACAAATGACTAACTTAAAATAATACAATTTCATAATAGGCCAAAAAAAGTAAAGAAAATTTTCTTTACCTATTTGGACTAGATTAGTCCAAGTCCAGTTTTTTTTCCACCTTTATTCTCTCTTGGGCTTTTCCTCCTTTATGGCTATTGGGCCCTTTTTATGATCTCTCCCCATCTTTTTTCTATTGGGCCATGCCTATTTTTCTTTCTTGTTAGGCCATGCCCACTCTTTCTTTTTTTTTCTTTTTCTTTTTTTTTTTCTTTTCTTTTCTTTTCTTTTTTTTTCTTTCTTTATTTCTTTCTTTCACTGTCCAGCAGCACCTTGCTTGTCTTTCTTTTTCTTTTCTCACATGCACAAGTTGTCCACCATTTCTTCCTTTCTCTCCCTTTCATCGTCAGCCACAATTTCTTACTTCTTTCAACCAATAATTTTTAGCAGCCAAAGCTGCTCATATTGACTTCAAAATCAGCAGCTAAGCTGCTCTATTTCTCATCAAAAACTAGTAGCTTAACTGCACTATTCTCCCTCACAAATCAACAACCAAAGCCACAAAGATTAGCAACCAAACCGCACCTTTCAGCCTTCAAAATTAGCAGCAAAAATTACACTTTTCAGCTTTCAAAATTAGCAGCAAAATCTGCTCTTCTCACCCCTTAAATTGACAGAAAAATAGCTCTCTTTTCCTCCCTAAATGGTAGCAAAACCGCCCCCCTCAACTCAACTCTTCCACCTTTTTTTTCTTCCTCACCTTTCGGCTTTTTCTTGTTTCTTTTTGCTCTTTTTGCTCACGCCTTCTTCTTATTTCTTTTTCTTCTCTTCACTAACCGACTTCTCTATTCTTTTTTGTCTTCTTCACTTTACTTATTCAATTATATATATATATATTTTTTTTTTCTTTCATGAATCTTCCAATTTGGCCGGCCCCCCCATCTTTCTTTCTTTCTTCATATTTATTCCACATGGCCGGCCTGCCCCATCCATCAAATAAATTAAAGAGTCTTTTGACTCTTTTTATTAACCACATGGGCGGTTGCCCATGTTGGTCTTCCTTTATTTTTTTATATATATATATATACATACTTGTATTATTATTTTTACCATTTGTTTATTTTATCTCTTCCATTTAACTTCTCTACATAATCTTTCAACTTTTATATTTTAAATTCGATCCCTTTGATGCATCTAAAAATTTCAATTTTCATCTATCTTCCTTTCTCTATACGTGTACCACAAAAATATCAAAATTACAATTCAACATGGTATTACCATAATATTTAAATATTTACTTATCCTCATTGGCTCGACTTAGCAAAACAAGCGTATTTTACTTTTGTCACTCATTCTCCAAAAATTTGCTTGTATTTCTTCTCCCCCACTTGGATCAACCATATGATCCTTCTTCATAACTGATTTCGACGTCCGCTTAAATATTAATATTTTAATATTATTTTAGTAATAAAATATCATTTTATTCTAAAAATTTTCTCTTGTTTCCTTGGTACCCAAAGTACCTTATTATACCTTAATTGACTACCAAATCACCCTTTTATCTCACAAATTCTCTTTCGATAAAATATTATTATTTTATTGTTATTTTCTCACGTGCGGATCATTTTATCCTAAACTACTCCTTTCATCTTCCATCATGTTTAAACATTATAGTTGGCCTCAATTCGCATCCGATAAGCTTTATTTGTCACCATATCAAAGTATGGGGTATTACAATCTCCCCCACTTAAATAGAATTCATCCTCGAATTCACATTGATGTTGAGTTATCAATCTCATTCTATGATCTTATTCCAATTTTCCCCCTATAGGGACATTCGATTTATTCACCTCATTTACCTCTAGTTCAATTAAAATACTTCATTTATGTCAAGTATCATCCTTTGGAACCAGATCAGCAATACCTTTCACAATCATGACCTTTTATATCGAGACACTAAGCATGCCTTTATCACCATTATTAAATTTGAACCATAACTTCATCTCGATTATACCAATTTTGATAACAAATTATACTTACTTATGTATACCTAATCATCATTTTATTAGTTCGCTTCTTGCCAAACTTCTCAACCTTGATTCATTCGAATCATGCATGCCTTAAGCATTTTTGAATTCCAATTTCCATACTAATATAGGAGGTTTCCATTGTTAGACTTCATTATCCAAATTATCTTCAATCATCCTTTGTTCTATTCCTCCATGCTAATATGACATCACTCTCCCTAGACCAATCTGCAATTTGTACTTAACATGTCACAACCCGGTACTCCCCTCGAGCCCGTGATAACCATCGCGGTACCCCGATAGACACTTATTTTTTGGAATGCCAACTGAGACCCCGCAAGGCTTAATATCAGTCTCTCACTTCCCCCGTGAGTAACTGTTGCCGAAAATCATGTTTAGAAGATTTTAAGTTGTTTCCAAGTCAAAACAAATAAAATAATAATTTTCGTCTCACAGGGGTATTTTAGTCATTTTTCTCCAAAAATTTCGAAACAGGCTAATATGTAATAAATGAGTACAAAACATATAATTCATAATCAAAAGTGAGTTTTAAAGTCTAAAATCTTCATTTAAAATGAAATTTCGATTATTTGGATATAATAAGAAAATAAAAGAAATGTTAAGTAAAATATTCTATATTCTTATAAAACAATATTTTTAGAGTTATACGTAAATAATATTTGTAGCGTAAAATTTAAATAAATTCATACATACTGTAATACAATAAGCCAAAGTATTTAATTTAATTTACAATAATAAGTGGGCCCTCGAATAAGCAAAAGTAAAGAGGACTATAAACATACAGTTTGAAGAATGCAAACCCAACAGTAGTCCTCGATGAGATTAGCTATCTATAATCTAATCTGAGCCTGAATTGGATGGAAAGGAGGGTGGTGAGATTATAAAATCTCAGTGAGTAAACAAACATCATTCAAAAGATCTAAAATCCGAGTAAAATGAGACTATTAAAATATTTCATCTAAATAAGTTTTTCATAACATAAGTATTCATTTCATTTGAATAGTCAACATGGCTTATGAGTATTTTAAAAAAAAACTTGGCTCTTGCCAAAATCATTCTCGGGGATACCTTGGCCGAGGCATCTTACCGAGTTCGCCATATCTGTAAAAATTTCGTATACACGAAAACATATTTTTCGTTTGAAAAACATAGCCGTTCTTTGGCGTTAGCGGAGTTCATCGTCACGAGGTGGTTTGGCATGACGTGGACTCTAACCATACCTCAGGAGATACCCTACGCGCCTTTCTGACCGAGGTACATATTTATATCTAGATTCTGTGCCCTTCTAATAGGCTGGTCCATAGAATGGGTCCACTACAGCAAGCTAAACCCATATATAATAAAATTTGAACAACATGACAAGGCTAATATAATACTACCCAACCTGTAAGGGTAAAATAAAACAATTCATACAATTCATAAAACACAGCCTAACCAGTCATGCCAACACAATAACAATATAACATAAGCCATCAATTTCCAATCATAAATTTACAACATACCAGTGGTCTTCAATTACTCTATTTTCAAAATCGTTATTTTGTTTCAAGTTAATTTATAAAGTCTTTTCATTTAAACACATTTTGTTTACAAAACATAAAAATTTACCATTTGAACTCATTTTCATAAAATTGATCAAAACCAAATAAAAACATACTTTAGATAATTAAAATGATGGTAAGGTTACTCACAATGTCTAGAGTGGGGATTTTCAAAATACTTAGACTACTGGTCCTCGAGTACAATTCCCTTGCCTTTATCGGAGGACTCACCACCTTGACACAATACAAAATCGAGAAATTCACCACATTGGTACTAAATTGAAATTAAACTAATTTAAACTACTAATGCATGATATGGAATGTAAAATGTCCGATTAATCGCTTAAATGTAATATTGGACCTAAGTCACACTATACTCGGTCTAATCGGCTAAAATCTCTAATTTAACTCCAAATCAATTCTTTTCACTTTCTACACTCCAATTTTACCTAAATTACCTCAGTGACTGTGAATGAGATTCAATTTATCAGTCCCGAGTCAATAATCACACATGTATATACATTGAGCAAAAATTCAGATTTTCACACCAAAATTTCCCATTTAATTTCTAGCCTCACCAAACATCAAATATCACCAAAATATCATGAAATATCATCAATTCAGCCTCAATATTCTCCCTAGAAAATTCGGCCTCTTATGGGTAGTGGGAGAAAATGAATTTTTTTCTTATTGTTTTGTTTCTAAATATGCTAAACTAACTAAAAACACTAACATAACTTATAATCAAATCAATCCAACTTCATTCTCTCTCCATACCCATTTGGTCAGCCATGAATTCACCATGAAAATATGAAATTTAATCATAGAAAATAAGGAGAAATGGATGGGAAAGGTAGATCACAAGTCAAAATCACGAAATTTTACCTTTGATTGCTTGATTCTTTGAAATCCCACACTTTTTCTTCAATTTTCCCACCTAGGTTTTGTGTTTTTCCTTTCCTCTCTTTGTTCTTACTATGGCCGGCCACATGAAGAGAAAATGGGATAAATATGGGCTGATTTTTATGGAAAATAATAAAATATCCTTACTTGACACATGTCACATGCTTATTAGTCCATTTTTTTATACTTTAATAATTATGCTTCCATTCTCCACCACATGATTAGTCAAAGGTCAAAATGAGGATAAGGGAAGACCATGTGCAGGACAAGTGTCCTGGTGGTGGAAAATTAAGATTTTGCCCATGGGATGGCAAAATTACCATTTTACCCCTAAGCTCCAAAAAATACAGAGATTACAATTTTTCACTTCTCAACCTCAAATTATACTCCAATAAGTCAAATATATTCAAAATCTTTCAAAAAAATTCCCATTTTATCCTCGAGTGGTAAAATTACCATTTTACCCCTAGATAGCAAAATTTCCAATTTGACTCCAATTCGATCCTCGAACTCCGAATCACCATTTTAAGTCATTCTGAGATTTTAAAATTCTCTATTTCATCTTAAATTCTCTATTTGATCTAGTTCGAAGCTTAGTTCAACTTAGTTATACTATTCAGTACACTACCGACTTTTAACAATTTTCGGGGCTTTCCTAGCATGCAAACATGCTATCCATCACATGCATGTCATGACAAATATTTTATAAGGTCAGGCTTTACAGCACTACCCCGCTTAAAGTGAAATTTTGACCTCAAAATTTCACTTACCGGACTCGACGAAAAGATGTGGGTATTGGCTTCTCATCTGGTGCTCGACTTCCCACGTCATCTCCTCTATTCGAGCATTCTTCCACAATACTTCCACCATTGGAATGCTCTTGCTCCTCAGCACTCGATCCTTTCGATCTAGAATACGTACCGACTGCACCTTGAACTTCAAATCTTCATGCAACTCAATTGGAGGTGTCTCTAGAATATAGGAAGGATCGGGAACATACTTTTCAACATCGAGACGTGGAAGACATTATGAATCCGATCTAACTCCGAGGGTGTTTCAAATCTGTAAGCCACTGGCCCAATCCTTTCAATGATACGGAAGGGTCCAATATATCTTGGATTAAGCTTTCCCCTATTCGCGAATCGAATCACACCTTTCATTATCCAATAAATACCACAAATTATCACAATAGTGTAATCTAATAAGATTTAATACTTGAAATTTTCAAATTATTACCTTTCCAAGGAAAAACCTTAAGAAAAACTTTATCGTCGACTTCAAACTCCAAATCTTTCTTTCGTTTATCAGAATAACTCTTTTGCCTATCTTGAGCTGTCTTTAATCGCTCTCGAATAATCTTGACTTTGTCATTTGTTAGATCAATCAATTCCACATTAAACAATTTCCTCTCTCCCACTTCATCCCAACAGAGTGGAGTTCGACATTTCCTTCCATACAAAGGCTCGTATGGTGCCGTCCCAATACTAGACTGAAAACTATTATTAGATGCGAACTCTACCAATGACAAATGTCTGTCCCAATTCCTAATAAAGTCAATGACACAAGCTCGTAGCATATCTTCTAGAGTCTACATAGTTCTCTTAGATTAACCATCTATCTACGGATGGAAGGCATTACTAAATCTCAATTCAATTTCGAGAGCTTCCTGAAATTTTGACCAAAATCGAGAAGTTAATCGAGGGTCTCGATCTGACACAATAGAAACTGAAACTCCGTGTAACCTCACAATCTCATCTATAGAATACGTGTTATGGATAACCAAGAAATGGGTGGACTTAGTCAATCTATCAACAATCACCCAAATAGCATATTTCCCACTCTGTGTTCGCGGCAAAGCCAATACAAAGTCCATAGTCACGTGTTCCCACTTCCATTCAGGAATCGGTAAAGGTTGAAGAGTACCTTACGATTTTTGATGCTCCGCCTTGATCTGTTGGCATGTGAGACATTTCGCTACAAACTCTGTAATGTCTCGTTTCATACTTGACCACCAATAACTTTCTTTAATAGTCTGATACATCTTGGTGCTTTCGAGATGTAAAGCATAGGCAGAAGAATAAGCTTATTCTAAAATAGCTCGTCTCAACTAATCATCCTTAGGGACACAAATTTGGTCTCTAAGCATCAAAGTACCATCATCACTGAGTCTAACCTCACTAGTTTCTCCATCTTGCAGCTTTTGAACTTCCTGCTTCAACCAATCATCAGATTTCTGTAATTCTCTGATCTGATTCAACAATGAAAGTCTCACAATGAAACTAGCAAGTAGGGTTCCATCCCCACCATTATTCAACTAGATCCCTAGAGATTTCATCTCAAGTATCATCGAAAAATAAGAACTTTGAAGTACTACTAATGAAGATGAGGATTTATGACTTAAAGCATCCACTACAACATTTGCCTTTCCAAGATGATAATCAATTACCAAGTCATAATCCTTAATCAACTCCAACCATCGTCTCTGTCTCAAGTTAAGCTCTTTCTAGGTGAGCAAATATTTCAAACTCTTATGATCAGTAAAAATCTGACAACTCTCACCATATAAATATTGTCTCCAAATCTTTAAAGCGAAGACTGCTGCTGCTAACTCCTAGTCATGAGTAGGGTAATTCGTCTCATGCTTCTTCAACTGCCGGAAGCATAAGCTATTACTTTCTCATCCTACATCAACACACACTCTAATCCCAACTTAGATGCATCACTGTACACCACAAATTCTTTTCCATTAACAGGAAGTGTTAAAACAGGAGCGGAGGTTAACCGGTTCTTTAGCTCCCAAAATCGATTCTCACACACATCATCCCACTCAAACTTACCTCATTTACAAGTCAAACGAGGCAAAGGAGCTGCTATCAAAGAAAATCCCTGAACAAATCTCCAATAATAACCAGCTAAGCCAAGAAAACTAGGAATCTTAGTTATCGTTCTCGGTTGCTCTCATTGTAAGATGGCCTCAATCTTCTTGGGATCAACATAAATTCTAGCTCCAGACACAACATGTCCCAAGAAAACCACTTCCTTTAACCAGAACTCACATTTAGAGAACTTAGCATAGAGTTGTCTCTCGCGTAAAGTTTCCAACATAATGTGCAAATGGGGAGCATGTTCGTCATCATTCTTCAAATAAACCAGGATGTCATCAATGAATACTATTACAAACTTATCCAAGTATGGATGGAACACCCTGTTCTTAAGATCCATAAAAGCCGTCGGGGCATTAGTCAAACCAAACGGCATCACTAGAAACTCATAACGCCCATAACAAGTCCTAAAAGCAGTCTTGGGTACATCTTGCTCCTTAATCTTCAACTGATAATACCCAGACCTCAAATCAATCTTAGAGAACACCATAACACCTCGTACTTGATCAAAAAGATCATCAATCCGAGGTAAAAGGCATTTATTCTTAATGGTCCCTCGATTCAATTGATGGTAATCGATACACAATCGAAGAGTGCCATCCTTCTTCTTTACAAATAGGATTGGTGCTCCCCAAGGAGAAGTGCTAGGGCGAGAAAAATTCTTATCCATCAAATCTTGTAACTGGACTTTCAGTTCCTTCAACTCTACTAGAGCCATTCGATACGGAGGGATAGAAATAGGTGCGGTACCCATAAGTAAATGAATTGGGAACTCAAGCTCTCAATCAGGAGGTAGTCCCGATAAATGATCAAGAAATACATTAGGAAACTCACTTACTATTGGGACATCCTCTAACTTAGGTTCCCCCTTTGAAGTATCGATCACATGAGCCAAATAAGCTAGATACCCTTTCTACATTAGTTGCAAAGCTTTGATGGCCGAGATTACACAAGACGGTAATACTCAACGTTTCCCTGCAAATACAATCTCTACTCCCTCTAAATTTCGAAGAACAACTTCTTTCCTAAAATAATCCACATTCGCCCGATGTGCAGTTAACCAGTCCATACCCAATATCAAATCGAAATCTTGGATCTCTAGAGGAATCAAGTTTCCTCTAAATTTTTCCTCACCTACCCTTACCCCACAGTGTAAAACCCGACCCTATAAATACATGTCATAACATACATGCACTGAGTAGCATGTTATTATGCTAGGAAAGTCCCTAAGAATAGACAAAACCCGGTATTGTACCTAACGGTACACTTGAATTGATTTAACCTTGAACTAGTTCAAATAGGAATCGTAGGATGAAATTTAACATTTTATAGTCAAGGAATGACTAAAAATGATTGTTCGAAGTTTGAGAGTTCATTTGGGGAAAAATTGAAAATTTTGATGTTTAGGGGCAAAATCGTAATTTTTCCACTTGTAGATAAAATTTGAGATTTTGAGAGAATTTAGATCAAATTTGACAAATTGGAGAATGGTATGAGTATAAGGGATGAAAAATATATCTATGGGCAGTTTTTCAGTTTTTTGGGCAAAAATGTAATTTTTCACTTTTACTAGGGTAAAAGTGTAAATTTCAAAAATTACTTCACCGAGACTTTGGATAAGTCTGAGAATTTTATCTAAGCTATGGATGTGTGGGACAAGTGTATGGTGAAAATTTGAAAACAAATGGATGAAATTTTAAAAATGGGCCAATGGGAAAGTGACATGTGGCATTTTTTAATGATATAATATTATTTTAATGAAAAGTCAGCCCATTTAAACCCAAATTTTAAGTGCTGGCCGGCCATAAGGAAGAACAAGAGAGGAAATAGAGAGGAAAGGAAGAAAAAAAGAAAAACCAAAGAGAAACAAGAAAATTCAAAGGGAAATTCGCGGTTTTCGACCGTTTACGCGTCTAACGGTAAGATTTTTCGATTTTAGCTTGATTTCTACCTTTCCTATGCCTTTATTTCCATTTAGCATGCTTGAGGAGAGAGATCAAAAAGTGATATCAAGGGCTGGACGAAATTCTAGGGGGGAGAAATTGAAATTTTTAGGTTTTGATTTTTAGTTAAATTGATAGTTTTAGTTAGTTAAATGTGTTTAGAAATTAAATTGGGCAAGAAAGCATTAAATTTTCACAATACCCACCCTTGGCTGAATCTGCAATGAGGTACAATGATGATGATCTGATTTTTATTCTAAGAGAAATGAAGAGAAAATGATGAAAAATGGTTAAATGTGATTGAAAAACAAAGTAGAAAATTTACCGAGTTAATGTCCCATTTTTGGCCGAATTTTTCAAGGAAGAGAGTGAGCTGATTTTGGTGATTTTAGAGGAATATTGGCTGATAATTAATGGTTAGAAAGGTTGGAGAGAGAATGGGACAATTTAGAGCTAAAATGGAGCGCGTTAGCAATTTATCGGGTAAAGTGTCAAAATAGGTTAATACTGAGTTTAAGCCATTTTTGGATATTGCATTTCATGCCATGCATTAGTATAGGATTTAAGTCAAATATATAGTGATTTAGCATTAATGTGATGAATTGAGTAAATTTTTGCAATGTGTCTAGGAGGAGAGCCTTCCGGTAAAGGCAAGGAAATCGTACCAGAATAGTAGTTATCGGGGCACCTAAAAAGCAATTAGTTTGTACAAACGGTGAGTAAACTTATTATTATTGTAAATTATCTAGAGTTTATTTTTAAATGCTCTTTATGTATTTTATGAAATGAAAACAAGATTAAAACGGGATTTTTGATGTTTTACAAATAAATGTGACCAAAAAAATATATATTGTGTTGATTATGAAATTGAGTAATTGGAGGCTGTTAACTGTCTTGAAAATTATATATTTTCCTATGAATGGCTTATGAGATATAAGTATATGTGGCTATATTTTGTAAGTGCATTGGAAAATTTATGTAAGCTGTTTTTACTATGCAGGCTGGATAAATAAATAAAAGTCACGTTATACTGTCGAAATTTTATTAAAATTGGTGGGTTAGTCACTGCAGTGACGGGTTTCCGTGGACTGCCTATTAGAGGGGCACGGTAAACCCGATTATATAGTTACTCCGGTTGTAGAGGCAAGGAGGCTAATTCTTGGGGTAGTATTAGAGCTCACTTCACGTCAAACCCCCACGTGAATGTGTAACTCGGCCAACGCCAAGGAACGGCTTCTTTTAAAAATAAAAATGTGTTTCACATGTAAATGTTATAACAACCTTGGCGAACTCAGTTAGATGCCTCGGCCAAGGTATCCCCGAGGATTAGTTTTGGCTTGAGCCTTGTTTTCTTTTATAAAAGACATAAGCCTTAACAATTGTTTTGGTAAATTACAAATATTTTATGGTTTAAGAAATAAATTGAAAACATTATGAAATGGTTTGTAATTTGTTATTTAAACTTGCCTCCATTTTACTCGCCTTTAGATATTTATGATAATGTCTATTTACTCATTGGGATTGCAAAATCTCACCCACCTCCTTTCCAAACATTTCAGGTTTGTGATAGCTTGTAGATACCCTATTTTGTCAAGGATTCCAGTTGACATCTCTACCACACAAACAGTAGGTTTCTAACATTAACGTTGGGTGTATTTTGGGCCACTTGTCATTGTAACCATTATTGTACATTATAACTTAGTAAATTTTTGTATATATGAATTTATTTTACTTTCATATTACAAAAGATTTCTTACACGTGTTTCTATAAATATTGTTTTATATAAAAATGCTATATTTAAATCAATATTTTGAATAGTGATATTTGTCTATAAATCCTTTTAAAACAAATTAAAAATTATCTTTGGATTTATTTGAGCCGAAAACGATCGGTAATTGTTTTAAATGGAATGTTTAACAATGATTGCTCACAGGAAAGGAAAGAAACTGATATGTAAGCCTTGCGGGGTTTCGGTTGGCATTTCGGGTAATGAGTGTCAATCGGGACGTCGCGACGGTTGTCATGGGCCCGAGGGAGGTTCCGGGTCGTGACACACAGTCTCTATAACAACTGTTTCTAATTAGTTTTTTTCCTAAAGAGGTGTGAACTACAATTTCTTTCTCTAATGGTGATAGGTTTCTATCAGAAATTGATGCAAATGCCGTGCTCACATATGACTTATCTGAGCCAGAATCTATTAAAACATAAGCATCTTTATCAAATAAAGACATAGTACTTGTCACTGCTCTAGGTCGGACCTGTGCCTCATCTTTCGTCACAGTGAAAACTCTTGTTGAGGTACGAGTCTATGGTCTCAAAGGTGGATATGTCGGGGTGTTACTCTCTACACCAGACCGTATAGCCACTCCCTGCCTTGGTGGTAACCTAAAAGGATATCTTCTCTGTATATCCGTACTAGGTGGTGGAGATGGAGCAGTTGCAGTAGCCTATCTCAGTTGTGGGCAATCACTCCTAAAGTGACCTGACTGACCATAATGATAACATTGTACTAGTGCCCTACATTGCCCAACATGATTCTTCCCACACCTTTTGCATCTATCAGAACCTCCATAACTCTTCCCAGAAGTAGTCATATCAGATTTATTAAATCTTGGAGGCCTATGTTGTGTCTGTGAAAATAGAGGTCAAGGAGATGTCACTGAAACAGAGGCAGTACTCCCTGAAGCATATAAGTCTTTGCCTCTTTTTACTGGCTAACTAGAAGATATACTAGGATTCCTCCTTTTTGCAAACTCGGTTCGAATCCTCTTATTCTCAATCACGAGCTTCTCAGCCCGTAAAGCCATCTGTACCACCTCCTTATATGGCTCTCTACCCGTCACTATCATCCGCTCTTTAATCTCATTACGGAGCCCTTCCTCGAAATAACTAGCCTAATCCTGCTCAAATTTCACCAAATTCAGCACATATAACATCAGCTCGTTAAAACGAGTCTCATACTCCTCTACCGTTAGATTTCCTCGTTTCAAGCTCAAAAATTCTCTCTTCTTTTCTTTCTCATCGAAATAAGTGAAATACTAACCGTTGAATTCCCTGAGAAAGTCAGACCATGTTTGAGGAGTAGTGGAACGGGACTTCACTGAATTCCACCAAGTACGAGCCCTTTTCTCTAGCATTCTCATAGCCACCATTAGCTTCAAATCATCATCCAACATCATATCAGAGAGTGTCTCCGAAACCTGATTAATCTAGTCTTTTGCCACGGTGGTATCCAACTCACTAGTGAAAGAAACACAACCCAATTGTCTAGCCTCATTCAGCTTCTTGGAAATGGATACATCCTATACTGGAGGAACTGAAAGAGTAACTGAGGCACTATAGGTGGAGCTTGACCAGCCATTGCGGTAAAGAAAGCTACCAATATCTGTGCTACCTTAGTAGGCATGGCGTGAATACCAGTAGGTGGCCGAAGATGTGGAGGATGTGGAGGAGTCTCGGCCTACTCAATAGCAGGTGATGCCCCGAATGGTAGACGCAGCCGATTCTTCCCATACTGCATCTAGCTGATGACGTTGGGAGCGACCTCTTCCCCTCCCAACCGATCTAGTGAGAGGTAGGCGTCCGCGTTGAGGAGGCATAACAATCTATAAGAGAACACGAGCAAGTTTAGGGAACCTTAGGCTCTACATGCAGATGTATGTATACTATTCAACCTAACCTAACTTAATCCGAGGCCACTCTGATATTGTAAATTATTTTTTTTAAAACCACTTTAAACCGCAAACTCTTATCTTTAAAACCAAAAGCTCTGATACCAATCGAATTGTCACGACCAGGTACTCCCCAAGAGCCCTGACAATTGCTGCGGTACCCCGATAGACACTCATTTCTCGAATGCCAACCGGGACCCTACAAGACTTAATATCAATATCTCATTTCCCCCGTGAGTAACCGTTTCCGAAAATCATGTTCTAGAAGATTTTAAGCTATTTCCAATTCAAAACAAATAAACTAATAATTTTCGTCTCATAGCGGTATTTTAGTCATTTTTCCCCAAAAATTTTGAAACCGGCTAAAATGTAATATACGAGTACAAAACATATAATTCATAATCAAAAATGAGTTTGAAAGTCTAAAATCTTCATTTAAAATGAAATTTTGATTATTTGGATATAATAAGAAAATAAAAGAAATGTTAAGTAAAATATTCTATTTTCTTATAAAACAATATTTTTAGAGTTATACGTAAATAATTTTTGTAGCGTAAAAGTTAAATAAATTCATACATACTGTAATACAGTAAGTCAAAGTATTTAATTTAATTTACAGTAATAAGTGAGCCCTTGAATAAACAAAAGTAAAGAGGATTATAAACCTACAATTTGAAGAATGCAAACCCAACGGTAGTCCTCGATGAGATCAGCTATCTACAATCTAATCTGAACCTGAAATGGAGGGAAAGGAGGATGGTGAGATTATAAAATCCCAATGAGTAAACAAACATCATTCAAAAGATCTAAAGTCCGAGTAAAAGGAGACAATTAAAACATTTCATCCAAATAAGTTTTTCATAACATAAGTATTCATTTCATTTAAATAGTCAACATGGCTTATGAGTATTTAAAAAAAAAACTTGGCTCCGACCAAAATCATTCTTGGGGATACCTTGGTCGAGGCATTTTACCGAGTCTGCCAAGGCTGTAAAAATTTTGTATACACGAAAACATATTTTTAGTTTGAAAAACACAACCATTCCTTGGCGTTAGTGGAGTTCATCATGACGAGGTGGTTCGGTGTGACGTGGACTCTAACCATACCTCAGGAGATACCCTACACGCCTCTCCAACCAAGGTACATATTTATATCTGGATTCTGTGCCCCTCTAATAGGCTGGTCCACAGAATCCACCCACTGCAGCAAGCTAAACCCACTATATTATAAAATTGTAACAGCATGACAAGGCTAATATAATACTACCCAGCCTGCAAGGGTAAAATAAAACAATTCATACAATTCATAAAACACAGCCCAGCCAGTCATGCCAACACAATGACAATATACCATAAGCCATCAATTTCCAATCATAAATTTACAACATACCAGTGGTCTCCAATTACTCTATTTTCAAAATCGTTATTTCGTTTCAAGACAATTGATGAAGTCTTTTCATTTAAACACATTTTGTTTACAAAACATAAAAGTTTACCATTTGAACTCATTTTCATAAATTCACCAAAACCGAATAAAAACATACTTTAGATAATTAAAATGATGGTAAGGTTACTCACAATGTTTAAAGTGGGGATTTTCGAAATACTTAGACTACTGGTCCTTGGGTACAATTCCCTTGCCTTTATCGGAGGACTCACCACCTTGACACAGTACAAAATTGAGAAACTCACCACATTGGTACTAAATTGAAATTAAACTAATTTAGACTACTAATGCATGATATGGAATGCAAAATGTCCGATTAATCGCTTAAATGTAATATTGGACCTAAGTCACACTATACTCGGTCTAATCGGCTAAAATCTCCAATTTAACTCCAAATTAATTCTTTTCACTTTCTACACTCCAATTATACCTAAATTACCTCAGTGACTGTGAATGAGATTCAATTTATCAGTCCCGGGTCAATAATCACACATGTCTATACATTGAGCAAAAATTCAGATTTTCACACCAAAATTTCGCATTTAATTTCTAGCCTCACCAAACATCAAATATCACCAAAATATCATGAAATATCATCAATTTCAGCCTCAATATTCTCCCTAGAAAATTCGGCCTCTTATGGGTAGTGGGAGAAAATGAATTTTTTTCTTATTGTTTTGTTTCTAAATATGCTAAACTAACTAATAACAGTAACATAACTTATAATCAAATCAATCCAACTTCATTCTCTCTCAATACCCATTTGGTCAGCCATGAATTCACCATGAAAACATGAAATTTAATCATGAAAAATAAGGAGAAATGCATGGGAAAGGTAGATCATAAGTCAAAATCAAGAAATTTTACCTTTGATTGCTTGATTCCTTGAAATCCCACACTTTTTCTTCAATTTTCCCACCTAGGTTTTGTGTTTTTCCTTTCCTTTTTTTGTTCTTACTATGGCCGACCACATGAAGAGAAAATGGGATAAATATGGGCTGATTTTTATGGAAAATAATAAGATATCCTTACTTGACACATGTCACATGCTTATTAGTCCATTTTTTTTATACTTTAATAATTATGCTTCCATTCTCCACCACATGATTAGTCAAAAGTCAAACTGAGGATAAGGGAAGACCATGTGCTGGACAAGTGTCCTGGTGGTGGAAAATTATGATTTTGCCCCTAAGGTGGCAAAATTACCATTTTACCCCTATGCTCAAAAAAATACTGAGATTACAATTTTTCACTTCGCAACCTCAAATTATACTCCAATAAGTCAAATATGATCAAAATCTTTCACAAAAATTCTCATTTTGTACTCGAGTGGCAAAATTACCATTTTACCCCTATATAGCGAAATTTCCAATTTGACTCCAATTTGATCCTCTAACTCCGAATCACCATTTTAAGTCATTCTGGGACTTTAAAATCCTCAAATTCACCTTAACTTTTCTATTTGATCTAATTCGAAGCTTAGTTCAACTTAGTTATACTATTAAGTACACTACTAGCTTTTAACGATTTTCGAGGCGTTCCTAGCATGCAAACATGCTATCCATCACATGCATGTCATGACAAGTATTTTATAAGGTCAGGCTTTACATAAAACTGCAAGACTTGAACTATGATTCTCCTTAAGTACTTTTCAATGTCAATATGAATTTCACTTCCAACTTACGGCTTCCTCTTTATAGCCACATAACTTAATGCTTGCTTTCATAAAATCTATAGTAGAACTCCTCTTGAGTATTTCCTTGGGGATACCTATCTTAAACTTATGTCTCACAACATGTGATCACTTAACTTGTGACGTAGCTGTTAGACTCCTCAACAAGTTTTAAAGTCACACATCTTATACTCATCTCGTATAATTTATAATTCTTTCTCAAAGGTGTTTAAACATTCTTGAAACACTTAATCACTTATTTGCTCTTTCATACTCCAAGTATATTATTTCCATAAATGTATGCACTTGCTCACCAAAATATTTAAATGCATGCTTAACTACTCATGCTTCAACTTATCTCCAAGAGTTTCTAGTATACCACGTAGTTTACTTGTGTTGTCACTAATCCTTTCCTTTCAACAAAGTCAAGACAAGATTTGTATATTCTCATAACAATATTCTATATGAACCCATTTGCTATATCATTCTTGAAATCTTCATTCACACTCTTATCACTTAGTATTGACCTCTCTTATCAACATCTCATACATTCATCTAATCTTTCCCTCACTTCCTCTTTAACCTTTTACAAGGTTTACTTTATTTCTTAAGATTTGACTTTAGTCAACATATCATTCATTTTAGCACTCCCCTAATGCACTTAAGACTCCTAATAGTGAAACTCGACATCAAAATCAATAACCTTTTTCTAACTCGTGAGTCCAATCTTTATGCCGCTCACAGTTTGCTCATACTTTATGGCCATTAGAGGTTCTTAACGCAACAGCGTTTGTTAGTCAGTACTGTGGTGTTGCAACTACTAGAAATTTCCTCATCAAAGCTATTTCTCTGCATTCAAAATCACTACATCAATCATCCTCAACCATTAGGTTTCCCATCTAGGCATATATCATGAGTTCCATAAGTATAGGTACCTTCTCCTTGCTTGTCATACGCACTAAGCCAAGTTTATACTTTCAACTCATGTCATCTTTTGACTTTCATCATCCTTCATAAAATCCCACCTCAAAACATCCTTTCCATACGGTGTAATAATTTCATAACACATATACTACCTCATAGATAAGTTGCTTACTGTCTACAGCTTTCCTCAAATTTATTGTCATCCCTATCTAATTATCTTCCTTGTCTTGTACTCTAATAATTTTATTGACTTTCAAAATAATTAACTACGAAAACAGCTCAACTTCTTCCTCACTTCATTCTCGCAATTCTTACTAAATCAAAATTTCATATTCCTCATATTCTATAATTTAACTTCATTGGGCTATATTTGTGCCCAATTATTACCTCATAGTGTCATGGCATCATTGAGTAATCCCCTTCATGCTTAAATTACAATCATCAACTTAATCACGTTATCCATTTCGAATGTCATTTATAACCTTATTGCTTCTTCCTATAACCTTTCTCAATAATTATATTACCAATTTATTCCTGTCATACTAAAAGATTCCCATATACATCTAGTCATTTAAATAGGTACTTTATAATACATTCTAGTAATACACTTTAAAAGCCAAACTATTAGCTTCTTTGTACAGATAACTATTATCTCCTTTACACTACATCTACCTAGAGTTAAAGTAGTACAAAATCCTACGAAAATATTACATGTCATTGGGATCATCATCTTAATCTGATCTTATCGAAAGATTCTACTTCAAGTCCTTCTTAAGATCCTCTTTCGGGTTCTCCTCCTCTTGAGATTTTTTCCTTTATTCCTCAATCCAGGCTTGTTGTATTCTCCTACATTCCTCATAACTCACCGGTGCAGCATTTCTTCGACAACCAAGAGGAAAATGTCGTACAACGTTCACCTTCCTAAGGGGATAATTTGCAATAGTTACTTTCTCCTTATTCTTCTGTTGTTGTTCCTTTACATTCATCCCACAGCCTGAAGGATAGTGTTGAACAACTAACACGCTCTTCCTAGGATGAATACCTCCTTTGGCTATCCTTAATTTCCCCATTGCTTTAGCATATTCCTTAGATTCTCTCAAAAGGGAACCTCTCATGCTTACGTTAATATTATTAATATCTGCACTTTCTGGATTACTCGGTTCGGGCTACCATCGGCTCTTAGCACTAGAATCTAGCCATCCCTCGCTAATACTATGAGAGGCGTCGGGACTACCGTCTCTCTTAGACATGGTGTGTGTGTCACCAGCGCACCTCAAAACCTATACGCAACCAAGTAGCAATTACTTAATCATTCATGCAATCGATAAGGAGAACTTGGAAATCATGATGCACTTGTTTCAAAAACAATGCAATTGATTTAATTTTTTACTAAAACCACTCATTTCAAACTTTGATTAATAACCTCATATTGTTTCAAAAACCCATGATGAATCCATGAAGTTAAATGGGTGAAAAATATGTCAAAATCAAGCAAGGTAGCAAGTAGGACAGCAAGTTTCTCGCTGCAGCGAGAAATAGTCTTAGTTTGCATATGTTTTAGTCTTTCTAGCATATCTCCCACTACACAAGTCTAATTGACCTTATTTTTAAACCATTAGAAAGCTAAGAGGCTGGGCTACAAGAGTTTTAACTGGAAGGTGGTCAAAATGGAAGCACTGCACTAGGAATTTAGAACTACTTGAGAGTTTCTCGTTGCAGCGAGAATTTATTTTCGCTGCAGTGAGAATTCTTTTCGCTACAGTGAGAAATAGGGCTGGTTTGTGCCCCTACCATCTGAGAGTCTCTCGCTGCAGTGAGATTCAGGGTAGATAACAATTAAGGGATTTTCACATGCCACAAAATCCATTCCTACCATAATGCACATCAAAGGGAACAAATTGACAATAATCAAGTTTCTCATTATTCATTTCAATCACATATTATAATCATGAACTTTCTATAACACACACACATATATATATACATACATCATCATGCATAACATCCTGCTACACTCAGCTCAATGCAATATCATCATCATGTGTGCACTCCCTATTCACACACTTTAACATCATCATGTGTGCACTCCCTACTGGCACGCTTCAACATCATCACACAACATTATTCATCAATACACAACATATATTCATATATATACATGTCAACATAATATATGAGGACATGGATTCATCTGTTCACACAAATTTTGAAATGCAAGTTCACTCATCGATATTTGTTGAATCTTTAATTAACTCTAACTTTGATTATTGCTTCAAATGGACATGTGAGGCCTCGTTGGAACCTGTCACACACAATATAACCATAAAAAATATAACAGCCCATAATTCTAATTATTAGCCATCTCTAACCACCTAAAATCAACCCTAACTCTTCTTTCACCTTGTGGACTTGTAGTTGAACTCCTTTTTAAGAGTTTTCAAGCTACTATGGCAAATCTCTCTTTCTCTCTCTAAAACTTCCAACTAGTGAGAGAAAGTACTGAAGAAAGACTTTTGAGGGTTTTAAGGTGGGAGAGTGAAAGATCACCAAAGGTTCTATGAAAAAGTGCAACAAAGCATGTAAATTGAAGCTAATTTGAGAGAGCTAGTGAAGCTTTGAGGGAGGCTCCCATGGAGATAAAGAAACGTGAGATGGGAAAGGAAAGAGAAATGGCTAGAAGTTACTGGAAATTGTTAGAGCTTTAGATATTTAAATCTAAAGTTTATCTAATTTTTTATGTAATTTACCAAAATGCCCTCCATAAAGTGACTTTGTCTTCTTCTTTCCTTTGGTTAAACTTTTTACTCTTTGGACACTGAGACAAAGTCCATAATGGTCTAGAAGTACTCGAGTTCACGAAAACTTAAAAATTTAGACCCGAGATGCAAAATAACCATTGTACCCTTACCTTGGAAATCATCATTATTTTTATTTCCTTCGTCATTTTATCCTTATTTTCATCATTCATTTGTGCCTTAGGGCCTACTTAAGCCTTAATAATGTTTGAAAGCATACTTTTAGGGGTTCACTAAAGAAAATGATGAAATTACCCCTAGACCATTTTATCGCGTCTATTTCTAATTACGTGTCTATAAAGGTCGAGGTTTCACAGGTTCACTTCTGAATTACCCCTTTTTACACGGTAATCAACCTCAATTAGCAGTTGGTAAGCATTATTAGCCACCACCTCAAAGTACGAAGTACTACAGTCTCCCCCACTTAAAATGAATTCGTCCTCGAATTCGAATCGGAGTGGGGTGAATAATCAAAATTCTAAAATTCTTTTACATCACTTCCGTTGGCCATTCTTAACATAAGATATATAATTATGTGTACTACTCTTGTTGGATCAAAACGATACCATTCTTCATCTTATGAAGAGAATTCAAATATGTTATTAGTTCCGGTCACATATCAATCAAACCATCCTTAAATCATCAATTATACATGTTTACTTAGCCATCCACAATTCCTCTACCTCGACCTTTTATCAAACCTTCCAACATTCAAGCATTTATTCCACCATTGACTGTGGGTCTAAATCATCAACCAACATCTATTCCATTTTACATACTTCCATACAAATTCCATTCGAGCATTTCAAAATATGTAAGGATCAAACGAAGCTTTATTTATTTCAGATATATTTAACATCATGGATGATTCAAATCTAGTAACTATTAGTAACCATTTTCCCAAAAACAAAACTCCAGTACTCTCTTGATCGAGTGCTTACTAGATAAATGTTAACTTATACCATGAAGCATTTCAATAAATCATGACATTCACATACCTCCTATGATCTTAACCAATCCCTTTAATCAATAACTCAACTTCTCAAAGTTAAAGTTGCTCAAAATTTTCCTTTAAGGTTCTTTTCCATGTCTCATCTTGATTACTAATCATTTCTATATTTCTAATGCCATAGCTAATTTGTTCATCATCAATCACATACAACATATCTAACTTGAAATTCTTCAAATTTACTCTAAATGCTAAATCTTGTGACCTTATTAGTTTATCAGTACGAAGATGAAATTTGACACTTAACCCATTTTAAGTGTATTTTAAAATCAAGTAATCATTTACTAAGACCTTTCTGAAATCAATTTCTTTAGCCTTTTTACCTTAGAAAATTAAATCCATAATCCTTCATTTTGAATCATGGGCTCTATGCCAATCAAGGCAGATTTTACACTTTTAATTACATGAATTCAAATGCACACCTTTACTCATAAGCTATAAATTTTTTTACCCAAATCTCCTTAAGTCAAAACCTTATATTGAAGCTATACCAGTACTCATACATTCTATTCCATTAACCTTTAGAGAATTAAATGTATGGCATACTTCTCTATTTGGGTACTTTATAACAGCCTAACAAATTCTAGCTTACAATTAAACTAGTTCATATGCCAAGTCTATCAAGCTGTATGAAAACACCAAATTTGATCATGATATAATAAAAATTGATGAACTTATACCAAAAGTGTAAACACTTACTTTTAAGCTAATAGCATTATAATCAACTTGTTCACTGCCAAAATCACTGATAAATCATCTTAATCACTGTGTAGTGCTATAACCATTGATAGAATATTATCATCGAATCAAATTATAACCAACTCCATATGAGTTTTTTTTTTTACCAATATGCAACATATATACCCATACATATATATTTTTCCAAAAATTTTAACTTCGGGTAGCCATAGGCATATCAAGCACAATAAGCCATCTATAAAACCAAAATAACCAACAATGAAGTTTAGAATCAATTCTTCTTATAGTTGGTTAGATCATGCTCATCATTTGGGGTGAATACATAAAGCTGATCCCAATATTCTATTCTCATACGAGAATCGTCCACTAATTGGCACCATCCCTAAAGCACCATGTGTCTTAAAAATTGATTTTTCTTAGCCAAAATTCATATTCTAATATCATGCTTGTAGTTCGTAGCTCATTACCAAAGTCTTTACTCATATATAAATACTCGAATCATCATCTCTTTTCTAAGTAGATTTCTACAATTTTTGTAATGTATTTTTATTCCCATACCAAGGGTAGTATCATTTAATCAAACCATGTCACCCTCCTTTTCTAAACATTTGAAGCATAATTCAACCTTTGCCTATCCCTATCAAGCACTTTACCTTGATAATTACTCAAAATAAATTGGAACTTGTGGAGGAAGCACATTTCATAATTTATGCCTTGCGTCTATAATTATGTCGAGACCAAAACCTCATTAGGTCCACAAAACGGTAGAATAATCATTGCCTCAAACCAAAATTTCCAATTATACTTATGCTTGTATCATATCTTCTTACTTATGTGACATATCAGTCACGAGCCCAACTTGATTATATAGCCATTTGCTCTTTGAGCTTTAATGTTTTCTCATTGTGAAAAATCTTTCGAATTTATCTAATCAAGGTATTCACAAGGTGGATACATGTCCATAACTTACAGTTCAAGGCCTAAAGCATTGAACACAATCTCATCATTGATGTTCTACGCTATATCATATAATACAAAATATAATCTAATAACTATGACAATAAAATTCTAAAGTTCCACCTTTATCTACCAATCATAGCTCCCTTTATGAGCACACACTTTACACTGCTTGATTGTTCACAAGCCACTCATGGCCATCCAAATTCGACCTCTTATAGCAAGTCAAACTAGTATATTATTCTTATGTTTTCCAATACACTTCTAAAATGCTTAAACACATCCTTTAATAAAATTCTGTTGACGACTCAGACAATTAAAGGCTTATCTTCAAAGCCATGCATAACTTTAACAATTTAATATATATTCAATAATATTTAGCTCATTAACCCCATTGAACATCATTTTAAGATCTTTCAAGATGTCCTTACTCTTATTTCGAATCGAACCAAACTAACTTAATGTAATTGCATTGATTATCCTTGAGCCTTTTAAGCTCATCTATGTTTCACCCATCATTCGCCTTAATGACTTTCAGCCTTTCGCAACACACTTCTCATACATGTTAGGGCATTCTCAATCTCATACCAAGCCTATAGTCATGTAATCACCAATTAGGCCAAATCCTTTTATGGAATATCTCCTTCCATACGATGAATGCAAATCACAAGATATATAACTCTGAGTGTATGATTACATATTGGTAACCTCCATATATTTCATGGTCATAAAAACCACAATTTACGAAACTAGCTTTCTATCACAAGTTTACGATCGGAACATTAGTCTCAACATATCTCACTTTGGGCATACTTCACTACTAGCATTCGCATACCTTGACCATAGCATTCAGTGTAAATTGATTAAGCAATGATCTCCAAATTTACTCTTAGATACACATATATCAAATTGTACACCACTTAGTGTTGAGATCTTGACTTTACTCATCAATTCCTAACCAATTACATCCATAAGATAAACAATTCACTTACTTTTTTATATCTTGCCTTTGCAGTCATAAGATCAAAATTTCTTAAACTTAAGATGCAAAAGCTTCCTCTTAGAGCATATCTGAAAATCCACATGTTCTAAGTTCTTTACCTTTGGAGAAATCACATTCAAGACTAATTATTTACATCATAGGTTGCATATTGAACAAAACAGATTTTTGAAATTGACCTTTAAAGCAATTCATGTATCAATCTCAATATAGAAGTCCATATGGCACTTAGACTAAATTCATCATTTCTAAGTCATTTAACTTCAAACTGCTAAATCCACACCTAGCCCTTTAATCCTTTGGCTCCACACTAAGCATAGCAAAATTCAAGCTCATCCTTAGAGTAGGTTTGTTTACTAGCCTTTTTCTTCATGACTACCATCAATTATAATGATCACTGATTTTCACCCTTGAGCTAATTCATATACCTTTAATTTTAAACCATAATAGTTCAAATAAACCTTTAGGATCTCTTAGTCACTTAATTAGAATCAAAACCAGCTCCCTCTAACCTGTTGTACATATATTCAACACATATTCTCATATAAATATTTCGGAAGCCCAACACCATTTATATATGGCATAACAAGCTCGATTAACCAAGTGCACTTACCTTCGTGCACATAAGTATTGGCTTACTCTTACCTCAATGCTTAAATTTATAAACTCCAAGTGAACCACAATCATCACTATTCTCCAATCAAAGTACGCACCTTGTACCATTGCTGTATATGTTTCTTTATATTGATAGCAATAATGATCCAATATCATCCAATTTCTTCTCATTGATAATTATAGGCTCAAGTTATAACTCCACTAAATGAATAAATCATTACGAACCTATTAGTCCAGCTCTAATTTCCTCTATCTTTAATCGAAGGAATTTGTTATTACATTAACCTTTCATTATGAGCATTTGCTTAAAATCTTTCCAACAACAGCTCGTGTCTTTGGGGCATCTCAAACCCAAACAACGACATCACTTGTGACCTTTGCATAATGTTAGCAAGAGGGTAGAGCTACGAAAAAGCACCAAAGGTTCTATGAAAAAGTGCACCAAAGCATGTAAATTGAAGCTAATTTATGAGAGCTAGCAAAGCTTTAAGGTAGGCTCCCATGGAGATGAAGAAATGTGAGATGGGAAGGGAAGAAGAAATGGCTAGAAGCTGCTGGAAATTGTTGGAGCTTAGATATTTATATCTAAAGTTTATCCAATTTTTCATGTAATTTACCAAAATTCCCTGCATAAGGTGACTTTGTCTTCTTCTTTCCTTCGGTTCAACTTTTTACTCATTGGACACTAAGATAAAGTCAATAATGGTCTAGAAGTACTCGAGTTCACAAAAACTTAAAAATTTAGACTTGAGATGTAAAATGACCATTTTGCCCCTACCTTGGAAATCATCATTATATCTATTTCCTTTGTCATTTTATCCTTATTTTCATCATTCATTTGTGCCTTAGGCCTACTTAAGCCTTAATAATGTTTGAAAGCATACTTTTAGGGGCTCACTAAAGAAAATGATGAAATTATCGCTAATTCATTTTATCACGTCTATTTCTAGTTACATGTCTATAGAGGTTGAGGTTTCACAGGTTCACTTCTAAATTACCTCTTTTTACTCGGTAATCAACCTCAATTAGCAGCCGATAAGCATTATTAGCCACCACCTCAAAGTACAAGCTACTACACCAATAATGATAGTTTGATCCATCAAATTGAGGAGGCATATTTATGCATTGACCCTCAGCATCTACAGAATTTTCTAGAGCCATTTAGATCTCCCCTAAGGATGTAAAGCCTTTAAAATGAGGGTTAGGCTTTGATTCCACTTGTTAGTCCAAAATAAATGTGCTAGAGGGGGGCTGAATAGCACTTTTTGGCTCTTTCAAAGATTGACCTCTAATTGAAGACAAATGCACAATAAAAGAAAGAACTTAAAAATGAATAAAAACTGAAAAATAGAACAAAAAAACACACAACTATTTATAGTGGTTCGGTCCAAGACCTTACATCCACTACCTTGATTGTTCAACCAAGGATTTTCCAAACAATCCACTAAGAACGGTGAAATTACCAAGCTTTCACCGAGCTTTACAATCGATTTTACCAGGCTTAGCCAAAACCTTTCACAATGGTTTTTATCGGGATCAACCAAAATCCAAAGTGGGTTTTCAAAGGCTCAACCACAACCTTTCACAATGGTTTTTCATGAGTTCAACCAAAACCCAAAGTTGTTTTTCAAAGGCTCAACCACAACCTACAACAATAGTTTTTCACGGGATCAACCAAAACCCATTAACTAACTTTTCAAGGCTAAGTTAGAACCTATACACTCAATCAAGCAATCCAAGCTTGAATAAATCCCTTAGAGTGCCTTGCACACTCTAAGTAATCAAGAAATGAAGAAAAGATGAAGAACAATTGATCACCTAACTGATCTAAGATGTACAAAGCTAAGCTTAAACAAGTTTTCAAACGATGAGAGTGAAATACAAGTGAAAAGAGAAGGTTTTTGGTCTTCTAAGCTCAAAATCACTATAGATGGCTTCTCTCTCTTGTTTTTGACTGTTGGAGAGGCTTTAAGTACTTGCAAAATCAATTCTAGCTATTAGAGATAGAAACTAGCCATTATTTTATCTTATAGTGCTCATCAAATTTTCTAGTAGAATGATCTTAGTCGACTAACTGTGCTTTTAGTCAACTAAGTTGTCTCTATCTTTTGATATCAGTTTTTGACAGTTAGCTCTTAGTCAACTAACTTCCTTCTTAGTTGATTAAGTTTTTTCTATCTTGAAGTCTAAATTTTTGGTAGTAGGCTTTTAGTTTGCTAACTTACTTCTTGGTCGACTAAGTCTTCTCTATCTCTTAATCCTCTTGAGCCCGCCAACTTCTAATTTGAATTATAGCTTACTAATACCCTTAATTATCCAACTAAGAGCCTTCTGTTTTGTGACTCAATTGTAGCTCCTTCTTCTTTGCTTGTTTAACCAATTGACCTATCTTGTAATTGAACAAGCATCTTGACTTGCTTACAAATACCAAATATATTAATGATTTAAGCGTTCTCCTACACACTTAAATAATATAATTAGACATCAATGAATGGGAATATTTAGCTATCATCCAACACATATAGAGTCAACATTCTCCATCTCTTATTTTTGATGATCACAAAACATTCCAAGATTAAGATGCAATGTCTATGTTCAATATGAATGCTTCAAATCTTTATGCATAATGAGGTGTTCCCCCTTAGTCCATGCATCTACTTTTCTTTACATAATATTCAACAAAATCAAAATTTAGCATCACACACATAAATTAAACATGAAGACCTATTTAACTCTATTTGATTTAGTCTTTATTCTCTCATTTTTCTTTTTCATCATTAAACAAGATATTCAAAACTCCTCCTTAATGAGTGCATCAATTTTTTCCTTTAATCTTTAAATCAAACTTTAATGAATGAGAATCATAAGCACTCATACACCTAAGTCATACAATCTTATAGATATAGTTCAATAACTTCAAGAGTCAAGCTTGTGTCAATGTAAGAACAAGTGTATGGGAGTTAAATCATTTCAAGAAATTGTCAAGGATTACTCAAATAATGCTCAAGCAAATTTGATCATTTTGTCATAATCAAAACTATAATAATTTTAAAGCTAACATTTTGGGCATATTTGGATAAAATTGTGGTCATATTTATAAACGACATATTGATGTATTCTAAATGCTCGAAGGAGCATGCACAACATTTAAGAATCGTGATCCAAATGCTGAGGGAGCATAAATTATATGCTAAATCTTCAAAATGTGAGTTTTTTCAAAATAAAGTCAGTTTCTTGAGACACATTGTGTCTGAACAAGGGGTACAAGTGGATCTCAGCAATGTAGAAGCTGTGGAGAATTGGCCAATGTCTGTAACATAAATTAGAAGTTTTCTAAGTTTAGTTGGATATTACAAACATTTTGCGTAAGATTTTTCTAAGATTTCATCCCTTTTGGCAAGACTGACTCATAAAAGAGTTAAGTTTGAATGGTCCGATGCATGTGAGGCTAGTTTTTAGATGCTTAAGGCTTGTCTCACTTCTGTACCTATGTTAAACCTATCGTGTGGATTTGGAGGCTATACTATTATAATACCCCATACCCTGATATGGTGGCTAACAATGCTAGTTTTATGTTATTTATATTTATTTTATGCTTTTAGAGGAGTAGGATCAAAAATAATTTCAATTGGTGAAGAAAGGTGCACAATGGACTGTTGCTCTATTTGCATATGTTTTGGTTTTTCAAGTATATCTCCCACTAAAAATGTCCAAATGACATGATTTTTAGACCATTAGAAATCTAAGAGGTAGGGCTACAACTTTGATGTTTACCACTTTTCCCAATTCTAGCTGGAAGGTAGTCAAAAAATTTTTTTAAGTGAAAGTACTGTGCCAAAGGAACATAATTTGGTAGAACCTTTGAGCTCCGCGACCCTGGAAATTGCAAGCTGTGGCCCTCACCGTAATTTCCACAAATAACAAGTTTATGGGATTTTTGAAGCTAGGGCTTTTAGGGGCTATTTAAGGGACCTCTTTCAAAGGATTTTAGACTTTTTCCCAATGTCAAAAGAGTAAAAAGATTACACAAGAAAAAGAGGAAGACAAGTGGCCTTGTTAGGGCATTATTGTAAATTATATGAAAAAGTGGATAAGCTTTAGCTATGAATATCTAGTTTCCAGCAGCTTCCTCCCATTTTCCAGCAACTTCTTTTTCTTTTTCCTTCTATCTCACCTTTCTTTCATCTTCCGTGAAAGCTTCTCTTAAAGCTTCCATCGCTCTCTCAAACTAACCTCAAATTTCATGCTTTACACACCCTGTTATAGGGCTTTTCATACTCTTTTACTCCTTCACCTTAAACAAACCCTTAAAAGTCTTTCTTCAATACTTTCTCTCGCCAGCTGAACTTTGTAGAGAGAAAGAGAGGTTTCATGATAGCTTGAGGACTCTTGGAAAGAAATTTCATTACCATCCACCAAGGTGAGTGATGAATTAGGATTGGTTTTAAGTTACTGATGATGGCTAGTAATTAGAGTTATAAGTTATGTTATTTGCTAAAATTGTTTATCTATTTCTAGTGTTACTAAAGTAGAGAAACGGAATAGCCAATCAAATGGTAATTGGAAGGTAGATAGGAAGGGCTATTGAAGCTTGAATTGGGAAACAACTTTTGGAGTGATATTAATGTAAATTGGATTAGTTGTGATCTTTTTGTGCGTGATAGGTTCCAACAAGGCCTCTCAGCCCCATTTGGACCATTAGGGAAGTTAGAGTCGATTAAAGGTTCAACAAGTACTGATGAGTGAACTTGCATTAAAAGGTTTTGGGATATACACATATATGTTTGATTGAATCCCCTAAAACGTTTTACTTGGTTCTTTCTTCAAAACTTGCACGAAAACAAGCCCTTATGAAATGTTTTTATGTTATGAAATGGATTGTCTGATGAATTCATATGTTTATGTATAATATTGATATATATATATATATATATATATATACTATGTCATAAATGGTACCATTGTGTGACAAATGCAATCGTGCATGTGCGGGGTGAGTGTGCACTTGTCAGTGATGATGGTGGTGAGGGAGATGGATAGTGATATTGCCCGTGTGCATAATGGGGGGGATGCACACGATGACTCCGATTATGTGCACGATGTGGGGGTATGCACACGATGACTCCGGCTATGTGCACGATGTGGGGGGATGCACATGAGCTGGGTGAGATGGGATGTACTGCTATGTGCACGATATAGGGGGATGCACATAAACTGTTGAGATGAGGTGTCCAGCTATGTGCACGATGTTGGAGGATGCACATGAGCTGGTTGAGATGAGGTGTCTGGCTATATGCACGATGTGGGGGGATGCACATGAGCTGAGTGAGATGGGGTGGTATAAGAATTGGTGTATGCTTAAGTATATGTATATGCAATAAAAAAATCATGATTATAAAATGCGATTGTATGGTATGATGAATCTTGAAAATTTCCCATTCACTTGCAAATTGATTTTATTGTAGTGAGAAACATGCTGTTTATGCTGCCTTGCTTGGATGATTGCTAGAAATTTTCTCTCTTTCCAATTTCATGCTGAACATGGTTCCTTCATCATTAAATGATTTTACAACCTAAGGTTAAATGGAGGGATTTTAACAAGAACTTAAACTAAATTGCATTGTTTTTAAATAAGTGCATCATGATGTCTAAACTTTCCTTAACGTTGCTTGTTCCCTTCTTATGTTCACTCACTGGGTTTGTACTCACGTTTTTAAACTTCATGTTTTAGGTTTTCTAAGTTAAAGGTGATCGGATACTTGGACGAAGTGCTTCTCCCTATCCATTGCTCGGTAGGTTTGTCATGATACTAAGTGTTAGCACCCACACCAAGGGTCACTCCGCTACCTGTCAGAGTCTTTGAATGTGTACATGTAAACTGGATGTAACTTGATAAGAATTGTTTGGCAAACTATTTATGTATATTTCGATTAATGAATACCATTATGAGTATATACTTGGATTTTATGAATTGATTTCAATGAAGTTATTATTTGAACATTATGATTTATAAATCTTAAAAAAAAAGAGTATGGATGATACATGGACTAATGTACAGGTTCATACAGGAAGGCTTGCTAGGGCCTAGTGGGTTATGCCTATTGGGTCCTTGCACCAGTCATGGCCTGGAAATTGGGTTGTGAAAACTATGCATTGCAATGCATCACAAATTAGATTGGGTTTCATGTTGGTGCAACACAGAAAGGTAATAGCATACGCTTCTCGACAATTAAAGAGGCATTAGCAGAACTATCCTACGCACGACTTAGAGATGGCCACAATTGTTTTTTCTTTGACAATTTGGCGCCATTATCTCTATGGTGAAACTTGTGAAATATATACTGATCATTAGAGTTTGAAGTATATATTTTAGCAAAGAGATTTAAATTTGAGATAGCGTAGGTGGTTGGAGTTATTGAAAGATTATGATTGCACCATACTCTACCATCTTGGCAAAACAAATGTGGTGGTAGATGGCCTTAAGTAGAAAGTTGATAGGGAGTTTAGCACATGTTACAGTAGAAAAAAATCTTTGGTGCAGAGTTTTATCATCTGGGCAATATGGGAGTTGTCACGACCCAAATCTCGGGCCATGACTGGCGTATGGGCCTAATGGACATAGCCCACTAAGCCTAAGCAAGCCTATTTGTATAACCCGTCCATCATTCCATCATAAGTTATTAAAGTCACATTTCATAATTTCAATTCAAAATAATGCTAACCATTGCCATCTCGTAATGGCATATCCAATCAAATATACATATATTGTCTAAACCATATATCTTAATAATTTACATCGAGTTTGTCTATACACAACAAAAGGAATACTCGACTTTCAGCGGAGAGACTCGAGTGAAAGTTCAGCTATTGAATGCTGAGACACCTACCATGGAAACAAATGTACAAGGACACCTCGACCTAGTTACTGGCTACCTCTTAATATAAAAACATGAAGTTGAAAACATTAACTATAAACCTAGTGAGTGAACAAAAGAAGGGAACAAGCAATCGATAAAAGAAGTTAAGAAATCATAATGCACTTATTTTAAAAAACAATGCGATTTAGTTTAATTCTAATTAAAATTCCTCATTAACCATTAATGAATTAATCATTGGATGATAAAAGATCCATGAACAACAAATAATTTGAAAAGTGAAAAGTTCAATTGCACTCAAGCAAGTGAAGTGAAACGACGGGTCCTCGCTACAGCTACGTTGCAGCAAGAATGTATTTTTCACTACAGCGAAATTTAGGCTCAATTTATCAGCTGGCCGAGGGTTTTCTCAATTGGTCGAGGGTTTTTCACTAAAACCTCTCATTTCAAACTTAATTAATTAATTCCCTGTTGTTGGAAGTTCATGATCAACTATGGTGCTAAAGAAGAGGAAAATAGGACAACAACCAAACAAGGAGGTAATCAAGACCAAATGTTTCTCATTGTAGTGAGAACCAGGCCAGTGTAACACCTAAAACTTGAGAGTTTTTCGCTGCAACGAGAATGATTCTCGTTGCAGCAAGAAACAGGACACCAGCAAAAGTTTGCATTCTCTCAAGAAAAGGCCATTTTGCTGTAATGACAAAATCAACTTGAAATCACTCTTAAATTCTACCCACACATAACATATCATTTGTTATCATATCAAATTCGAATCAAACCTCGAAATCATAGAATTTACCACACATTTCCTAAAAAATTTACCTAGATGTCAACATACACAATCTCAAATAATCAGCTTATGTAGCTGTGACACCTAGTACCCTTGTATAGAAGTCAATATGACCTTATCAACGAGACAAAGGGGTCGATGGATGCTAATTTAAGTGCCAAAGGATGGAGACAAGTGAAAAGAGTATTTTAAGATAAAATATTCCATACATGAAGAAATAATAAAAAAAATAATAATACTTTTATCAAAGAAGAAATTGCCAAATAAAAAGTGATTCAGATGTGAATCGGGGCAAAGTAAGATGTTTTGTAGCCCTAAAAGGCTAGTGAAAAATTTGGTGTCAAAATTATTAATAAAATAATATTAAAATATTAATGTTTTATTTGGTGTCANGTAGCCCTAAAAGGCTAGTGAAAAATTTGGTGTCAAAATTATTAATAAAATAATATTAAAATATTAATGTTTTATTTGGTGTCAAAAATTTCCATGAAGGAGAAATATATGGTCAATTTAAGTGGGGGAGAGGAAGGATGAGGAAATTTTAGAGAAAAATGATTGTAATGGGACCCACGTGTCTTTATTATATAAAGCTAGCGTGGGTAAGTAAATATTTAAAAATTACGGTGTTACTGCGTTGGATCATAAATTTGATATTTTATTGGTACAAGTGTTAAGGAAGAAAAATGGAAAGAAATTGGAATTAAAAGATTGTGGGAGGATACAATTAAAAAGGGTGAAAACCTTGGAAGGCAAAATGGTAATTTACCATAAAGCTTGGCTAAAGCTTCCAAAGGAAGCTTTGACTCTCTATCCTTATCCCATGGCCAGCTATTATGTCCAAGGCACCATCTTCCTCCTTCGTCTCCTCCCAACGCCATATTTGTTCCTTCACCATAAAAATCAAGATTTTTCATTTTCTTTCCTTTTCTTTTCTTACTCCTCCTTCTCCTAACTTCTTGGGCATCAAACTTGCAGCTTCTAACCCCAATTTCCACCACATCTAAACCCTAGGAGAGAGAAAGAAAAATCTCTCTTCCTTTCCTTTATTTTCTATTTCTACTCCACTTTCAACAACACTTGGATTTTGGCTTCAAATCTTCATTTTTTTAAGGCTAAAAGGTATATATTTTCAACCCTTGAATTTTTGAATTTATGGGTTTGTAATTTTTAGACTTTATTTTCTAAGTTTCTTCAAATTTCCTTTCCTTGAAACTTGCTAGGTTTTGTTGACCTTTATACCTTCAAGCACCAAGGTAACGAAACTTCAAACTTGAACAATTAGTTTAATTGGATTGTGAATTAGACTAGAATTCGAGGTTAAAAGTTAGGTTAGAGTGTAAATTGTATAGTGTATATTTATTAGAATTGTTAAATTCAAATTATGACTTGATGGAGGTTGTTATGGCTTATTGGTAAATATAGGTTTTAACAGTATTTCGGGACTACTTGGATTAAGACTTTGTGGGTACTACTTTTGTACAGTGGCATTAAGGTGAGTGAACTTGCATTAAAATATTTTGGGATAAATGCATATGTATTTGGTTGAATCACTTGAAATATTTTTATTGAACTTTTCTCTAAATATGAATGGGAACAAGCCCTTGATGAAACGTTATTATGTTGTGAAATATGAATGTGATGAATTCATATGGTTCTACATTATGTTGACATGTACGTTAAGCATTGAATGGCACTATTGGGTGATAATTGAAATCGTGAGTGTGCGGTGTGAGAGTGCACATGACGGTGATAGTGGTGTGCTATCTGAGTGCACACACTAATGATATATGCCATGTGCGTGATAGTGGTGTGCTGTGTGAGTGCAGACACTGATGCACACACTGATGATATATGCCATGTGCATGATAGTGGTGTGCTATGTGAGTGCACACACTGATGATATATGCCATGTGCGATGTGGGAGTGCACATGATGATATTACCTTGTGCGGTGTGGGAGTGCACAAGATGATTCTAGCTATGTGCGGTGTGGAACTACATATGAGTTGGTGAGATGGGAGTTGTATACATGTATACACATACATAGAGAGGTTAGGGAAAGTATTATGTGTTTGCATTGAATATTGAATGTTAATATTTGATAAATGCTTTCCAATTGGTTTTCATTGCAGCAACAAAAAAAATGGACTTTTGTTGTGACAAGAATTCTTTTAATTTCATTGCCTTATTTCTCGCTACAGTGATAAACTCTCGGGTGCTAGGGGCCTGACTAGTCTAGACTTTCGCTGTAGAGAAATTCATTCTTGTTACAGCGAGAAACTCTCAAGTGGATGGCTTTAACCCTTGCTCTGAATTTTCGCTGCAGTGAAAATGCATTCTCGCTGCAGCGAGAAACTCTCTGGTTGTTGGCTCAAAATTTTGCCCTAAAGTTCGCTGCAGTGAGAATGCCTTTCCGTTGTAGCAAGATTTGCTCTGCCATGCTTGCCTTGCTTGAAATTCCTAAATGTTTTAAATGAGTTGAACAACAGCACGACATCGAGTTTTGTTCATAATATAAAAAATTACATTGTTTTTAAACGAGTGCATCATGTTTTCGAAAAACTATCCGTATCGTTTATTTGTTCCCTTCTTATGTTCACTCATTGGGTTTATACTCATCCTTTTCAACTTCATGTTTTAGTTTTCAAGTTAGTAGATAGTTGGATCTCAAGTAGAGGCGTTTCCTCCTGTTCATCTTACAGTAGGTTTGCCAGAACACTCTATGATATTATCCACGCTAGAGTCACTTTGCTATTAGTCAAGGTCTTTTGTATGAGTATATGGTTAATTAAATGTAATTCATGAGATTTGTTGTAAACACTGTATGTTTGGTATGCATGTTAATGCCGCCATCAATTGGCAAATGGTAATATTATTTTGTGGATGGTATTGTTCAGTTGCCATGACTTATTTTCAAAAAGAAATTATTTTTTGAAAACAATGAATTAAGAACCTTAAAGGTAAAAAAGGGACAGGTGGTCTAATAAACAAATTTTCATAGAAAGGCTTGCTTGGGCCCAGTGGGCCATGCCTATTGGGTCCTTGCGCCGGTCATGGGTCTGAAATTGGGTTGTGATAGTAACATATCATTGATGCCTTTAATGCACAATATATTTAATAGATCATTCTCATTTAACTTAATTTACATTGAAAATTAGGGGTATTACACAAAGAGCAGTGCTACGGTGCTGAAACCCGAATTGAAAGAAAAAAAGCATAAATTGTTTAGCGTTGCTACACTCAATTAAGAGAGTTGCGGCACTGGTTTGGGAACCAACCTACCCCCCTACCACTTTAAATTCATTCTTTTTCTTCCCAAATATAAGATCTAGTCGCACAACCCCTTCTCTCTTTCTTGCTTCCATAAATTTCCCTTTAAATCTGCCAATAACCAACCCCCAATCTTCAAGTTCTTCCACCCAAACAACTCTTAAACCATTCAAACTCCATTATACCTTCAACAATCAAGTTCTCCATAACTTTTCTCAAGTAAGTTCTTCTTTTTAAAAATTTTTTACTAATTCTTGAGGGTTTTTGTTGATAGTTGTTTATAACGACCCTATCCTTGATTGCTACCAACGTCCGAGTCTTGTGGGAGAACCTGCCAAGTCCTGAACAAGCCTTATTTGAAACTCTTGTTAATACGTTATATTCATTCCACCAATCTATGTAATTGCTTTGAACTGTATAACTCTTTGTAATATGATTTGAACAAAGTCATAATAAATCTACTTAACCCTTATTCCACATAATTGTAAAAATACATTATAGTTTATAATCTCCACCTATACATTTACATTGAGACTAGTGTCTATTTATGAAAACAAAATGTACTATGAACGACTCGACCTCTAGCACCAGAGCAACTCGAAATAAAGTGCTATAAGATGCCTTTACCTATCCGCAATAGACAATAAGTGCCGATGTTTGAGACCTTGACGTTTATAAACTCGTAGTTAGTAATATACGCGATATCCCTAATCAGGGGTAATTTCGTCATTTCCTTAGTAAGCCTATAAAAGTAAGTTTTAAACAATATTATGGCCTAAGTAGGCTTAAGGCATAAATGGATGGTGAAATTAGGGGTAAAATTAAAAGGAAACAAAAATTTTGATGATTTTCACGGTAAGGGCAAAATGGTCATTTTTCACCTCGGGTTAAAATTTTAAGTTTTCAAAAACCCAAGCATGTCTAGACCATTATGGACGTTGTCCCAGTGTCAAAAGAGCAAAAAGATTGCATAAGAGATTGGAGGAGAATAAGCTAAATTGTGGAGGGGCACTTTGGCAATTTTAAGGGAATGGATAAGTTTGGCCTATAAATACCCTTCTTCTAGCAGCTTCTTCTCTCATTTTCCAGCAGCTTGTCTTCTTCTTCTTCTTCTTCTCTTTCACGTTGCTTCCAACCTCCATGGAAGCTTGATATGGAGCTTGCATGATTTTTTCTCTCTAGCTCTAGTTTTCATACTTTTGAGCCTTTTTGTCACAACTCGGAACCTCCCTCGGACCCATGACAACCGTCGAGACGTCCCAATTGACACTCATTACCCGAAATGCCAATCAGAACCTCGCAAGGCTTACATATCAGTTTCTTGCCTTTTCTGTGAGAAATCGTTTTTAAACATTCCATTTTAAACAATTTCCAGTAGTTTTCGGCTCGAGTAAATCAAAAGACAAAAATATTTTAAAAGGATTTATAGATAAATATTACTATTCAAAATATTGATTAAAATATAAATTTTTATATAAAACAATATTTATAGAAATACGTGTAAGAAATCTTTTATAACTTAGAAGCAAAATAATTTCATACATACAATAATTTACAAAGTTATAATGTACAATAATAATTACAATGACAAGTGGCTCAAAATACACCAAGTATTGGTGATAGTAACCTACTGTTTGTGAGATAGAGATGTCAACTGGAATCCTCGACAAAAGAAGGTATCTACAAGTTACCACAGGCCTGAAATATTTAGAAAAGAGATGGGTGAGATTTTACAATCCTAATGAGTAAATAGACATTATCATAAATATCTAAAGGCGAGTAACATAGAGGCAAGTTTAAACAACAAATTACAAACCATTTCGTAAGGTTTTCAATTTATTCCTTAAACCATAAAATATTTGTAATTTACCAAAATAGTTGTTAAGGCTTATGACTTTTACTAAAACAAGGCTCAAGCCAAAACTAATCCTCGTGGATACCTTGGCCGAGGCATCTAACTGAGTTCGCCAAGGTTGTTATGATATTTTCATGTGAAACACATTTTTATTTTTAAAATAGGCCGTTCCTTGGCATTGGCCGAGTTACACATTCACGTGGGGGTTCGATGTGAAGTGAGCTTTAATACTACCTCGAGAGTTACCCTCCTCGCCTCTACAACCGGAGTAACTATGTAACCGGGTTTACCGTGCCCCTCTAATAGGCAGTCCACGGAAACCCGTCACTGTAGTGACTAAACCCACCAATTTTAATAAAATTTCGACAGTATAACGTGGCTTTTATTTATTTACCTAGCCTGCATAGTAAAAACAATTTATCAAATATAGCCACCTATACTCATATTTCATAAGCCATTCATAGGAAAATATATATTTCAAAATAATTGTCAGCCTCCAATTACTCAATTTCATAATCAACACAATATATTTTTATTTGTCACATTTATTTCTAAAACATCAAAAATCCTGTTTTAATCTCGTTTTCATTTCATAAAACACATAAAGAGCATTTCAAAATAAACTCTAGATAATTTACAATAATAATAAGTTTACTCACCGTTTGTACAAATTAACTGATTTTTAGGTGCCCCGATCACTATTCGTCGGGTATTACTTCCTTGCCTTTACCGGAAGGCTCTCCTCCTAAACACATTACAAAATTTACACAATTCACCACATTGATGCTAAATCACTATATAATTGACTTAAATCCTATACTAATGCATGGTATGAAATGCAATAGCCTAAAA
>NC_030859.1:12716847-12858204 GCF_000208745.1 Theobroma cacao | reverse complement strand
CCAGCCCTTTGGATTCACTTTTTGATCTCTTTCCTCAAGCTTGCTAAATGAAACAAAGGCATAGGAAAGGTAGAAATCAAGCTAAAGTCGAAAAATCTTACCGTTAGACGCGTAAACGGGCGAAAAACGTGATTTTTCTTTTGAATTTTCTAGTTTTCCTTTGTTTCTCTCTTTTCTTCCTTTCCTCTCTATTTTCTCTCTTGTTCTTTCCTTATGGCCAGCCAGCACTTAATATGGGGTTTAAATAGGCTGACTTTTCATTACAATAATATTAAACCATTAAAAAATGCCATGTGTCACTTTCCCATTGGTCCGTTTTAAAATTTCATCCTTTAAACTTCAAATTTTCACCACTTAACATACCATAGTTATTGATACCAAAAAAAAATAAATCTTATGATTTTGAAAAGTTTTGGGTGGTGAAAATTATGGTTTTGACCCCGGGATGACAAAATTACCGTTTTGCCCCTATGTTTCGAAAATTACCGGAATTGAAAATTTTCACTTCCTATCATTAAATTATACTCCAAATAGTTAATCTTAATCAAAAATTTCACTCCATGATCAAATTATTATCTTAGGTGGCAAAATGACGATTTTACCCCTAAACATAAAAATTTCCAAATTTTCCCCAAATGAACCCTCGAACTTCGAACAATCATTTTTAGTCATTCCTAGACTGTAAAATATTAAATTTCATCCTACGATTCCTATTTGAACTAGTTCGAGGTTAAATCAATTCAAGTGTACCGTTAGGTATAACACCGAGTTTCGTCTATTCTTAGGGACTTTCCTAACGTAATAACATGTTAGTCAGTTCATGTATGTCATGACAGGTATTTCTAAGGTTGGGTTTGACACCTTTTGAATATAACTCTTATATTCTTCCACTCTCTCTCTTTAAAACCCTTGAAAAATCTTATTTCCATACTTTCTCTCACTAACTGGGCATTCTAGAGAGAGAAAAAGAGAATTACCCCATTGATTTGGAAGCAATTGGAAGAGAATTTGACTACAAAAGAGCCCTAGGGTAAGTGATGAACTAAGCTTGATTTTTAGCTATGAATAATGGCTAGTAATTGGGATTATGAGTTATTTTATTTTTGAGTATGTTCAATACTTTTTAGTGATTAAGATAGTGAACATTGATAGCCATTTAATGTGGCAATTGAAAGCTAGCTAAGAGATAGCTTTTAGGGTTCATAGTGTGTGAATTGACCAATTGCTTATGCTAATGTGATCTTACGTTCTAATGAAGTCCCATCCTTCCAATTGGATTATTAGGGTAATTAGAGTCAACTAAAGGCTCAATAATAAATTGATGAGTGGATTGCCTATCAAAACTATTTTGGAAATGTGACTGTTTTGTACAAAGTGTTTGAATGATTTTATACAACTTTTCTTAAAAATGAGTGCTTTGGGAACAAGCTTTTGAGAAATGGTTTATGTTGTGACATGTGACTATTATTGATTCATGCACTACAACATTGTGTTGATATATATGTATGAATATATGGTTGTATAATGACATTGACTCGGCTATGTGCGAGTAGGGAGTGCGCATAAGCCAAGGATGACCCGCTTATGTGCGAGTAAGGAGCGCGCATAACCCGGTGATGACCCAGCCATGTGCGAGCAGGGAGTGCGCATGAGCTAGTGAGGATGATGATGGGATGGTGTGCATGACGACGGTGGGTATATGTATACATATATACATATGTAAATATGTGTGTTATAGGAAATTAATGAGTAATGGTATATGGTTGTAATGCATGTGAAACTTGACATGTTAAACGGTGAAAGATTGTTATGCGTTTCATGTTTGTTTGGACATTTCAGCAAGGTTGGTTTTCTTTGGGAGAAAGGGAAATTTTTCATTGGTGCCCTATATCTCGCTGTAGCAAGAAACTCTCGGGTTTGAGAACCTTCACTAGAACTGGTTCTCGCTACAGCAAGATAGTCATTGTAGCTTCTCGCTGCAACAAAAAAGAATCTCACTGTAGTGAGAAACTCTCTGTTTCATCAGCTAAATTTTGCTGCAGCGAGAAACTTTCTATTTCTGGGTTACAATTTTGCTGCAGCGAGATTTAATCTCGCTGGAACAAAAAACTTTCTGTTTTGAATCCTATCTTGTCCAATTGCTGCCGTATTTTTAACTTCTTTGCTACCATATCTGAGCATGGACTTCCAACATTAAGGACTACATGAGTTAAGTTTAAAATGAGGAGGTTTAGTGAGAAACCCTCGGCCAGTTGAGAAACCCTCGTTCGGCTAGTAACTTAATCCCAACATCGCTGCAACGAAAATTTATTCTCGTTGTAGCGCGAATGCCTTACCGCTGCAGCGAAGATTCATTGTCGTATTTGACTTGCTTGCGTAATATTGAAGCTTTCATTCTTCAAATGGTTCGTTATTTATGGGTTCATGATTTTCAAATGATTAATCATTTAAGGGCTTGATGAGGGGTTTTTAATATGAATGGAACTAAATTGCATTGTTTTGAAACAAGTGCATCATGATTTTAAATTCTCCCTTGTTGTTGCTTGTTCCCTTCCTTGTTCACTCACTAGGTTTGCACTCATCGTTTTCAACTTCATGTTTTCAGATCACGAGGCAGCCGGTAATTAGGACGAGGTGTCCTTGTAGACTTGTATCCATCTTTTGGTAGGTGTCTCGGCATTCAGTAGCTGTACATTAGTCCGAGTCCTTACGCTGGAAGTCGAGTATTATTTTGTGTGTATAAACGAACCTAATGTAAATGGTTAAGATACATGTTGTAGATAATGTATATACACGTGTTTGGTATGCCAGTATGAGATGGCAATGTGTAGTATTATTTTGATTCTAAGTTATGAAATGTGACTTAGTAGTTTATGATGGAATGATGAACATGTCAGATTAATAGGCTTGCTTGGGCTTAGTGGACTACCTCTATTGGGCCCATGCGCTGGTCATGGCTCAAAATTTACGTCGTGACAATGTTGGTATCAGAGCTTTAGATTTGTCTAGGTCCTAGGACTTTCTTTTGTTGGTCCAGCAGAGAGTCGGGTCTTTATGTGGGAATTTTGGTTGTGAAGTGTGAACTGCAACACATTTTACAACCAAGCAACCGCACAGATTCCCTATCTTAGAAACCATCTTTTTCCTTAAGTATGATTATAAAATGTGTTTAATAACAGATGTTTACTTTTGTCTATGTAAGAATGTCGCCTAAGACACGAGCCGCGTCAAGATAGATGGGGGAGCAAGATGCTCCTACCGAGTTGACAAATAGGCTACGGGCATCTACCCTTAGGGGCCGAGGTAGACGTGGTAGGGCCACTAGGTCAGTGAAGACAGATACTCTTGTGAGTAGGCGAGAGGAGGGATAGTCCTCAAGTGATGTAGATAGACACCCAGTTGGGGGTATTACCATCGACGATTTAGTGGCAGGCCTACAATGAGTCAATCGAGTTGTAGAGATGATGGCGACTCATATGGAGGATATACTGAGGGTAGTAGAGGGGAGACCTACAGTACAAGAATCCCCTAGCTCCCAAGGATAGGTCGATCGCCAACATCATGAGGTTGAGAGAGGACATCTAGATATTTCTCTTCCTAATTTTCTTAAGCTCAAGCTTCCATCATTTTCAGGGTCTGATGCATCAGAGAAACCCTAGGTTTTCTTAGATAAGATGGGGAAGATTTGTAAAGCTTTGGGATGTTCTAGTGTTAGATTAATTGAGCTAGCCGCCTTCTAATTAAAGGATGTGGCAAAGGAGTGGTATAGCTCTTTGTGTAGAGGCAGACCGACGGATGCAGCACCGTTGGCTTAGAGTGAGTTTAGTGCAGCCTTCTTAGATCGATTCCTACCACTCAGTGTACATAGTGCTAGGGCCAAAGAGTTTGAGACTTTGCTACAGACTTCAAGCATGACGGTGTCCGAGTACAACATCAAGTTCATGCAGTTGGCTTGCTATGCACCCTATCTCGTTTCTACTGAGGAGATGAAGATTTAGAGGTTTGTGGATGGGTTAGTAGAGCCATTATTTACGGCTGTGGCATCTCGAGATTTCACTACCTATTCTGCAGCAGTGGATCGTGCTCAATTCATCAAGATGAGGACCAGTGAGAGTAGGGCTGCGAGGGATAGAGCAAAGAGGGCCAGGATAGAGGGGTTATCAACGCCGTAGAGATTTCAGCAGTGGGATGTCATCTTCTAGCCGTCAGGGTCCATAGAAGGACTCACGATTGCCCTAGAGGGGGAGTGACTTGCTTGGTGCTAATGTTGGGGCGTGACAAAGAACTTTTAATTCTAGGAGGTGGCAAGATTTTAGACAGAGTAGTCAAGTCACCCACCCTTGTGATACTTGTGGGAGACGACATAGTGGATGATGCTTCCTTACTACAAGAACTTGTTACGGGTGCGGTCAACCTAGGCATATTATGAGGGATTGTCCGATGGCATATCAATCACCAGATTCTACTCGTGGCTCTACCCAGCCAATTTCATCTGCTCATTCTGTTATTGTTCCATCGAGTCGAGAGGCTAGTGGATCCAAAGATAGAGGTGCTCGTACTTCCTCTCAGGGTAAGCCATCTGGATTTGAACATCAGAGTTTTGCCGATAGGGGCCAAGCAAGGGTGTTTGCTTTAACACAGCAAGAGGCCTAGACATTTAATGCAATGGTCTCAAGTATACTTTCGGTTTGTAATATGAATGCTCGAGTCTTATTTGATCCTGGTGCTACCCACTCTTTTATATCTTCATGTTTTGCATCTCGTTTGGGTAGAGATCATGTTATGAGAGAGGAACAATTAATGGTGTCTACTCCTTTAAAGGAGGTATTTGTGGCCGAATGGGAATATGAGTCTTGTGTAGTGCGAGTCAAGGACAAAGACACTTCGGTGAATCTAGTGGTTTTAGACACCTTAGACTTTGATGTGATCTTGGGGATGGATTGGTTATCACCCTGCCATGCTAGTGTGGACTATTATCATAAATTGGTTAGATTTGATTTCCCCGATGAACCATCATTTTGTTTTCAGAGGGATAGGAGTAATGCTCCAACGAATTTGATATCGGTCATATTTACCAGAAGATTATTACGATAGGGTTGTATAGGTTACTTAGTTGTGGTAAGGAATACTCAGGCGAAGGTTGGAGATGTAAGCCAACTATCGATGGTGAAGGAGTTCGTGGATGTATTTCCTAAGGAGCTACCAGGTTTGCCTCCCGAACGAGAGATTGTGTTTTGTATAGATTTGATTCCCGACACTAGACCTATATCCCTACCCCCATATAGAATGGCACCTGCAGAGCTTAAGGATCAGTTAGAAGATTTACTGGATAAAGGCTTCATCCGACCTAATGTATCCCCATGGGGAGCACCAGTGTTTTTTGTAAAGAAGAAAGACGAGTCACTTAGGTTGTGCATTGACTATCGACAGCTTAATAAAGTGACAGTGAAGAATAAGTATCCTCTTCCAAGGATAAATGATTTATTTGATCAATTACAAGGAGCACAATGTTTCTCTAAGATAGATTTACGATCTGGGTACCATCAGTTGAGAATCCAGAATGAAGATATAGCCAAGACTGCATTTAGAACAAGATATGAGCACTATGAGTTCTTGGTGATGTCATTTGGGCTCACGAATGCTTCTGCGGCCTTTATGGATTTGATGAACCGAGTGTTCAAGCCCTATTTAGACAAGTTCGTTGTAGTGTTTATTGATGATATCTTGATCTACTTGGAAGTAGGGAGGAGCATGAGCAGCATCTTAAGATAATGCTCCAAATTTCGAGAGAACATCGATTATATGCCAAGTTCTCTAAGTGTGAGTTTTGGCTTGAAAGTGTTGCATTCTTGGGGCATGTGGTATCTAAGGATGGGGTACAAGTTGATTCAAAGAAAGTTGAAGTAGTGGAAAAATGGCCAAGGCTAACATCAGTTATGAAGATTAGAAGCTTTGTGGGTTTGGCTGGCTATTATCGTCGCTTTGTAAAGGACTTCTCCAAAACAGTCGCCCCTCTAACTAAGCTAACACGTAAAGATACAAAATTTGAGTGGTCTGATGCTTGCGAGGATAGCTTTGAGAAGCTTAAGGCATGTCTCACCACAGCTCTAGTATTAAGCCTACCGCAAAGCACAAGGGGTTATACGGTATTCTGTGATGCATCGCGGGTTGGTTTAGGGCGTGTATTAATGCAACATGGGAAGGTGATTGCATATGCATCCAGGCAACTTAAGAGGCATGAGCAGAATTACCCCGCACACGGTTTGGAAATGGTAGTGATCGTGTTTGACTTAAAGATTTGGAGGCATTACTTGTATGGTGAGAATTGCAAGATATATATGGACCACAAAAGTTTAAAATATATATTTCAGTAGAGGGATTTTAACTTACAACAACGTAGATGGATGGAGTTGCTAAAGGATTATGATTGTACTAGTCTTTATCATCCTGGTAAGGCCAATGTAATGGCGGATGCCTTGAGTCAAAAATCAATGGGAAGCTTGGCACATATTTTTACAGATAGGAGATCTTTGGTTAGGGAGATCCATAGCTTGGGAGACATGGGTGTGCATTTGGAAGTTGCGGAGATAAATGCATTGCTAGCACATTTTAGAGTGTGGCCTATTTTAGTGGACAAGATCAAAGAAGCACAAAGTAAAGATGAGTTTGTGGCTAAGGCCTTAGAGGATCCTCAAGGAAATAAAGGAAAAATGTTTACCAAAGGCATAGATGGAGTGTTGAGGTATGGAACTAGACTTTATGTGCCTGGTGGTGACAGGTTGAGGAGAAAAATATTGGAGAAAGCTCACATGGCAGCTTATGTGGTACATCTAGGGGCTACACAGATGTATCAAGATTTGAAGGAGGTGTATTGGTGGGAAGGACTCAAGAGAGATGTAGCTGAGTTTGTATTCAAGAGCCTAGTTTGTCAGCAGGTTAAGGCCGAGCACCAAAAGCCTGCAAGGCTACTACAACTATTGCTAGTTACCAAGTGGAAGTGAGAGCATATTGCCATGGACTTTGTAACGGGTTTGCCTTGAACTAGTGGGGGCTACAACTCGATTTGGATAGTAGTAGATCGGTAAACGAAGTTAGCTCATTTTTTTCAGCTAAGACTACTTATGGTGCTACCTAATACGCTCGAGTTTATGTGGATGAGATAGTACGACTGCATGGTATCCCCATTTCTATAGTATCTGACAGAGAAGCTCAGTTTACTAGTAGGTTTTGGGGAAAGTTGTAGGAAGCATTAGGCACTAAGTTGGATTTCACCACAGCTTTTCACCCTCAGACTGATGGACGGTCTGAACAGACCATACAGACATTGGAGGATATGTTGAGGGCTTGTGTGATAGACCTTGGGGTCAAATGGGATTAATATCTACCCTTAGTGGAACTTGCCTACAACAACAGTTTCTAATCTAGCATCCAAATGGCACCATTTGAGGCATTATATGGACGGAGGTGCAGGTCACCCATTAGATGGCTAGAGGTGGGAGAAAGGAAACTTTTGGGGCCTGAGTTGGTGCAAGACGTCACTGAGAAGATACATGTGATTCGACAGCGGATGTTGTCAGCATAAAGTAGACAAAAATCATATGCTGATAATAGACGGAGAGATTTAGAGTTTCAAGTGGGAGATCACGTATTCTTGAAAGTTTTGCCAACTAAAGGGGTAATGAGGTTTGGCAAGAAACGAAAATGAAACCCTCGGTATATAGGACCCTTCGAGATCTTAGAAAGGGTTGGAGCGATGGCTTATCATTTGGCGCTACCACCAGACCTCTCGAATATTCACCCCGTGTTTCATGTGTCCATGCTTAGGAAGTACAACCCGGATCCCTCTCATGTATTACGGTATGAGACCATCCAGCTAAAAGATGATTTGACCTATGAGGAGCAACCGGTAGCTATCCTTGATAGGCAAGTTAAAAAGCTTCGTTCGAAGGATGTAGCCTCAGTGAAAGTATTGTGGCGAAACCACACTAGTGAAGAGGTAACGAGGGAAGCTGAGAAGGAAATGAGAACAAAGTATCCCCATCTCTTTGATATTTAGAGGTATGTTACCTTATAGTGAATTCAAATTCGGGGATCGAATTTCTTTAAGTGGGGGAGAATGTGAGACCTTGACCTTTATAGACTAATAGTTAGTAATATACGTGATATCCCTAATCATGGGTACTTTCATCATTTTCTTTGTAAGCCCATAAAAGTAAGTTTTAAATAATATTATAGCCTAAGTAGGCCTAAGGCATAAATGGATGGTGAAATTAGGGGAAAAATGAAGAGGAAACAAAACTTTTGGTGATTTTAACGGTAGCAACAAAATGGTCATTTTTCACCTCGAGTTAAAATTTTAAGTTTTCATGAACCCGAGCTTGTCTAGACCATTATGGACCTTGTCCTAGTGTCAAAAGAGCAAAAAGATTGTATAAAAGATTGAAGGAGAATAAGCTAAATTATGGAGGGGTAATTTGGTAATTTTAAAGGAATGGATAAGTTTGGCATATAAATACCCTTCTTCCAGCAGCTTCTTCTCCCATTTTCCAGCAGCTTGTCTTCTTCTTCTTCTTCTCTTTCACGTTGCTTCCAACCTCCATGGAAGCTTGATATGGAGCTTGCATGATTTTCTCTCTCTAGCTCTAGTTTTCATCTTTTTGAGCCCTTTTGACTTGAACTCTTGTATTCTTCCACTCTCTCTCCTTCAAACCCTTGAAAAATCTTATTTCCATTCTTTCTCTCACTAGTTGGGCATTTTAGAGAGAGAAAAAGAGAATTACCCCACTGATTTAGAAGCATTTAGAAGATAATTTGACTACAAAGGAGCCCTAGGGTAAGTAATGAACTAAGCTTGATTTTTAGCTATGAATAATGGCTAGTAATTGGGATTATGAGTTATTTTATTATTGAGTATGTTCATTACTTTTTAGTGATTAAGATAGTGAACATTGATAGCCATTTAATGTGGCAATTGAAAGCTAGCTACGAGATAGCTTTTAGGGTTCATAGTGTGTGAATTGACCTATTGCTTATGCTAATGTGATCCTAGGTTCTAATGAAGTCCCATCCTTCAAATTGGATCATTAGGAGAATTAGAGTCAACTAAAGGCTCAACAATAAATCGGTGAATGGACTACCTATCAAAACTATTTTGGGAATGTGACTATTTTGTACAAAGTGTTTGAATGATTTTATACAACTTTTCTTAAAAATGAGCGCTTTGGGAACAAGCTCTTGAGAAATGATTTATGTTGTGACATGTGACTATTATTGATTCATGCACTACCACACTGTGTTTATATATATGTATGAATATATTGTTGTGTAATGATATTGACTCGGCTATGTGTGAGTAGGGAGTGCTCATAAGCCAAGGATGACCCGGTTATATGTGAGTAGGGAGTGCGCATAACCCGGTGATGATCCAGCCATGTGCGAGTTAGAAGTGCGCATAAGCTGGTGATGATGATGATGGGATGGTGTGCATGATGATAATGGGTATACGTATACATATATACATATGTAAATATGTGTGTTATAGGAAATTAATGAGTAATGGTATAGGGTTGTAATGCATGTGAAACTTGACAGGTTAAACGATGAAAGATTATTATGCGTTTCATGTTGGTTTAGACATTTCAGTAGCGTGGGTTTTCTTTAGGACAAAGGGAAATTTTTCATTGGTGCCCTGTATCTCGCTGCAGTGAGAAACTCTCAGGTTTGAGAACCTTCATTGGTTCTTGCTACAACGAGATAGTCACTGTAGCTTCTCGTTGTAGCAAAAAGGAATCTCACTGCAGTGAGAAACTCTCTGTTTCATCAATTGAATTTCACTGCAGTGAGAAAGAATCTCTGTGCAGCGAGAAACCTTCTGTTTTTGGGTTACAATTTCGCTGTAGCGAGATTGAATCCCGCTGCAGTGAAAAACTTTCTGTGTTTTCTCCTATCTTGTCCAATTGCTACCCTATTTTTAACTTCTTTGCTACCATATCTGAGCATGGACTTCCAACATTAAGGACTGAATGAGTTAAGTTTAAAACAAGGAGGTTTAGTGAGAAACCCTCGTTCGGCTAGTAACTTAATCCCAACGTCGCTGCAATAAAAATTCATTCTCGCTGTAGCAAGAATGCCTTACCGCTGCAGCGAAGATTTGTTGTCGTATTTGACTTGCTTGTGTAATATTGAAGCTTTCATTCTTGAAATGGTTCGTTATTTATGGATTCATGATTTTCAAATGATTAATCATTTAAGGGCTTGATGAGGGGTTTTTAATATGAATGGAACTAAATTGCATTGTTTTGAAACAAGTGCATCATGATTTTAAATTCTCCCTTGTTGTTGCTTGTTCCCTTCCTTGTTCACTCACTGGGTTTACACTCACTGTTTTCAACTTCATGTTTTCAGATCACGAGGCAACTAGTAATTAGGACGAGGTGTCCTTGTAAACTTGTATCATCTTTTGGTAGGTGTCTCGGCATTCAGTATCTATACATTCGTCCGAGTCCCCCCGCTGGAAGTCGAGTATTATTTTGTTGTGTATAGACGAACCTAATGTAAATGGTTAAGATACATGTTGTAGACAATGTATATACACTTGTTTGGTATGCCAGTATGAGTTGGTAATGTGTAGTATTATTTTGATTCTAAGTTATGAATTGTGACTTAGTAGTTTATGATGGAATGATGAACATGTCAGATTAATAGGTTTGCTCGGGCTTAGTAGACTATGTCCATTGGGCCCATGAGTCGGTCATGGCCCGAAATTTGGATCGTGACACGATAAATGCATGCTAGGCTGATCACTTATTTGTAAAAAGGGAGATAATGGGGGTGAGTCTCACAGACTTAGTGATTTTTAGCTCTGTGAGCAGGGCGTAGATGGGAAACAAGCTTAGAGCAGATAATTTGAAGGATAAAATCAGAGTATAAAATGATAACCTTATAAAACCAAATAACTAGTAAGGCGTTTGTGCCTTGTAAAAATAATGCCATAAAAATCATAGTGCAATACTTTCCTTAACAAACAATGCCGAAATCAAAGTGTAGTAAAATAAAATTTCAATCATCGAAATCATCTGTTTCCTTCAAAAATACCAATAGCCGTATAAAACATGCACGTTCCCAAAATATGTGGCATGTAAAAATAATCGTGTACATCCACATATATCAACTCATGATCAATATATAAAGAACTGAAAGCTTTCAATTAAATAGGGGAGCTATGGAAAAACAACATTTCCCCACCATGCAAAAGAGTACGAGTCTAAAAACTCTCAAGGCTCTCAAGTATGTAATCATAAATAATCAACCCGTGGACCCTATTCCACGTAAGAACAATCCAGGAGGCCCCCTTCCACCGGATTCCCACAGCCATGGTAGTCTCGATGATGTTTGCTAACATTAGAGAAATCATGTGGTCCCAACCACGCATATCAACTCATGGCCCTGCCAAGCATAATGACCCATGGCCTTGCGACGTATAATCACAGACCATGGACTAATTACATCTAACAGCTTGTCGGTGACCCAAAATATTCTCTAGCTGGAGTTCACTTGTGCACAAGGGTCACACTATCCTAGTGTGATATTCGGCCTACTCTCGATGCTCTTGGTTTGTCAAAACCGTTTTCAAAACCAAATCAAGGTTTCCAAGAGTTTTTTCTTAAATCATTTGAAAACAAGGTTTGGTAACCTTTCAGAATTACTTTTCACATTAAAATGCATGGTGTAAACGTTTGCATAAAGTTCAGACTAAAACTGGCTCACAAGATATCAAATTTAAGCCACTTATCAAGTGCAATCAACTATGCACACTTCACAAAGATTCAAGGCACGATTTTGATGCAAAACATTGCAAAAGGGCTTGTTGCTCAATTTCTAAAAGACTTTACATATATGTATATACATATAGTCTACACAACCAACTTCCAAATCAATTTGCATCCACAATTGCCTATGGTTTCTACCAGCTCATGCTTTCCACAAAAGCAGTGTATAAATCATTGCAAACCATGTATTCAAATCACTTATCATTTTCTAGCAACTCATGCTTTCCACAAAGGCATTAAATAAATCATTGACAAGTTACTATACATATAACATTATATAGTATGAAATCTTTTGAAATAGACACCCCTTACTCACCTTACAATTGCGAGATATTACTTTGCCACTTATCCGATTACGTTTCAAGTTAAATTAGCTTGTCGATCACTCATTTCCTCCTTTTGTTAATCAACACGGTAATCTTTTTTCACTTGCACACTTCCTAGCAATAAATCAAGCTTAATATACTTAGTATTTGTCATTCCAATTTAGCTCACATTTGCTGCCCTATGTACCACATTCTTAGTTCTTTCATTTTCAAGAACTCTTCACATTTCAAATAATTTATTTTTCATTATAACCAACCGTACACATTATTTCCAATTTCATGCACATGCACAATTATATATGGTAGCATCTTAACCAAGAATCCTTAATCAATATCCACATTGTTCATCTTTATTTCTTTCAAACAACATAGCAAGCAACCTTAATATTTCTAGCTAGCTCATACATTTTTAGATATTTCAAAACAATACATGCCGACAATGTCTTTTCTTTCAAGCTTTCAACTAGCATAATTGTTTCCTAACCATACTTAAGGCATCACACAATCATTTCACATTACATGCCTTACCTTTGTGATGGCTTGGATCTTGCATGCAACTTCAATATTCTTCTAAAGCTTTAATCATCAAGCTGCCACAATAACTCACAAATAAATTCCCAGAATTTCTTACCAACCGTAGGATTAAAAATGCAAGATTATACTTACCTTTTTTCTTTGTCCTTGAAATCCACCATTCACAATAGCTTAGTTACATGCATGTAACTATATCCCTTCCAATCAAGCTAATCTTTGCTGCCACAAAACATTTCTCATTGCTACCAACCCATTTTCAAAGAATATTCAAGCTAAAACCACAATCCTTACCTTGTTTCTCTTGTATCTTGAAACCAAGCTTTACACCTCCATCAACACTCCACGGTTTCTCTCTTGAATGTTGAAGACTCTTTAAGTGGTAAAATATCAAAACTCTACAAGATAAAGGAAGGAAACCTCACAGTTTCTCTTGAATCTTCACAAACCCGAGCCTTCCTCCATTTCGTATCTTTCTTTTTCTTTTCTTTCTCTTGGGTAGAGCTCTCAAAACAATTCCATTTTTTCTTTCTTTTCCTCTCTCAATGGCCAATTCTCTCAACTTCTCAAGGCCAATTCCCTTTTCTCTTTTACTCTTGAAAGTTGGTATTTATATGGCCATCCACTTGACCAATCAAATTGCATGCACACTTTCACCTTTTATTTTCATTTGGCCATTTTGCCAACCAATAGGTTTTCATGCACCAATTTCCTTTCTCTCACAGTGGTTAGAAATCCTCCTTTACTATCCATATCCGTTCTTTAATTTATTTTCACTTAATTCCCACCTTATTTGTGTCTAATGCTCTTTCATGCATTCTCCCACATTATTTCTCATTTGGCCACCCATTTAGCCAATAACTTTACATGCATATACATTTCCTTTCTTTTAGTACAACGTTGCCACCAAGTGTCCTCCATGCAAACATTCTCTATGCTTTCTTTAACTAGTAAAATCACATGCATATTTCAGCTTTTACATTTGTCTCCTTCTTTTTTATTTGTCACATGATGGGGGTTCCACATGTTCCCTACTAAGATTACACCTTTCTATGTCATCTTTTGCATGTAATAGTATTGGCAAATGCATATGCTAATCTTCCACATAACCTTATTTTTCTTGACTAATTATTTTCTTTTCATCCAATTTTGTATGTGATCAATAATTTCTCTAACTAAATATTATAATATAATACAAATGAATAAAATAGTAGTTTATTCATGTTATTTGAAAATTCTATTATTGGTCTGCCCCATTTAGACTTGACCTATTTCTCGCAAGATGCGACTTGTTCCGGCGTTAGATTATTTTAATATTATTTCATTTCAAAATTCTCCCATTGTCTCATCGAGTCTCAAAGTGTCCCACTTTGCCCTGGTTCACTTCCCAATCGCCGTTTTAACTCGCTAATTCATCCTCGATAAAATATTATTTTTATCATTATTATTTTCTCACGTGCAGAATATTTTATTCTAAAATATTCCTTCCACCCGTCACCACTCTTTGGCACTTAATTTAGCTTCAATTGACCATCGTCCTATCGATAAGGTCGTATTGACTTCTATACAAGGGTACGGGGTGTTACACTGTTGATGTTGATGGATTTAATGGAATTTCATGTTACATGGATTAATTTTGCTTTGTGGATAATGGGCATATAGAACATTTTCATAAATTTGGTTTGGGTAATTAGAATTTAGACAATTATTGCTGGATTGTTGAAATTAGATGCTTGATAATTTTAAATTCATATATTCTGTTGATAATCTTTTTGGAGAATTTGGGAATTATTGTATATTTTTAGTTTGGGTTATTGTTGTCATGGTTGGTTGTTGAGATTTATTGCAGGAATTTTGATAATGGCCCCAAATAGATCACAAACAAGTTCTAATGCTTCATTTAATCAAATGAAATTTATATTTGAATATACTTACTTCTAAAGTCAGGAGGTTTAGCATGTGCCAGTCTTTGAGGATTGTCAATATCCTTATTCTTCACAATACAATGACTAGGAACACATTTAGGAACAAGGTTGTGATGCATAAGAATCTCATAATTACAACCTTTGTAATTTCATTGCAAGGCCATTATGTTCCAATGACTTTGTTTACATAAATCTCTCATAACTCTTTATAAATAAACTTATGGATAAATGAATACCTTATACATTATATATAACATTAATATGTATTTAACGTGAAATATGACTAATTAATGTAGTGTTTTGCAAGCATAAAATCGATTGGCTTATAAGGCTTACACTAACACATGTATCGATACATTTAGACAAGTATCGATAGATATTGAAATCTATCGATACATGTTCTTAAGAAAAGTCAAATTTTTAGAAGTCAAACTTAATTTATAGATACATTTTGAGAATGTATCGATAGAAATGCAACAAAATGCTTACTACCTCAAAATTATGGATTCATTTCTCAAATGCATCGATACATTTTCAACATAATGCTCTCTACCTCAAAAGTATCGATACATTAGTAGATGTATCGATACATTTCAAGTGAATGTCCAAACCCTTGCAGGCAAGTTCAAAAGTATCGATACATGCCAAAATATATCGATACATTATAGCGAGAATTCAAAAATAAGAGAGGCAATGTATCGATACATTCACATATGTATCGATATAATATGATCGTTGGAACCTTGAAAGAAGAGAAAAACAACTATTTTGACATTTAATGAACCTCCAACTACCCTTGATGCTTCAACAACTATAAATACAAGCTTCTACAACATTTATGAAAGTTAGAAGACTTTGAAACACAACTGCAAGATAAGAATTCATCTCAAATCATTCAATACAATTTACACTTCTCCTCTTGCATTTAGGTCTTCTATTGTACCAAACATTGTAGTTAATTTGCCATTTAACCTTCAAAAGGCATCCCCATTGCACTTTTATCTTTTATTGTGCTCACTTGAGTGGTTATATCTTAACCAATTGAAAAGGTAGAAATTGAGTGGTTATTCCTTAACTAAGATAAAAGGTAGAGTCACCGTGCTTTAACCATAAAAAGGCATTATATTGAACTTCATTTAGATAGTGGATTTTAAACTCCTTAGTGAATTTAAAAGGGATGACGTAGGCAAAAAGGCTGAACCTTTATAAAAATTATTGTGTTGATTTTTTTTTCCATTCTTGCTCTTTTAAATTTCATTTGTATTTTCCAACTTCTCTTAATTTACCAGAAATCAATTGTCTTGTTTATTTTCAAATTGGAGATTTAGCTTAAGAGAATTCTATTTTCTTAAAATTGAGAAGGAATCTTTAAATTTACAAAAATATTCCAATTCACCCCCTCTTAGAACTATTCGTATTAAGCTTATTGTAATAACAAATCTAATTCCTGAGAGAGTGCATTTTTCAAATTTAAACTATGGTAATCGACTATAGTAACTTAAGGGCCAATTATGGCTTTGAAAAATCTTCCACATTTTAGATTCCTTAGGGTCGCTTATGGCTTGATAACTCTATTATATAAAGTTATCTGACACATTTTGGTGAACTAAGTAGCAAGATCTTTGAGTTTTAGGTTTAGATTTTAACCTTTTAGGTGTTTTTCTAGTTTAAATTAGATTATATGTTGAATAGTTAAATTAAGTTATTTTAGTTCAATTTTACTTTATTTTGCTTTAATTTACTTTAAGAAGAGTTAGTGTTGATTTCTCTCATGGTTTTGTTCAAGATATGTGATGAGCAAGGTGCATTTCAGTTAAAATAGCAAAAGTATGGTAAAAGCTCTATTTGTACACGCTGCAGTAATTCAATGATAACTTAAGCTACAAAAGTCCAATTCATATGATTCTTGTTCCATTAGAAAGATAAGAAAATGGGCTATAACTTTTAAGTTACTACTTTACCCAATTAGACTAGATAGAGGTGAAAATCATGTTAGAAGATGATTGTAATGATAGCTCCTCAATTGCTACTGGCGTCCGAGACCTTCGGGAGAAACTGCCAAGTCCTGAACAAGCCTTATTAGAGATTCCTGTTAATTCACTATACTTGTTCACCAATCCATGTTATTGCTTTTAACCATATACTCTTGTGACATGATTTGAACAATAATAATAATAAATCATTTTGACCTTTAATCCATATGATCATATGTAAATACATCATAATCTAAAATCTCCAATTGAATATTTATATTGAGACCGACATTCATTTACAAAAGAAAAACAAAGTACAATGACTCGACCTCTAGTAGTGAAGTGACTCGGAATAAGATGCTAGGAGCTGCCTTTACCTATCTACGATGAACAATGATTGCCGATGAATGCACGTTAGGCTTATCACTATCTAAAAAAGGGAAATAAAGGGGTGAGTCTCACAGACTCAGTGATCATCAGCTCCGTGAGCATGGTGTAGATGGGAAACAAGCTACGGACTGAAAATTTGAATATTAAAAATATAGGAATATATGTAAATGAATTAGTTCAAAAGGGTAATTTGTGCTTTACACATAAAACCAAAAATTTTAATGCAAGATAATCATTTAAATCAAATATCAAACCAATTCATGTAAAGATCTCTGCTGTCAAAATCACTTAACAACTTGCTAAAAGCAAATCAGTATAGTCATGCATGCTCCTATAAAATCCAACATTAACAAAGCTTATATTCAATTTTGTAAATCACCTTGTACGTGAGGAGTTAAATCTAATGTCATCGTATAAGTAGGGGAGTTGTGAAAAAATTGTTATTTCTCACCATGTGAAAAACTACGTACGTTAAAACCCAAAGAGATATTACTGTTGAGTAGGTAATAGTAATCGCTCTTGGACCCACTTTCACATAATAATAATCTAAGAGCACCACTCCATCGGATTCCCATAGCCATGGCAGTCTCGACAATGTTGGTCGACATTGGAGAAATTAGGCGATTCGCAACCACGTATATCACTTGTGGCCTAGCCACATATACATATCACGAACCATGGCTCCAGCCACATTTAATAGCCCGTCGACGACCTAAAGGTTCTCTAGCTAAAACTCACTTGTGCACAAGGGTCACACTTTTTTAATGTGACATCTAACCTATTCTCGAATCTCCTGTTTTGGTAAAGCCATTTAAAAGCAAATTGGGTTCTCAAAAGCTCATTTTAAATCCATTTCAAAAGTACCAATCATGGTAACATGATAAAACCTCTTTTTGTAAGACTTTGTAATGTACAACCTTTGCATGAATTTTAAATATCAAGTCAGCATGGTGAATATATGTAATTTGTTCATGAATGCAAAACACAAAAATCAATAAGGCACACTTTGATACAAATCGTGGTAAAAATCTTGTTTCTTCGTTTTCAAAACCTTTTACATATATAACTTTTATATATATATAGCCAAAACGATTTCAAACATTATTGCATCCACAATCGCCTAGCATTTCTACCAGCTCATGCTTTCCACAATAACAGTTTATAAATCTCTCCAAACCAATTATACAAATCATTTATTAATTTCTAACAACACATGCTTTCCACAATGGCATTAAATAAATCATTGATAAATTACTTTACGTATAATATTGAATCTTTTGAAATAGACACCCCCTACTCACCTTTCAATGGTGGGATATTAGTTTGCCACGTATCCTGTTACATTTTCTCCTTTAGTTAATCACCACGGTGTTCTTTTTCCACTTGCACATTTCCTAGTAATAAACCAAACCTAATAATATTAGTGTTAATCATTCCTATTTTTTTTCCTCATTCAAACATTAACTATAACACCCAGTACTTTTCTATGTTGACTAATAGAACTTACCGGATACTAATTGAGGTTAATTAGAGTGTTTAAGAGTGATGAAGGGTGGAGGGAATATTATACAGTAAAATATTCGGCATGCGAAGCAATAGTAATTAAATAATAATATTTTTATTGAGGATGAATTAACGATATAAAAAGTGATTTGAAAGTGAATCGGGGTATAATAAGACATTTTGGGTGCCAAGGAGACAAGTGGAAAATATTAGAATAAAATAATATTAAAATATTAATATTTTATTCAATGTCGAAATTTTCCATGAAGAATGAGTATACGGTCAATCTAAGTGAGGGAGAAGAAGAATGAGGAAATTTCAGAGAAAAATGACGTTAATGGGGCTCGTGTGTCTTTATTAAGTAAAAGCTAGCACGGGTAAGTAAATATTTAAATATTTCGATGATACCGCAATGAGGAATAAACTTGATATTTTATTGATACAAGTGTTAAGGAAGAAAAATTGAAAGAAATTGGATTTAAAAGATTGTTAGAGGATACAATTAAAATGGGTGAAAACCTTGGAAGGCAAAATAGTAATATTGCCATTACTTTGGTCAAAGCTTCCAAAGGAAGCTTTGACTCTTCGTCCTTATCCCATGGTCAGTTCTTATCTCCACCCACAAGATATTTTCTTCTTCATTTTCATGCTTCCATGCTATTTTCAAGCTTTCATGCCATTTTCACCTAGGCACCATGCATTTGAAAAGAAAAATGGCTTTGTTTTGCAAGGAAAATTGTACTCTTAGAAAGAAAATAGATGAGATCAGTTCGAAGAAAGGAGAAAGGAAAGAAAAAAAAGAGAAAGAAAAAGAGAGAAAGGAAGAAAAAGCTTAGTTTTGGTGATTCAAGCAAGGAAAGGTAAGGATTCTTGTTTGGAAATGAGTTAGTGACTAAGATAAATGTCTAGTGGCAGCAAATATTGGCTTGATTGAAGAAAAATTGGTAACATACAAGCCAATAAACCTATGGGTACACGATAGACTCAAAGTGGAAAAGGAAAGAGGTAAGCTTAACACTATGTTTTAAAGCTTACGGTTAGTTGAATAATGGGAGGAAATAATTGTGCAAGTGTGGGCTACATATGAATGTAAATTGTGGCGCATGTAAATTTAGGAAATGCTTGATGAAATTAGATTTATAATTGCTACCATATGCGAGGTTATTGGTGTGAAAATGATAGTTGAACTTGATAGATACCATTGAAAAAAATTAATATGTGTGCTAACGTTATAAACAAGGTTCCGGTACTTATAATCTAAACAATTACGCAAGCAAAGGATATGAAGAACCTTAGCAAAAACGTGTCAAGATGCAAGTTAGTAGAGTGAGGATTCATGATTGAATGAGAAAGATAAGTGGAAATGATATACACTAAATGTATTGAGTTTAATTTGTTGCTAGGAAAGTTAACCGTGGTGGCGTACCGGGCGAGGTAACTAGTGATCAGCAAGTAGAAATAGCGAGATATGCACCCGAATCAATAGCGTTGAAGCGTCCCATTATTGTAAGGTGAGTGGGGGTTGCCTATTTCAAAATTTTCATAGCTATATAATGTTATACATTTTATAAACATTGTCGAATTTCATTAAATGCAATTGTGGAAAGCATGGGTTGTTAGCCTCGATAGGCAATTTCTAAATGGATTTACAATGATTTATACACTGTTATTGTGGAAAACATGAGCTAGTAGAACTCGTAGGAAATTGTGGATGCAAGTTGTTTTGAAACTTATTTTGGATATATCTATAGATGAGCTATATACGTAAAGTGTTTTAAGAATCGGGAAACAAGCCTTATATACTGTTTTGCATTCAAAATTTGTGCTTTGTATCTTTTGTGTCATATGCATAGTTAAATACAATTGTTAAATGATTTAAAATTCAAGTTTTGAGCATCGGTTTTAGTCCGATCTTTGTATAAAAGAATACACCATGCCTTTTCATGTGGGAAGTAATTTGAAAGGTTATTGAACCTTGTTTTCAAATGGTTTTAAGCAAAAGGCTTGGAAACCTTGATTTGATTTTTTTGAAAATGGTTTTGACAAATCAAGTGCGTCAAAAGTAGGCCGACTGTCATTTTAGTTAACTATGACCCTCATGCACGAGTGAGCTCTAGCTAGAGAACCTCTAGGTCTCTGAAGGGCGATTAAGCGTGGCGAGGGCCACGACTTGTGATATGTATATGTGGCTAGGCCACAAGTGATCAGGTGGAGTGAGACTCCTAGATGTGCACGATTACTACTGCTTGATTTTTTGATGTCAGCCAACATCATGGAGACTACCATGGCTATGGGAATCCAGTAAAGTAAAACTCTCGGATTGTTATTACGTGGAAGTGGGTCCATGTGTTGATATTATACTTTCCTACTTGATAGCCTTGTGAGTTTTCAACGTGTACTCTCTTACATGGTGGAGAGTTAAGATTTTCTCTGCAGCTCCCATTATTTAAATAAAAGCTTTCAGTGCTTACTTGACAAACATGAGTTGATTTAGGTGGCCGTACAATTTGATTTCTTTAGAAGTCACACATTTTGGGAGCGTGCTTACCTATATGTTGTATTTCATATTTTGATGGCAATGATGTTTTCGGTGATTCAAACTTTTTCTGTTACACTTATTTTCGGCACTGTTTTGCCAAAGAAAGCATTGTATTATGATTTCACGATAATATTTTTACAAGGCACAAATATCCTCTTTGCGGTTTGGTTTATAAGATTTATATTTTATATTTTGGTTTTATCATTCAAATGATCTACTTATTGCTTGTTTCCCATATTCTCCCTACTTATGGAGTCGATGATCACTGAGTCTGTGAGACTCACCCCTTTATTTCCCGTTTTGCATATAGTGATCGGCCTAGCGTACAATCATTGGCACTTATGGTCCATCGCAGATAGATAAAGGCATCTCATAGCATTTCATTCCAAGTCACTCCGCTGCTAGAGGTCGAGTCATAGCACTTTGTTTATTTCATTGTAATTGAGTAGTGGCCTTGGTATAAGTATTAAATTGGAGATTTTAGACTTCATTGTATATACTTATGATTATACGTTTTAAAGATTGAATTGATTATTATAATTATGGTTCAAGTTATGGTACGAAAGAATATGGTTTAAGCACTAATATGGAATGGTGATCGTATATAGTGAGCTAATGGGTATTTCTAGTAAGGCTTGTTTGGGATTTGGCGGGTTTACCCGCAATTCTCAAACGACGATAACAGTCGAGGAATGGTCATTACATTAACCATCATGTTAATAACTCATATCATGCTAGAATCACCATTCTTTCTCACTTGACCTTGCATATTCATATACATCTTCACACATTTTTTACTAAAGGAATTCATATCTCTTACTTGCGTAATTCTTTATGTTATGGGTACTGGCAACTTATTTATATCATTAAGTGCCCATTTTAACCTTTCTAAGCAATTTTCATCCAAATCCATCTTATATTTTCATAACATTAACAATATATGGCAACAACAATCATTCCCATTTTACTCAATTATTTGCAAGTTTACATGCATCATTATCTGTCTAACTTTCAATGCTTTATTTCTCAATCCACCATTCACATTATTCCTCCTTATTCTTTCAAATAACATACCAAGAAAACTCAATATTCCTAACTAGGTCATGCATGTTTGATTCTTTCAACAATGATATTCACTTTTAACATGCTGCCACAAGCATAACATCAATTTCCATTCATGTTATATCAACATTCTCAACATTTTAAATCTTTCACAATAACACATATCCACAAATTTCATTTTTTTCAAGCTTTGAACTAGCATAATTGTTTCTTAACCATACTCAAAGCATCAAACCATCATTTCACATTGCATGCCTTACCTTTGTGATGGATTAGGCCTTGCACGCAACCTCAATATCCTTCTAATACTCCAATCACTAAGAAACATAGTTAGTTGACTAAAAGCATTTTGTCTGAAGATTTGAATTTGAATACTAGAAGATAGATTAACAGCTAGAACTGACTCCAAACTGTTTCCTAATAGTCAGAAACTATCAAACATCCATTAGAGTTGGCTTTTCAAGTATATAAGGCACTTACAACGGCTAAGACTAAGATTAGATGCTTCCAAGATCAAAAAGAGCTCAAAATAGAAAAAACTCTCTACATACTTTCTGCACTTCACTCCTATCCTTGTAATAGAGTTAAGCACTTCATCTTGCACTATTCAGATCAGGTTAATGATCATAGGTACATCTTTATTTCTGTTCTCCTTGATTACTTAGAGTGTGCGAGTCACTCTAAGTGGATTGATCAAGCTTGGGTTAGCTTCATTGGGTGTATAGGTTCTAACTCTGCCTAAGAAAAGTTAGTTTTAGGTTTTGGTTGATCTTGGAAAAAAACATTGTTAAAGGTTGTGGCTGAGCCTGTGAAAAGCCATTGTAAAAGCTTGGTGGGAGCTTGGTAAATCCACAGTTTATAGTGATTTGGTTTGGAAAATCCTTGGTTGAACAATCAAGGTAGTAGATGTAGGTCTTTGACTGAACCACTATAAATATTTGTATATTGTTTGCTCTATTTTATTTTTCATTTTCATTCTTTCTTAAATCATTCCTTCATCTTGCATCAAATTTCTCATCATTGACCTTCAATTTTCCTCCAATTAGAAATCAAGTTTAGTGAGAGCCAAAAAGTGCTATTCCCCTCCCCCTTAGCACATTTATTTGGGACCAACAAGTGGTATCAAAGCCTATCCCTCTTTCTCAAGGCTTAAGATCCTAAGAAAGATTCTAATGGCTTTTCAAAAATTAGTAGTTGTTAAGGGATAGTCCACAAACAAACCACCTTTGTTTGATGGCTCAAATTACCCCTATTGGAGCACTCGAATGTTAATCTATATAAAGGCAATAGATTGTGAGATGTGGGATGTCATCACGGATAGACCCTTCATTCTCTCAACCATAAATATAGTGACTGATGAAATGATTCATAAGCCAAGGTTTAAATGGACTGAAGTTGAAACCAAAAAGTTCTAGACAAATTTTAAGGCAATAAACACTTTGCATTGTGCTTTAACTCCTACTGAGTTTAAATAAGTGTCAAGCTATACCATTGCTAAACAAAGGTGGGACAAACTTAGGATTATACATGAAGGGATTTCACAAGTCAATGAGTATAAAATAGCTCTCCTAACTCACAACTATGAGATGTTTAAGATGGAACCTAGTGAGGATATCATTAGCATGCTCGATAAGTTCACTAACATTACTAATAAACTCAGTCAGCTAGGAAAGCCAATTCCGAAACATGAACTAGTGAAAAGACTTCTTAGAAGCCTACTTAAAACTTGAGAGATGAAAGTGACTACCATTGAAGAAGCTAAGGATTTAAATGTCATCACTCTTGATGAAATATGCGGGGTCTCTCCTCACTCATGAGCTAGAGCTTAAAGAAAATGAAGAAGAAGACAAGAGAGAAGCAAAAGAAAGAAAGAAAAGCATTGCCTTAAAAGCAAGCACACTTGAAGAAGAATTGGATAATTTGTCATGTGATGATGATGAAGAATTAACAATGGTAGTAAGAAGATTCGAAAAACTGATGGGACAAAGAGATGGAAGGTTGGCTAAGAAAGGTTAAGAAGAGAACAAAGTTTTTCATGGAAAAACAGAAGTAAAAATGAATCTAACAAGAAAGAAGATGTCATTTGTTATGAGTGCAAGAAACTTGTACACTTCATATTAGAATGCCCCCTACTAAAGGAGGAAACTCCCAACAAAAACATAAAGTTAAAGAAGGCTATGGTGGCTACAACTTGGTATAATAGTGACATTTCAAGTTCAGATGTTGAATAAGAGAAAATGGAAGAAGGAGCAAATATATACACTAAATATATTGATGTTTGGATTATTGTTAGGAAGTGCAAAACTAAAGATAGTGTGCTACGGTGGCATGCTAAAGGAAGTGATGAGCGATTGACAAGTAGAAATAACTAGAAACGCATCCGAGTCAATAGCGACGTAGTATCTCGCTACCATAAGATGAGTAAGGGTTATCCATTTTAAAAATTCTCGTACCTATATATATATATACACGTATGGTTTACTTTGAATGCAAATTTATTAAAAGCATGAATTGGTAGAATCTTAGGCATTTAGTGGATGCGAAAATGTTTGAAAATGCTTTGATTATGTATATATATAAGTTATATACGTAAAGGATTTTAAAGCTGGGAAACAAGCTTTTCAATGTGATTTTATCCAAAATGTGCCTTATAGTTTGTGTGGTGTGCATTCATGAATGAATTTCGTATTCACCATGCTGATTTGACTCTCAAACCTCATGTAAAAAGTTTTATGTTGCAAAGTTTTACGAATAGGGGTTTTAGTACGCTACTTGATTGGTATTTTTAAAATGATTTGAAATGATCCTTTGAAAACCCGATTTGGATTTTGAATGGTTTTATCAAACTGGGAGATTCGAGAGTAGGCTAGATGTCACTTCGGTTAAGTTTGACCCTTGTGCAGAAGTGAGCTCTAGCTAAAGAACCTTTGGGTTGCTAACGGGCTGTTAGACATGGCTGGGGCCATGGTCTGTGATACACGTTGCTAGGCCACAAGTTGTTATATGTGGCTAGGCCATAATTGATATTCGCGGTTATGACCGCTTGATTTCTCCAATGTCAGCCAACATCATCGAAACAACCACAGCATGTGGGAATCTGTTGGAACCGATACTCCCGTATGTTATTACATGGTAGCGAGGCCATGAGTTTTATTTCTAATTCTTACTCAAGAGTGGCATCTCTTTGGGTTTTCAAACTCGTATTTCTATGCATGGTGAAACACTACAAGATTTTCTATAGCTCCCTTGTTTGTACGATGATATGGATTTAACTCCTAACGTACAAGGTGATTTGTGGACTTGTCTATAAGCTTTCAAATGCTTAATTTTATGAGAGCAAGCATGTATATACTAATTTGATTTGAGTAAAGTTATAAAAAGAGTTTTGACCGTAGAAATTTTTATTTGCATTAGATTTGCTATATATATGGTTTGAAACAATTAATTTGCATAAATTCATGTGAGTAAAATGTCAAATGATTTCGACAGTAGAAATCTTTTACATACACTGGTTTTAATGCAATACTTGAAATGATTTGATTTGAATAAGGTTATTAATCTGTTTCGATGTGGAAACTTTAACCTACCCTAATTTTGGTATACTGGTTGAAATGATTACAATGCATAAGAAAATTCTTAGTTTTACATATAAGGCACTTATCCTCTCCTTTAGTTAAATTGTTTATATAATCTTGTATTTTTAATGTTCAAACTTATCTGCTATATGCTTGTTTCCCATCTACACCCTACTCACGGAGTCTATGATCACTGACTCTGTGAGACTCACCCTCTTATTTCCTTTTGTAGATAAGTAGTCCATTCAAGTGCATCATACAACACATCGAGATTTGCTACAACGTAGGTAATGACACCTCATAGACTTCCATTCCGAGTCACTCCATTGTTAGAAGTTGAGTCCTTGTATTTCATTTATTAATATGTAATGGATATTAATCTTGATAGAAAGATTAAATTAGAGATTTGGACTTCAATGTATACACTCATGATTATACAACTTAAAGGCCAAATTGATTCATTATGTCTATTGTTCAATTCATGTCACGAAAGCGTGGGGTGTAAAGTGATAACATGGCATGGTAAACGACTGTGATGAGCTAATGGGAATTTCTATTAAGGCTTGTTCGGGACTTGGCAGGTCTCTCCCAAAAGTCTCGAACGTCGGTAGCCACTAAGGAGCGACCGTTACAGAAAGGTTGAGAGGAACATGTCAAGTTGATAAGGTAAATTTGCCATATGGAAACATAATTACCTCTCTAATTAAGAAAAAGGGCATATGGATTTCAACATATGAAATGGACCAAGTGAAAAGCAAGGACCAGGTAATCTATCTAGGAAGTTTGACAAAGATAGGGTACAAACTAGGAGCAGAAAAGTTTGTCAAGACCCCCAAGATTACTCCAAGGGATGAGCATTCCACCACTCCTCGAACAAAGGTAACTTTCTCTCAGATTTTGAATGAAATGATTCTGAATTTGCTAATAAGAATTGATGGGAAACTCACTGAGCAATCTACAAGGATACAGAAAATTGAAGATAAATTGGAAGAGTTGGAAAATGTGATGAAAGAAAAAGGAAAATCTCCTTTTGGTCCTGCAGTTGAAGACACTTCTACAACACCAAGTCCAACACCAGTAGGACAAGCTGCTGAAAGTTCTGTCCTCCAAGATGAAGGCGATGAGCAAGAATTTATTCCAACAAGGAAATCTCCCACTTCTGAGCCTCAAAATGGAGAAGAATCTAATAAAGGCACTAAAGTACTTGGATCCTTTAATGACAACTTTCCACCACATGATGAACCACAACTAGAAAAACCATCTCTTCCTAACTCTAAAGAAGTTTGAATAACAGATCTCTTTCACCAAATGGTCCAAGAAGAATAAGTAGAAAGAGAAGTAGCAAAGAATAAAGCTCATAAGTCAGCATCTACAAGGGCTTCTCCTGAGTCAGTTCACATTGCTAGAGAAAGTGGACCTACTGATACAAAATAAGGGTAAGCATTTGCTTCCACCAAAGCTAAATCCAAACCTACTGATAAAGGTAGGAAGACCATGGCAACAAAGACAAAATTCCTCAAGAGAAGAAAGTCTTCAAAAATAGCTGAGAAAGCCAAACCCTCATCAAGTTTTCTACTCAAGATCCACTCCAAATTTCAAATAGATCCGCCCTTGACTCCTCACAAAAAAAATCATCACCTGTGCCATCTTCTGAACTCTTCAATGTCCATTTTAGCACTGATGAGTCTAACCCCTCTGGCTCTTCTCAAACTAGTTGACCACCCCCATTGTTTTTGTTGATGACAAAAAGGGGGAGAAATATGATAGAAAGCTTAAGGGAGATAGAAAGTAGAAGAATTTTAAGGAGAAAATAGAAGTGATTTAGGGGTAATTTAGGAATTTAAATCTGACTTTAACGATATTGTGTTGTTTATGTTATTTTGTGTGCTGATGGTTGAAAATTGGATGCTGATAACTTATTTTTATGGTTTTTCTGTTGACTTGTGAATGGAAACTATTTTTTAAATGAAAATGGATGCTACTTATGCTTTTATGATATATGATATTTATGTTGCATGGTTAATGGCATTTATTTTTTGAATGGATATGATTTTCTAAAAATATGCTGATGACAATGAATGATATTTCTGTCATCTATAACTGATTGTTCTGTAAGGCTGTATAAAAATATTCTGTCCAAATGGTTGAATCAATACTTGTCATTTTCTTTAAGAGATAGATAAAAACTTGTTGAAGTGATTAATAAAATCATGTATACTCTAAGGAGGAGCACACACTCAGGGGGAGAAAATCTTCATTTTGTGCAGAACAAAAAGGAACTAATAAACACTGTGCTGTTAATCAAGGAATGTTTTGTTATCATAAAAAAAGAGGAGATTGTTGGCTCCATTAGTTTTTTATGATAATAAAACATTCCCACTTATTTTTGTCTAACTATGCTACTTGAGTGTGTAGAATGAAAAATGTATGCCAATAATAAATTAATCACTAAAAAGCAAATGTTAAAACTTATAAGAATGAGGAGCTACAATTGAGCCACAAAACAAAAGCCTCTTAATCGGATAACCAAGGGAGTTAGTCAACTAAAACTTAAAAGTGAAGAAACCGGATTCAGAGATAGAGACGACTTAATCAACTAAGAAGCATAGTTAGTCGACTAAGAGTTTACTACCAAAAATCGAATTCAGAGACTGAGACGACTTAATCGACTAAGAAGCATAGCTAGTCGACTAAAAGTTTACTACCAGAAATCGAATTCAGAGACTGAGATGACTTAATCGACTAAGAAGCATAGTTAGTCGACTGAGAGCTTATTGCCAAAAATCGAGTTCAGAGATAGAGATGACTTAATCGACTAAGAAGCATAGTTAGTCAACTAAGAGCATTCTGTCTGAAGATTTGACTTTGAATACTCGAAGACAGATTAACGGCTAGAACCGACTCCAAACTATTTCCCAACTGTCAGAAACTGTCAAACATCCATCCGAGTTGGTTTTTCAAGTATATAAGGCACTTCCAACTGCTAAGAACAAGATTAGATGCTTCCAAGATCAAAAAGAGCTCAAAAATAGCAAAAACTCTCTGCATACGTTATGTACTTCACTTCTATCCTTGTAATAGAGTTAAGCATTTCATTTTGTGCCATTCAGATCAAGCTAGTGGTCATAGGTACATCTTTATTTCTATTCTCCTTGATTACTTAGAGTGTGCAAGTCACTCTAAGCGGATTGATCAAGCTTGGGTTAGCTTGATTGTGTCTATAGGTTTTACCTCAGCCTACAAAAAGTTAGTTTTAAGTTTTAGTTGATCCTGGGAAAAACCATTATTAAAGGTTGTGGCTGAGCTTGTGAAAAGCCTTTGTAAAAGCTTAGTGGGAGCTTGGGAATTCCACCGTTTATAGTGATTTGGTTTGGAAAATCGTTAGTTGAACAATCAAGGTAATGGATGTAGGTCTTTGACCGAACCACTATAAATATTTGTGTATTGTCTGCTCTGCTTTATTTTTCATTTTCATTCGTTCTTAAATCATTCCTTCATCTTGCATCAAATTTCTCATCATGGACCTTCAATTTGCCTCCAATTAGAAATCAAGTTTAGTGAGAGCCAAAAAGTGCTAGTCACCCCCCCTCTAGCATATTTATTTGGTACCAATAGCTGCCACAAAACACTTCTTATAGTCATCAACCCATTTTCAAAGATTAATGAAGCTAAAACCACAATCATTACCTTTCGTTGCTTGAATCACAAAACTGAGCTTTACACCTCCATCCACACTCCACGACTTCTCTCTTGTGTATTGAAGACTCATTGGCTGACAAAATAGCATAAAGCTACACGATGAGGGAGGAAACCTCACGGTTTCTCTTGATCTTGTGTAAAACCGAGCCTTTCCCTCTTTTCTCTCTTTTCTTTCTTTTTTTCTTTCTCTCGAGTGGAACCTTTCAAAACTTTCTTTCCTCTCTTTTCTTCTCTAAATGGCCAGCTCTCTCTTAACTTCTCAAAGCTAGTTCACTTTTCCCTCTTTTACTCTCCCAAAGGCATGGTTTTTACCTAAGTTTCCAAGCTATTTTCCTTTTCTTTTCTCTTTCTTTTACTTATGTACTTGGCCACCCCCATGAACCAATCTAAACACACGCATTCTTATTCTTTTTATTTAATTTGGCCACCCTTTGAAACCAATCACAATACATGCATTCTTATTATTCTTATTTCATTTGGCCATTTTGCCAACCAATGGGTTTTCATGCACTAATTTCCTTGCTTACACAGTAGTTAAATATCCACTCTTCATTATTCTTCCATTCTTCAATTCGTTTTCATTTAATCCCGCCTTATTTGTACCGAACGGTCTTTCATGCATTCTCCTATCTTATTTCTCATTTGGCCACTTAATGCACCAATCTCCTTACATGCAATTAGATTTAAGCTTATTTTTCTTTTTACTTCACATGGTGGGGGTCTCACATGTTCCCCACTACAAATACATTCTTGCATGCATATTTTTTCATGTAATAGTATTTGTTACATGCATATTCCATCCTCCCACACAATCTAATTTTCCTTGGTTATTCAATCTCCATTTAGCTTTAAATATTGTAATTACACATAAGTCCTCAACTGTTCCTTGTTTACCATTTATCCCACCAAACTTTTCATTCTTGCAATTTGGTTCTTCAATCATTTCTTTTAAATTCCAATTTCCTTATATCTTTCTTCCCTTACACATGTACAAATAAAATATAAAATTTGCACTTCACCAAGGTGTCACCATAATATTTAAATATATACTTACCTGCTCTTAGTTTATTAAATAAAGGCACGCGGGCCCCACTTACATCATTTTTCTTTAAAATTCTTTCTTACTTCTTCTCCCCCACTTAGAGTAGTCATATCATCCTTCTTCATGACCAATTTCGACAATAAATAAAATATTAATATTTTAATATTATTTTATTCTAAAATTCTCCAGTTGTCTCTTCGGGACCCAAAATGTCTCACTTAGTCCCGGTTCACTTCCAAATCATCTTTTAACTCACTAATTCATCCTCGATAAAAATATTATTATTTAATTATTATTTTATTATTATTTCCTTGCGTTTGGAATATTTTATTGTAAAATATTTCTTGTATCCATCACCACTCTTTGGCACTTAAATTTACCTCAATTGACCCTTCGTTTGATAGATATGGTCTTATTGGCTCCTACACGAGGTTACGGGGTGTTACAATGATGGACAGATGCAGTTCTACACAAGGCAGCATGCTGATTGGAAGTCGTGGCTTTGAGTTACTCATGGCCGCAACATTGAAGGAGTTACCGTTATAGTACTGGGAGGATTGTGATTGCGGCACTGAGCTTGTACATATTTAAGGGACTTTTTGAGATTAAAAAAAGAGAAGAGTAGCAACTTTTCTAGAGAATTAGAGCTAAGAATCAAGCAAAAAACCAAGAGCAATTAAGAGAGATTTGAGATCTACCAAGCTTCAACATTAGTTTATTTCTCTCTTTTGTGTCATATTTATTTTCTTGTTTTGAATTTTATGGTTGAATTTCTTTGGATATTATTTTATTTAGATATCATGAACTAATTTGCTTTTCTAAGATTGTGGTGGATTTCAACATGTAGCTTGAATACAGGTTTTTCAGTTATTTATCATGAATGGATATCGTTTTACTTATTCCAATCTATTCTTAATGACTTTAATTGCTTGATCAACAATTAATTGATTTGTGAATGTAATTATAACTCGATAAAGAGATTTTAGGTTGGACTAAGATTTGAATAATGCATGTTCATGTCACTTAGGTGATCTGATTGACGATGGAGGTAAACATACTCCAATTACCATACATAGTCAAATTAGGACCCTTGCTTAATGAACTTAATTTATTTGATTCTTATAGATATATAGTGAATTAAGTAAGTTAGGTATTTGTGCAACCATCTCGAGATAGAGACTTGCCCATAGCTTTGGATTCTAGGTTAGTAAAACCACCTAGGAAAGATAAAAAACAAGCAAAACTAGTCTCAAATGAAGTGTTGAATGAACCCATGATCCTAGATCTTTAATCTATTACTTTTCTCAACATATTTAATTTCTGTTGGTTAATTTAGTGTTTACTTTAATTTTGTTTTTGATTATCTTTTAAACTTTTGGTTTGCTGAAATAAGATTAATTTGTTATACAATTTTAGTACTTAGTGAAACTTTAGAAACAAATCCTTGTCCGAATGATAATTTAGACTTACTATCTATATTACTTGTTCGATATGTATACTTGTGTGTGCAAAATCAATAAGTTTATAGGTCTGTTGTCAAGGATTTTATTTTCTTTATTATTTGCTAATATTAAAATTTTGTAGATTAGTCTTAATTTAAGTTATATTTCGTAAAACCAAGTACATGATTGTAGGTAACAAAGTTCTTATATTATCTGTTGTAGCCATCATTTCAGTTAAACACACATAAGTTGTGCATGCAAAGTCCATGGAGTAATTGTGAAAATGGCTTGGATGATAAAAACAGTGACAATTCGTGCAAGCCGCCAAATGAAAATAAAAAAAGAGATAGTGATAGTTTAACTGTTTCTACTATTCACATACTTACAATGAACTTTTTAGTCAAATATGTAGAGACTTTGTTCCATTGTAAATACCCAAATAAATCTTTCCATTATATAATAATTTAGCTTTAATTACAATGACAATTGATAGAAGTGTTGATTCCATAAGTTTTTTATGGTAATAAAGCATTTCCATTCATTATTGTCTAACTATACTACTTGAGTGTGCAGGACAAAAATTGTATCTCACTTCATGAAATAATCACTTGAAAGCAAACATTAAAACTCATAAGATTAGGGGGTCACAAAATAAGTTACAAACAGAAGCCTCTTAGTCGGTTAATCAAGGGAGTTAGTTAGGTAAAATCCAAAAGCAAAGATCCAAAGTGAAGGCGGTCAAATTTGTGAAGAACAATTCAAGAAGTCTTAGGTGATTAACATATCTCATGGCTTTTTAAGGGTAATGGAATATCAGCATTAACAACCTAAGAGAAGAATTAGTCAAACAAAGAAAAGTTGGTGAAGCTAGTTGCTTTAGAAATAATAAGCTCTTAATTGGTTAAAATTGTTCTTAATTGATTAATAGAGTAAAGCAAATTGCGAGACAAAGAAGACTTTATCAACTGAGAAGTATGGTTAACTAGCTAAAAGCTCACCATTAGAAAATCTGAATTTGAATGTCTGAAGACAAACTAACTGCTAGAAAGGATTTTAAACTATTTCAAATGGTCAAAAGCTATTAGCATCCATCGTAGTTGATTTTTCAAGTATAGAAGACATCTCTAATGGCTAAGAAGGATATGAGATGCTTCCAAGAATAAAAAGAGACTAAAAATAGCAAAAGTCCTCTCAATTCTTCTTGTGTTTCACTCGAATCTTTATAATAGAATTTAAAGCCTCATCTTATACCATTCAAATTAGCTTAGTGATCATAAGTACATCTTTAAATCTATATTTCTTAATTACTTAGAGTGTGCGAGGCACTCTAAGGGGATTAGTCAAGCTTTGGTTAGCTTGATTTATTGTTGTAGGTTCAAACATAACCTTAGAAAAGTTAGGTTTTGGGTTTTGGTTGATCCCAACAAAAACCATTGGTAAAGGTTGTGGTTGAGCCTATGAAAAGCCATTATGAAAGCTTGGTGGAAGCTTGGGAATTCCATTGATTTTAGTGAATTGATTTGAAAAATCCTTGATTAGAAGATCAAGGTAGTGGATGTAGGCCAAGAAAACCGAACCATGATAAATCTTTATGCATTGTCTACTCTCTTTTATTTCTTTATTTCATCAACCTTTAAATCACCCTTTCATCAGGTTCTAAACTTTTTTGAGCTACCTTTAAGAAGCTCTTAATTAGGGATTAAGTTCAGTGACATTTGGAAATGGCTATTCACCCCCCTTTAGCATACTCTTTGGGACCAACAAGAAACATCGGTAAAATCTTCCATCAAAGTGGATGGTCACATTTTTAGATTCGTAGTTAGTGTTGAAGAATCAACAGCAGCGAAGATTGATAAAAGTATAAGTAAAATCTTACAGTAAAGCGGATGGTTACATTTTTAGATTGGCGATAACTATTGCTATCGAAGGTAATCTCCTTTGTGAAGAAAGCATTGACACAAAGGAAACATAAATATTGAAGCAGTGAGTCCATTTATCTTTGTTAGCAGTTGTAACAACAAAATTCAGGGCGTTACTTCCTTTGCCTATTTGAAGCTGAAAAATATATTGATATGGTCTAACATGCATGGCCTCAATTATGTTAAAAATAAAAAAATAAACATAGACTTTTTTTATAAAGTTCTATATTGTTATGATGAATACATTTATAGCAACAAAATGTGACGAAACTGATTGGTAGAGAACAATAATTAAATTTTTGAATTAAGATTAGTTACTAACACTAATGATAAAAAATGCCAGTGGAGAAGATTACAAAATTAAAAGATTTGAAACTAAATCCATAACAACAATGACGAAGAATATGAAATAATATTATGATATAGTCAAAAGGTACATATGTGTACAAAATTCTGGAAGAGATAATTATTAGAATGATAAAAGAATAATGAATATAACAAAAATCTATTTAGGAAAAATAATGTAAAATCTCTTTGTAAGCAACATTCTGAGTATAGTCAATATCATAATTATTTTTAGATTGGATCAATATTTTTAATCCTTGCCTACTTGTCGCCGTGGATAAAGCGACATATAATGGGCCATGAGTAAATACTGATTTTGGTAAAAATAAGCCAACTGTGTCAAGGGTTTGTTCTTGACTTTTATTTATTATCATTGCATAACATAATCTAATAGGGAATTGTTTCTTGGTAAGCACAAATGGCCATTTATTATTCTTGGCAGTCATATTTATTGTAGAAACAAAAACTTTGTCACCCACATTGTTCATAGTTATGATGTCAGCTTGGATTACACGAGAAGCTAATGTGTCACAATCAATCTTGTACCATTACATAGCCCTAGTGTTTATTTTAAATTTTTTAATAACATGATTGCAGCGTTGACCTTTAATTCAAACTTATGATTTGGAATCCCATTTAAAGAAAAAGAATTTAAAAATTTTGTAGGATATAAAAAATTCTCATTCTCAATGCTAGGTGAACTTTTCGAGATTCAGTCGTAACTTAAGTAAGTTTTGATATTACCTAGTAGTTAGGAGAACATGTAGTGATCAATGATGTCGACTGTGTCATTGTATGGAGTGACAACTGCTCTATGTTTTAGATATGATATATCTTTGAAATTTTGATCAAAATTAGTATAAACAGCAAAGCAAAATCCCTAGGACTCAACTAAACCTAGAATTTATATACTAAAAAATATGACATTCTTATAAGAACAACCAGCTTTAATACCCTTTCAGATAAACCAGTCTCAGTCTTTAGACACATGTACTATACGTTCTATTCTTAAATACACTCAATTTTTTTAATTTTATTTCTTTAAAGTACTCTAACAAACCCTTTTTTATCTTTGGAACTTCATTGAAACTATCCCAATTAATGTACTTTCCACAAGAAATGGTTGCATTTTCTATTTTTCTAAATCTATCCACATGAATCTTGTTCCTAAATTTCAAGGATGAAGGGTTACCTTTCTTGGTGGATGTTTTTTTTCCATCTCTTTCTTTGACTTCAATGCTTTCTCTCTCTATTTTTTCCTTACTTTTTCAGTCACTAAAACTAGCTCATTCTTCTTTCCGTTGTTTTGAACCTTGAATGGTGGGCTTTCTTCCATGGGTCACTTTCCTTTTCTCTTCTCTAAGATATCACCAGGGAGTGTGGATTTCAATTTTGGGTAATTTCAAACTTATGGTTTGGAAAGTTTGAGAAGAGGGGATTTCAGTTTTGAAAAAATCGATTTTAGATGAGAGAGAATAAATAGAGAAAGTAAGGAGTTAAGAGAGGTTATTACTCTCCCCCTTTTTAAATATGGTCAGTTACCCCCTTTTTCAAAATTCAAAATTTTACCTCCTATTTTGTTTTTCAGTTAAGCAGTTTTTCCTTTTCTTTTTCCCATATTATGCTTTCCTCTTTCCTTAAATTTTATTATTTTTATTTTAGTTTCTTAACTGACTAAGTTTTACCCTTATCCGACAAAGTCTATCATTCCAAAAAAAAGATAAACACAAAATGCTTTTAGTCGATTAAGTGATTCTCTTAATCAACTAAGTATCTACTATCTTATGAAAGAAGAGCTCAAAAATTTACCTAAAGCTCTTGTACATTAACCATTCCTAGATTTCTCCTAAGTTCACATAATCGTTTCTCATTTAAGGGTTTGGTAAATATATCAGCCAATTGATGTAAGGTGTTGACAAATTCAATCTTAATGTCTCCTTTAATCACATGGTCTTGAATGAAGTGATGTCGAATTGCAATGTGTTTGGTCCTAGAGTGCTAAATTGGATTTTTGGAGATGTTTATGGCACTTGTATTACCACAAAATATTGGTATATTATGCATGGTTATTCTAAAGTCTTTTAATTGTTGTTTAATCGAAATAATTTGAGCACAACAACTTCCTAAGGATATATATGCAGCTTCAACAGTTGAAAGTGTAATAGAGTTTTGTTTCTTACTTGACCAAGATACATGCATGTTTTCTAGAAGTTGACAAGTGCCACTAGTACTTTTCCTATCCGTTTTACTTCCAGCAAAGTCAGCATCAGAGTAACCAATAAGACTAAAAGATTATCCTTTAGGATACCATAATCCTAAACTTTGTGTGTCCAAAAGGTACCTAAAGATTCTTTTTACAGTAGTTAAATGTGACTCTTTGGGATATGATTGAAAATGTGCACACAAGCATACACTAAATTGAATGTCAGGTCTGCTAGTAGTTAAGTAAAGCAAAGAGCCAATCATACCTTTATAAAGCTTTTGATCAACACTCTTTCCTTGTTCATCTTTTTCAAGCTTAGTGGAGGAATTCATTGGAGTGCTGATTTACTTCAGCTTTAGCATATCAAACCTTTTCAGCATGTCTTGAATGTATCTTTCTTGGTTGATAAAGATACCATCCTTGCATTGTTTGATTTGAAGGCCAAGAAAGAATTTCAATTCACCCATCATGCTCATTTTGAACTCACCTTGCATTTCTTCAACAAAGTTCTTACACGAAGCCTCATTAGTAGCACTAAATACAATATCATCTACATAAATTTGAACTACAATGAAATCATTCAAGTATTTCTTAATAAACAATGTTGTATCAATACTCCCTTTAATATACCTTTTCTCAACTAAAAACTTTGAAAGTCTTTCATACCAAGCTCTTGGAGCTTGTTTTAATCCATATAAGGCCTTATGCAATTTGAAAACATAATTAGGCTTTTCAAAGTCCTCAAATCTGGGGGGTTGTTTGACATAGACTTCTTCTTGAATGAGACCATTTAAAAATGTATTTTTCACCTCCATTTGAAACAATTTGAAGTTCATGAAACATGCAAATGCACGCAATAATTTTATGGCTTGTATCCTAGCAACAAGAGCAAATGTTTCATCATAGTCAATACCTTCTTCTTGATTATATCCTTGAGCCACTAGCCTAGCTTTATTTCTTATTACATTACCTTGCTCATCTTCCTTGTTTCTAAACACCCACTTTGTACAAACAATTGGGTGATTGAATGGCCTAAAAACCAATGTCCATATTTGGTTTCCTTCAAATTGTTCAAGTTTTTCTTGCATGGCTAACATCTAGCTTTCTTCTTTTTCTACCTCTTCAAAGCTTTTAGGCTCGATTTGTGAAATAAAGGCTGAGTAGTCACAAGTTTCTTTAACTGCTCCTCTAGTTTTTACTCCTTCTGAAGGGTCACCAATAATTTGCTCTTGTGGGTGATCTTTGACAAATTTCCAACTTTTTGGTAGGTCATTCTGTTGGCTTTTAGCTTTTTATAGATTTTCCAAAGATGGAGCTTTTGCATCTTTTCTAGGAAAGTTTCTTTCATTGTTTTTCTTGTTTTCTAGGCTCATTTCTTTAATTTGTCTCTCATGGTCCTCTACATCATTTTCATCAGCAAGAACTTCTTTTTGTAAGACATTAGTTTAAAAAAAAACTACATGAATGGACTCTTCAATTGTTAAAGTTTTTTTGTTAAAAATTCTATAATCTTTTAAATTCAATGCATACCCTAAAAATATTGCCTCATCACTCTTATCATCAAATTTTCCAAGGGAATGCTTTCCATTGTTCCAAACAAAGCATTTACAACCAAAGCTTCTGAAAATGGAAATGTTTGGTTTTTTGCCTTTGTGTAATTCATAAGGGGTTTTAGAAATCATGGCCTTTATTGAAACTCTATTAAGAATGTAGGCTGCTGTATTGACAGCTTCTGCCAAAAATACTTTGGTAGATTGTTTTCACAAAGCATGGTTCGAGCCATTTCTTTAAAGTTCAGCTTTCTCTCTCAATAACCCCATTTTGTTGAGGTGCTCTAGGTGCAAAAAAGTTGTGATCTAAACCTTTTTCATTGCAAAAGTTTTCAAAATTATCTCCTTCAAACTCACCTCCATGATCACTTCTAACGCTAACAATGAAAAGTCCTTTTTCATTTTGAACTCTCTTATAGTGATTTGCAAATGTAGGTACTGCAACATTTTTATCAGCAAGGAAGTAGACCCAAGTATATCTAGAATAGTCATCAACTATCACAAAACCATATGATTTACCGCCTAAGTTATTTGTGTTGATTGGACCAAATAGGTCAATATGCAATAATTCAAGAGGTCTAGTGGTTGAGATAACCTTTTTAGCTTTGAAAGATGTTCTAACTTGTATTCCTAATTGGCAAGTGTAATACCCTGCACCCTCGTTGGACACAAATAAGACCTTATTGATCAAACGAATGAACGTTTGATGTGAATTGGCGTGCTAAAGAGCGACAAAGAATGAAAGAAGCGTTGAATAAAATGCTTCCTGCGTGCAGAAACAACAATTAAAATAATGATATTTTCGTTGGAAAGGAATTAGTAAGCTAAAGGATGATTCGAAAGTAAATCGAGATGTAATGATGTGTTTCAAGACCAAAGAAGGCAAGTGAAAAATTTTAAAATAAAATAATATTTTATTTAATAAAATAATATTAAAATATTAATATTTTAAATGTTATCGGAATTAGTCATGAAAAATGGAATATGACTAATTTAAGTGGGGGAGATGAAGTAAAGAAGAATTTTGAAGGAAAACAACGATAATTGCGCCAGCGTGATTTTATTAAATCGAGCTAACGCGGGTAAGTAAATATTTAAACATATATGTTGACACCGTGTTGAAGTACAATTTTGATATTTTGATTGTACACATGTAAAGGAAAGAGATAGATGAAATTAGAATTTTTAAATGTATCGAAAATATCAAATTTTAAAATGTGAAAGTTGGAGGGTTATGTGGGAAATAAAATAAAATCAAGGATTAAGTGCAAATGTGTTAATTGAAGTTAATAAATATATATAATAATATAAATATAGGTGAAGAAAAGGGCAGCTACCCATGTGATCAATATGTAACTTAAAAATATATATATATAAATATAATAACAATAATAATAAGTGAAGAGAATGGTGGTGGTCGGCCAAGTAATATACAAGAGATGAAAAAGGGAAAGGCAAGGAAAAGTCAAAGAATGGCATGGGTTCATGGGAGATAAGGATAGCATACAATAATAAAGAATAAAGAAAGTAAAGAAAGGGAAAGGAAGGTGGGGGCCGGCCATGTGAGGAAAGAAAAAAGAAGAAAAAAACAAAGAAAACAAAAGAGAAGAATGTAGAAATGATGGTGGGGCCGGCCATGTGAGATGAACGAAGAGATAAAAAAGAAAATAGAGAAGTCGGTTGTGAGGGAGAGAAAAAGAAAAGTAAAGGAAAAACTGTGGGAGAGGAAGAAAGAAATGAAGAGAAAAAGGGAGAGAAAGAACCGTGGGAGAGGAAGAGAAAAGAGAACGGTTTTGCTACACTTTGACGGCGAAAAAGAGAGCTTTTTGCTGTAATTTTTGGAGGAAGAAAAAGCTGAAAAATTTGAGGTAAGAAAGTTAATTTTTTTTTAGGTTAATTGCTAGAATTTTTGAGGTTTTTATGGCTGATTTTGGATGTTGAAAAATTAGAGTTGTTTGCTGCCAATTTGTGCAGAAAAATTAGAGCTGTTTGGTGATAGTTTGTGTAGGAAAATTGGACAGCATGAGTTACCAATTTGAGGGAGAAAAGGCAGCTTGGTGTTGCCAAATTTTTTAGGAAAAGAGAGCTGAAAGTGCTGCCACCGAAGGAGGAAGAAAACGAGCCAAGAAGAAAAAAAGTGGAAGAGAGTAAAAGAAAGAAAAAGAAAAGAAAAGAAATCGAAAATAAATGGGCATGGCCTAATAGAAAATAAATGGGCATGACCCAATAAAAAATAAGTGGGCATGGCCCAATAGGAAATAAAAATAAATGGGCTTAGCCCAAATAGGAAAAATGGAGAAGCCCATGGAGAGGGCCCAAAGGTCATAAAGAAATGAAAAAGGCCCAATGGTAAGTTAATGTTATATTTTCAAGTTTATGGGTAGTTTAATATTGTGCATATTTTGGATAAAAAATATGCAAGTTGCTTAAGGAATTTTTAATTAAGTTGCTACCCATACAAATGTGTGATTAAGTATACTGAGTTTAAATTGTTGCTAGGAAAGTTTGTCATGGAGGCGTGCCGAACGAAGTATTTGATCAACAAATATGAATAATTATGTATGCGTACGAATCAATAGTGAAGTAATATCCCACTATTATGAGGTGAGTAGGGGGTGTCAATTTTAAAAATTTTGTATATATATTCATGTACGTATATTTTACGTGAAGTGCAAAATTTATGGAAAGCACGCGTTGATAGAATTTTAAGGAATTGTGGGTGTAAGTTATTTTTAGAAATCATTTGAAATATATATATATTAGACGTAAAGTGTTTAAAACTAGGAAACAAGCTTTTCGAAAAGATTTACATCAAAGGAAATTGTGCCTTATTGTTTGTGTGGTGTGCATTCATGAAATTTATTACATATTTACCATGCTATTTTGATACAAAATATCATGCAAATATTTACAATGAACATTTTACGAAAAAAGAGCTTTAACGTGATGTGGGGACCAATTTTTTGAGAAAGATTTAGAATATTCCCTTGAAGATCAAATTTGAATTCTTTTAAAAGGTGATTTCATTTTAACCAAGAAATTTAAGAGTAATTGGATACTGCTACTTGTTGTGTTATAACTCGTATTTTGAATCGAATGGCTTATGATAATGTGGGCATGATTGGCTGAATTGGTAAATGTGTTGAAAATGTATAAACTGTTGTTTGCCTTGATAAGCTGGGTTGTAAAATAATTGTCATGTCATGCTATTGCAAATTTTATTGTATGGTGGGTTTAGCTTGCTGCAGTGGGCGGGTTCCATAGACCAGCCTATTAGAGGGGCACGATAACCCCGTTATATTCTTACCTCGGTTGGAGAGGCATGTAGGGTAACTCTCGAGGTACAACTTTAGAGTTCACTTCACGCCAAACCACCAGGTGAGGGTGAACTCTGCCAACGTCAAAGAATGGCTATGTTTTCAAAATAAAAATATGATTTATGAGAACATTACTTTTTAACAGCCTTGGTGAATTCGATTGGGATAGCCCCAGGCCAAGGTATCCTTGACAACCGAGTATGAGAATTATTTTGGCGCAAGCCAAGTTTTTAAGAAAGTCATAAGCCATGTTGTTTTTTTTGACAAAAATGTAATGGTTTTATATGAGTTGAAATAAGTTTTAATATTATGAATTATATTTCTCTGCATGATGAAAGTGGAATTAAACGATTTTTTGCAGCTCTCCTATTAGTTTATCTATGAAATGAATCTATAATTCCTCGCATATGGGGCGAGTTATGATTTGTGTATGATTTTAAATATTATTTGGTTTTGGGGGAACTTTTTAAATTTTATTGATTTGATTCGAAAATGATTATTAATATATTTTGATGCGAAAAATTTTATTACCTCGATTATTTATACTTTATAAGAAATTCTTGATTTTTATATAAGGCACAAACCCACGTTTGAAATGAATTGCTTTTATAATCTTGGATTTTTATATTCAACTGATCTGCCGTTTGCTTGTTTCCCATCTACGCCCTACTAGCTGAGTCGATGATTATCGCTGAGTCTATGAGACTCACACCCCTTTTTATCCCTTTTTGTAGATAGAGATCAGCCTAGCGTGTAGTGAGTGACGCGTTTGGTTCACCGTGAATAGGTAAAGGCATATCCTAGCAATTTATTCTGAGTCGCTCTGCTGTTAGAGGTCGTAGCATTTTATTTATTAAGTTGTAAACGAATTCTAAATTTTTTATTTGAAAGCTCTTATTTGCTCTTGAGCTAAGAGAGCATTAATTAGCTCTATAGTAGAGGTCTTGGTAAGATGTTTTGAATCTTCTAGTGACGAAATTTTAACCTTAAATTTTCTAGCAAATTGACCAAAATTTTGTTTGCAACTCTTCTGTTAAATACCTCTTCTCCAAGGAGTTTCAATTGATTTAATAACTTCATCACCTTATCTTTTTAAATATACTCTTCTTCCTTAATCCTTGGTAACTCGAATTGTCTAGACAGATTTAACACTTGCATTTGCCTAGTCCAATCACTCCCTTGATACTCCTCTTTCAATGCATCCCTTACTTGCTTAGGGTCATCAAAATTCATTATCTTAGCAAATATAGTTTATGACACAACAGAATGAAGGCAAGGGAGTGTCTTATATAGTTTGGCTACTTCTTCACTATGCTGTTGAATTTATGCAAAAATGGAATTGGCATGCCTTTGCACAAGAGGTTCACCACCTACTTCAACTACTTCTCACAAATCAAAGGCTTTTAGATAAGCCCTCATTTTAACTGCCCAGAAAGGATAGTTTGTTATGAAAAAATGGGAGGTGTTTAAGTGCTGAAGTTTGTTGTTGCCATTTGAGTTACGAATTTCCTCAGTCAAGAAAAGAATCAAAGATAATGAATAAGTCATAGGTCCTTTAAGAAGAAGAGCTCTAATACCATGTTGAGATTTATAGAAAAATACTTTAAAAGATGAACAAAATGATTCTCTAGGAAGAAGAAGAAAAGAACAGAAATGAGAGGTTTCAATATCTAGAAAGTAAAAGATTCTCACACCCTTCATTATGTCATTTCCAGCATTACATATTTTCTACAAAAAAAAAAACCAACTAAGGTGTGTAAATGTAGCCTCTAGAAACAAAATCCTAAAATGTTGAAGCACTAAAATTGAAGCATCATGTTCAGTGCTAAATGTCACAATCCTCGTTTGGACGTGAATCTCACATCGAGGTAAAAAGGCCAAAGTGCTGAAGCCCAAGTGATACGAAAGGGACTGTCATGCAAAGGAGTTAGAGAATTTTCTTTTTGATACTGAATAGTATTTTTGAGCTGTGTGCATGGAGTCGGAGGAGGACATAGTGGCGATGGCTTCAATGTATCTTGCTGGGGGCATGAAATTATGGTGGCATTCCAAATTCATTGATGGTAAGTGCCGCATCAACACTTAGGCATACCTCCAGTAAGAACTCAAAAACCAGTTTTTCTTTGAGAATGTTAAGTATATGGCGTTGTGGAAGCTGCAAAAGTTATCACAAATCATATTAGTATAGGAGTTCTTAAGGAACTTCTCTACTCTAACGCTAGATATCAAGGATATAACTAAAAAGGATAAACTATTCTATTTCCTCGAAGGTCTAAAACCATGGGTGAGGACGAAGTTACAACGATAGAAGGTAAAGGATGTGACTTCGACAACAGTGGCTATCAAGCGCCTTACTATTTATAGTGAAAACGTTAACAAAAGGAAGGACTATCCATCTAGAACCAGCAGCTTTAGCTCAAAAAATAGGGAAAAATTTCTAAGAGTTAGCATACCCTTGAGTGGGCGAAGTGACATGAGACCATCTATTAGAGACTTACCTCAATAAAAAAAAACAAGCTGTGGAACTTCAAGCCATAACTTCTAATATCTTGTTTTTTATGTAATCGAGTAGTTGATTGTCCTCACCGAATAGCTTTCATGCAATATGCATTACCAATGTTGAGACACCTCCACCCCATATCCTAGTCGAAGAAGTCAAGGAAAAGAGGGCACGAATGGGTTTAATTATTTTCCTTGGTGCCTTACAATCATAATTAGAAAAAGATGGAAAAGAGCCTCAACGAGGTCTAATGTATGTAGAGGTGTTATTGAATGAGAAACGAACCAAAGCCATGCTTGATACGAAGGCCTCAAACACCTTCATCACCTTGCGAGAGCAAAGAGGTGAGGTCTAAAAGTTAAGAAAGACTTTGGACAAATAAAGGCAGTTAACTTACTAGCCTCCACTATTATGGAGAATTCAAAAAATGTGAAAATCAAAATCGACTTTTGGGAAAGGAGTATAAATTTAACTGTAGCTACTATAGATGTCTTTGACTTTGCCAATGGCTTAGATTTCATGCCAAAGGCATAAGCCATTCCATTTCTTGCAACTATCTGCTTGATGTTTTTTGAAAGATAACCATGTGTGGTACTAGATACAATTTTACTAAGAATGGGAAGAAGGTTATATCAACTATTCAATTAAAAAAGACGATTAAAAGAGGAGAATCATCTTATGTGGCAATGCTGATCTACAAAAGTGGAGAAAGCCATGATCTAGTTCCTGTAAGAGTAAAGTTAGTTTTGGAAGAATTCAAGGACATGATGCTAGAACAATTACCTAAAGTGCTACCACCTCGACGAGCAATTGATCATGAGATGAAACTACTTTTATGAGTCAAACCTCTAACAAAGGGGCTGTATAAGATGGCTTCCCTAGAGCCAGTGGAGCTAAGGAAGCAACTTGATGAGTTGATACAAGCCGAATTTAAAAGCACCTTTCGGGGTATCGGTTCTATTTTAGAAGGAGCAAGATGAAAGTTTACGATTGTGAATTGACTATCGAGCTTTGAACAAGGTCACAATACGAAACAAATATCTTATTCCTTTAATAGTTGATCTGTTTGACCAGTTGAGTTATGTAAAGTATTTCTCCAAGTTAGATCTTAAGTCTAAAGATCATCAAGTTAGAATTGTTGATGGGGATGAACCAAAAAACTAGTTGTGTCACACGGCATGATATGTTTGAATTTCTTGTTATGCCTTTTAGTCCAACCAATGCTCCTATCACATTTTGTACATTGATGAATCAGGTCTTTTAAGTCTACCTGGACAAGTTTACGGTAATAAACTGGGACGACATCGTAATATGCAGCTCAACACTAGAGGACCATAAAAAACATTTACAAAAAGTGTTTCAAAGTCTTTGAGACAACCAGTTGTATGTGAAGAGAGAGAAGTGCGCTTTTGCGCAAACCTGAATTTAGTTTCTAGGCCATATTGAGCAAGGTCACATTCAGATAGACATGTAAAAGGTGAAGGCCATTAAGGAGTAGGAGACCCCTAAGAATACAACCGAACTTCACTTATTCTTGGTGCTAGCCAATTATTACTAAAGATTTATGGAGGCTATTCGAAAAAGACGATGGTACTCATGAAATTACTGAAAAAGGGGTAGAGGTTGAGTTAGAAACCATAATGCCAAGCAACTTTCGAAGGCCTGAAAGAGGTAATGATGACAGACCCTGTTTTAGCTCTCCCAAACATCAAAAAGCCTTTTAAAGTACCGACAAATACGTCAAACTTTGCTATTGGGGGAGTATTGTCATAAGAAGGGCACCTAGTTATGTTTGAGAGTCATAAATTGAACGAAGTTGAGAGAAAATACATGACACAAAAGAAAGAACTACTAACAATGATTCATTTTCTACAAGCATGGTGAAAGTACTTTTTAGGATCTCAATTTGTGTTTAAGACTGACACTACCACTGTAAGCCACTTTCTCACATAGCCAAAACTTATAACTAAGCAAGTGAGATGGCAGGAGTTCCTAACTGAGTTTAATTTCTCCATTAAGCACAAAGCCGAAAGGACTAAAATCGTGTAGCAACCACCTTCAGCAAAAAAGCTTAGTTCGTTGCTCTCAGAGTGATCACGCCAATGATAGCCAACAAAGTGACCACAGATATCTGTAATCTTATTAAAGAAAACTTGCATCAAGATCCCTAAGCAATTGCCATGGTGAAATTGGTGGAGAGTGCAAAGTCAAAATACTTTTGGGTGGAAAATGGACTCTTACTAACAAAAAGACCACACATATTTGTTCCAAAAGTGGGAGAGTTAAGGCAGAAGTTGATGCAGGAATGTCACGACACCTTTTGGGTAGGACACCTAGGTTAGCAGCGGACCATTACACTACTGGAATAAGGTTACCATTGGCCTCATATGCAACATGATGTGATGGATTATACCAAGACATGCCTCGTTTGCCAATAAGACAAATTGGATAGAGACTAACAGGAATGCTCAAACCTCTATCAATATTGACCAAATTATGGAAAGTATTTCTCTAGACTTCATAGTATGACTTCATAAAGTGGGAGATATGATAGCGATCTCGGTAGTGGTGGACCATTTCTCCTAGTATGCAACATTCATCCTGGTGTAGAAGTTTGGTTTTGCACAAGAAACGGCCCGTACGATTTTTAAACATGTGGTAAAATACTGGTGTGTTCCTAAGAGCATTAATAATGACAAGGATCCAAAGTTTACTAGTTCCTTCTAAAATGAGCTTTTCAAGCTATTTAGGTCAGAATTCAACATATCTTTCAATTATCACCCACAAACAGCCAGATAGAACATTTCAATGAGTTACTAGAAGAATGTCTAGGACCTTTTAGTTGTGGCTCAATTATGTTTTAATTTGTAGAAAAACTCAGCCACTAATAAAACCCATTTCAAAGTAGTCACTTGACAGCAATCTAAACTTTACTATACCCAAGTGTTCAACTTTGCTAAGGAGTAGAGGCAAAACACTAAACTCATCAAAGCTTATTTAGAGAAAGACTCCAGCCAGATGAAGAAGTGGGTAGATAAAGGTTGAAAAGAGCAACAATTTAAAGTGGGATACTTGGTGCTAGTGAAGTTGGTACCTGAACAACTTCAATTCTTAAGGAAGAGAAATTAAAGGCTAGTGTGGAAGTGTGAAGGTCCAGCATCGATTATGGCCAAAGTGGGGAATACTTCCTACAAGATTGATTCGCCCAAGTGGATAAAGGTGCACCTCGTGTTTCATGTCAACAACCTAAAGTTGTTCCATGTAGATCCAGCAAATGCAAGTAAGATTCAAGCCATGAGAGCCGCCATTAATACCAAGCCACCATCATAGCACAAAGTAAAGGAGATTCTGGTAGGGATGACAGCGATAATCAATTGATGATCAACACGAGAGCATTTGGTGAGATGGAAAGGTTTAGGGCCAGATGAAATCACTTGGGAGAAAAAAGTCAATTTCCACACCTTTAAGTAGAAGATGGAAGAATTTTAAGCCAACCAGTTAACAAGGTTGTCGATAGATTGAGTGGGGGAGGATGTCATGAGCCAACCTTGTATCGGGGTATGACATGGTAGAATTCTCTAAGAGATTAAGTCTTTCGTACCTTTAAGGGATATGTCTCCCTTTCAAACAATGTAATGGCATTTGGTGACATCTCTAGAAGTACTTGTTTAATCTTGATGAAGAAGATCTTTTAGAAAAGCAATATCCCCATCTCAAGCATTGTAATGCCTATTAATGAAATACATGCAAAATCTCATAAACTCTTTATAAGAGGTGAGCAGTCGACAAGTTTTTGGGTTGTCTCACTAGCTTAGGGGTGTTTTGTGGCTAACCATCTAGGCCTGCCCCTATAGCTCGATGATTATGTGTTCCTTCTCTTGGTCCCTTCATACTTATTTGCAGTATTAATAAAATATTTTCTTTTATATAACACCAGTGGTTGCATATATGGCATTTGGTATTTGATTTTAATATTTATTTCCATGACTTTACTCATGGCTATTATTCATGTTGTTCAAATATAATCAAGCAATTAACTAGTTTGAGTGGAAACGTCCACTTGAGCATTGTACGAACTATCGTGTACTTAAGCGAAAAGGGTGTAGACTGTAACAATTGGTATCATAGTGAACTCTAAGTATCAATGATGTGCCATTGAGGACAATGAGCCCTTGTTGAAGTGGGGGAGGATGTCACGATCCTCGCATGGATGTGATCCCACATTGTTGAGATAATGCTCTTAACGAGTAAAGCCACAAAGTCTTAAATAAAAAACAAACTCCTAGCAAGGAGTAAGAGAAGATGTCATGGTCTTAGAGAGGAGAGCCATGAATTTCACATGGGCTATATCCTAGAGTGATACTGGGCCTATAAGGATTCACACCACCTTCAACCTATAAGGCACATTTTATGGGACAAAACCGTGAAGTTAGTGAGCCAAAGTGGACAATACCTCACATGGGTTGGTGTTGATAGTGATAGTTGGTATCAAAGTGGACTCTGAGTATTAGTGATGTGCTATTGAGGATAGTGAGCCGTTGTTGAAGTGGTGGAGGATATCACTTTTGGGATTTGACCTCATGCTCAAATATGAAAATAATCAATAAATTAAAAAAATAACATAGCGAAATAATAACTAGCATTTAATCAGAGAAACAGTTGAATCCTACACGATCAATGTTTGTGTTTTTCATGTAACTTTTTAATTTAATTATGAACATTCATAAGTTTTAGAGTTACATACCTCGCTCTAGATATTGTAATCAAGAGCTAATTAAATCAAAATCTTTGCTTTTTCACCTTTAAGATTTGTCAAATCTTCAGCCACCTAAGTGTTTGGTCTTTAACAATAATCAACATAGTCACCGAACAAAACCTTCTCAAAGGTAGGTTTTACTTGTGCTAGCAAGTTTCATTTCCAAAACATAAAGACCAAAAATTCTTGTTTTATGAAAATAGCTAAAAAGTGGCTGAAGGCTTAGAATTTTACTTTACTAACATACCATATTTATATAGCCAAAAAAAAGTTGTAACCCTAAATAGAATAGTTGTATTTTAATTGAATTAAGTCTTTGTGAACTTAATTAATTTTCCACTTTATTTTGGTTTTTTTCAATTAAGTCCAACGTAAATAATTTTCTTTATTTAATCTCAATCACGTCACTTAATGTGTGTGACCCATTAGGCTTCTAATGTGTTGACAATAAATATAAATCCTAATCAAATATCCATTTAATAATTAATTTATATTTATAGATCATGAGCGGCATCTAGTAATACATCATGATCACCCAAATGTTAGAGAGTCAATTAAAGAATTTAACAAAGCCCTTCAATGATAAGCCTCTTAGTGCAATACAATCCTTTCCTCAAATGTCCCGGATATGTCATAAAGCATGGCTTAGTGTCTACTTATGACATTCCATATTAGTTCTCATAATTCATGATTAACCTTATGAATTCAGGAAACTAACTTTCCTCAAATTCATCATGCTTTGGCCAAAGACTTTATACAAGTTAATCAAGAATTGAGAACAAGTGAGATACATCTTCTCATATCACTTGGGGTGATGAATCCTCTCTTGACCACTCATTCACCTTTGCATGCTTCATGACATACCCAAAAATACCCTGTTTAGACATCTAGTCACCTTCAAACCCGTAGGGGTGAAATCAAAGTATGTTATTCCCTATACAAGAAAACCTGGTGTCTCAAGTCCAAGGACTAGTTTACACGAGTATCACATGAAAACTTATTCCATAGATACTTGAGTGAAATACCAAATGGAGTTCTCATAAAGGGTCATGTTCAGTGAACTTGATGTTATCCTCAAGTATCCTATATACTTCAATCTACGAGATCAATTACTTACATCTCAAGTAAAAAGGTTCAACATATACCAGTCTTTAAGTATTGTCAATGCCTTGTCTTGACAATATAATGATCAGGAACAATTTTAGGAACATCGCTTTGATGCATGGTGATCTCATAATTGTAACAACTTTACAATTCTCTCGCAAAGCTTTTATGTTCCATGGGTTTCATCCAATTAGTACTTAACAACTCCTTATTATTGCACTAACATGAAGGAAAATCTGTATCACATATAGTTATGTGATTGAATTTGCATTAAATGACAATATATATTCCTTGACCAATCCAATTAGCTTAAGGGCATATACTAACAATCTCCCACTTGCACTTGAGTCAGTTGCTAACGTATCCAATATCAAACTCTTTTGCACTTAGCAACTATGTCTCTACTAGGACAACTCAAATTGTAATATTTGGGAATATGTTAATTTACATGTTTGACAATCTCAATTGTCATATATCGAAATATTAATTTAGATCACAACGAGACCTTGATTCCATTATTATGGCTTTTGTTTTTACTTTAACAACGCAGAATCATTTACTAGTTCATTACACCAATGATCCAAATATCTCTTCTTTTGTAGCCTAAACAATAGGTTTGTATCCAATTATAGATATAATCACGCAATTATCTCTTGTTTTGGAACTAGTCCAATACAATTGCTCAATGATGACTTTATGTCACTTTTAACATTTAAGATTCTCTTTATGTTAAACTCCTTTAACATGTCATCTTAAATTCTTTTGCTGAGTCTTTTTTTAGGCTCTAACTTTATAGTCCCATATTGTTTTTCGTAGACTAACAAATGTATCTTATACACTTTTAATGAGTAACTTATCTTACTCCCATTAACCTTATGATGTGCACAAAATATGTTTATCTTATTCAATGTATACAACTATTTTGAATTTATTACATTGAATAAAGATTATTATCCAATCACTCATGTTAAATTATTTGGTAGACTCATCTTATATGAGTAGTGCATCAATATGCATCCTACTAATAGTTTGTATTTAATGGATTCATCTCATGAATTATGCATCCTTATGCATCCCATTAAATAAGTCTTTATGCATAGATATTATTTATTGGATTTTATAATTTCATGACCTTTGACCTTTAAAGTGTCATTAGCTCTCATTATTTCTATCATGTATGGAAATCTTACCAAGTAAGCTTATTTACTTTCTTTTGGGGCGTTATATCCATAACTATTATGTATACTTACATATCATAAATCGTTCATTATCGATTATGAAATGAAATCCTCTCAAAGGTTAGTTCATGCGTTTAATTGGGTTTGGAATGTTTGTAATTCATCTCTTATGAATTCAACATGATAATCAATTGTTATTTAGTTCTAAGCAATCTGCATTTAGATATTTTATCTCAATAAGAATGCTCCTTAACTAAATATGTTCATAATCTTATTATGAATTCATTGAGTTAAGATTCAATTTTATCTAAGTCAAGTCATTAATTTCCTTTTTGATTCATAATCAAAAGACAATAATCTCACAATGATCTTATCATTATGACTTAGTATTGATTATCTTATATGCAAGGTTATACTTAAAGATAAATAATTTAGAACAATTCCAAAAAAAAATGAGATGTAATGTATATATATATGTATAAGCTAAGCATCTCATGCTAGCAAAAAATAAATCTATGCTTCCTAAACATAAAATAAATATTTAGCCATAGGCCCAAACCAAAACATCTCATCTTGGCAATCATGCCATGAAAGCATTCAATGTTCTAAAATTATTTATTGTTCCACAATCTAATCTAGGTCGACAAGCTTGATCACCATCAACTAAGGTTGTAGCCTTCATGATCCTATTCCTCACTGTTCCTTGTCATTAGTTCTTTTAATATGTCATACATATTAAAACCATTAATAAAGAGTAAGGTATCATATACCAGGTAGTGAAAAGTAAATTATTATATGATTCATACTTGATTAGTAAACTTCCTTTTGTTTTTTCCCTTTGATGGATTCAAGATAATCCTTGCAATTGCACCTCTAATGCCTTAGTTTGTCCTAGAAATGGCATTTGTCATTGTCTTTGTCCTTCTTCACTCCTCTAGTAAGCTTCATTCCTTTCAAAGTTGATGCCTTTTCATCTTTGTCTTTCTTAGAAAATTTTTTTTCTTATTTTTTATTTTTCTTAAAAGAGACAAGATAAACTGAAGGTTTGTCCTTCGCAATGGTGTTCTTATTTTGTGTGAGCATATTCAATAAGCTTGAAAGGTTTACTTCAATCTTGTTCATGTTGAAGTTTAACACAAATTGTGAATAACTCACTGAAAGTAAAGAAAGTACAAGGTCTATGCTCAAATTATTCCATAATCCAACCCAATTGCTCAAGTCAAGTGATATATTCTACTATCTTAAGTACATGAGGCCTTACTAGGATTCCCTCAAACATCTTACATTGGAACAATTCCCTTGAAATGTTAAATCTCTCTATGCGACTTTCCTTATCAAACATTTCTCTAAGGTTTAGGATAATATCCAGAGCATTCTTTGCTTCATGTTGCTTTTAAAGATTTGGAGCCATACTAGCAAACATCACACATGTGGCTTGATTGAGATCATCTATATAAACTCTATTGGCCTTCTTTTCTTCATTTGAAGCATCATCGCTAGATTCCTATAATACCCCATACTTTGATATGGTGGCTAATAAAGCTTATCGGATGCCAATTAAGGTTAATTAGAATGTTTAAAAATGATGAAAGGTGAAAGGAATAGTTTAGAAAAAAATATTCTACATGCGAAGAAATAACAATTGAATAATAATATTTTTATTAAGGATGAAAGTGAAAACTCGACCTTCGTAGACGTATAACGGAGGTAGATAAGATGACACAAATTAGGAGTAATCTTGTCATTTTTCTTAGTGAGCTCTTAGAAGTGGGTTTTTCAAATATTATTAAGGTTTAAGTAGGCCTAAGAAATAAATGAATGAGGTACATAAAAAGAAATAAACGAAGAAAATTGAAATAATGATAATGTCCATAATAGGGGCAAAATGGTCATTTTAGGTCTTGAGTTTAAATTTCTAAGTTTTCATGAACTCGAGTACCCCTAGTCTATTGTGGACCTTTTTCTAGTGTCAAAAGAGTAAAAAGTATGAACCGAAGGAGAGAAGAAGGTAAAGTCAACTATGCAATGGCATTTTTGTAAATAAGTGGAACTTTAGTCAACTATAGGATAAATATCTAATTTTTTCAAGCACTTTCTCCTCACTTCCAACAGCTTCTTCTTCTTCCCATTTTTCCTCCCCATTTCATGTTTTCCATTTTCCATGGAAACCTCCCTTGAAACCTCCATGATTTTCTCATAGTAACCCTAAATCTTATGTTTTTATACACTTGTTCATAGGATTTTGCATGCTCTTTCACTTTTACACCTTAAAGGCCCTCAATTGTCTTTGCTCAACACTTTTTCTCACTAGCTGGACATTTTAGAGAGAGAGAGAGAGAGAGAGACTTTTCATAATAGCTTGAAAAAAACTCTTGAAAAGGACTTCAACTACAAAACCACCAAAGTTCCAACGAGGCCCCACACTCCACTTCGAGCATTAGTGGAAGTTAAAGTTGATTAAAGAATCAACAAAGACAAGTGAGTGAACTTGCATTAAAATGTTTTGGGATAAATGCATATGTATTTGGTTGAATCACTTGAAATATTTTATTTAACTTTTCTCTAAACATGCATGGGAACTAGTCCTTGATGAAATGTTTTTATGATGTGAAATGTATAGTGTGATGAATTCATGTGTTCCTCTATTATGATGATATGTATGTTATGCCTTGAATGATAATGTTGTGTGATAATTATAATCGTGCGTGTGCGATGTGGGAGTGAACATGACGATGTTGGTAGTGTGCGGTGTGGGAGATCACACACCGATGATATATGCCATGTGCGGTATGGGAAAGCACATGATGATAATATATGTTGTGTGCGGTGTAGGAGTGCACATGACGGTGATGGTGAAGTACGATGTGGAAGTGCACCTGATGATGATATTGTAATGTGAAGTGTGGGAGTCCACATGAGCCGGGGGAAAGTTGGGGTGACGCTGATAGTTGTATATATGTTTATATATATTATAAAGAGATTAAGGAAATAAAATGTCATTGTATTGAATATTGAATGTTTAAATTTGACAAATGCTTTCCAATTGATTTCATTGTAGCAAAAATGGATTTTCATTGTGACAAGAATGCTTATAATTTAATTGCCCTGTTACTCATTGCAGCGATATTCATTCTCGCTGTAGCGAGAAACTCTCTGGTGGTTGGGTAAAATGCAAGCCCTGGTTTTCGCTACAATGAAAATGCATTTTCGCTGTAGCGAGAAATTCTCGAGTGGTGGTTCAAAATTTTTGCCCTTATTTTCTCTACAGCGAGATTTCCTCTACCATGCTTGCCTTGCTTAGATTCTGCTGTAGTTTTTACCCTTTTCAACTTCATGGTTGACCATGAATCCTTTAACTCTAAGGGATTAAATAATCAAAGTTTGAAATCAGGGGTTTTAGCAAGAAATTAAACTAAGTTGCATTGTTTTTAACATAAGTGCATCATGATTTCTACATTTTCCTTATCATTTGCTTGTTCCTTTCCTATGTTCACTCACTGGGTTTATACTCACTCTTTTAACTTCATGTTTTCAGATTCAGAGTTAGTTGAGACCTAGATTGAAGTGCCCAATTGTATTCGCCATTTGGTAGGTACCATGGCATCCAGTAACGGTACCCACGCTCAGAGTCACTCCGCTAATAGTCAAAGTCTTTTGCATGTGTATATAGTTGCTTAAATGTAAACTGTGAGATTGTTGTGCACTTTGTATGTTTGATTTGATTAACCATGTCATTTAGGGTTGACGAATGATAAACCTATTTTGGAAACGTTATATATATATACTTGGTTCTCACGGTTTAATTTCGAAAGTATATTGATTAGAAACTATGAGTTTTAGATCTTAAAGAAAAAGAAGCTTGCTTGGGCCTGGTGGGCTATGCCTATTAGGCCCTTGCACCAGTCATGCCCCGGGAATTAGGCTGTGACAAAGTTAGTATCAGAGCTCTAGGTTTGGTTGAGTCCTAGGGATTCTTATGTCTATCAGCGTAGTTGTTAGAGTCCATGTAGAGTCTTGTCCTTTGATTGTGGGTGCGCAACACAAGTCAAGGATGAGAGGCTACATAGGCCCCTAATTCATTAGAAACCTACTTATTCCTATGATGTATAAATGGCTAAGCAATTGGTGCTTGGTTGCATATAGGTTTGAAGGTGCACCTGTTGCACACGCTATGTCTAGAAGAGACGATAGTCTCGATACGCCTCACAGTTCTAGCAAGGGATCGCTAGATTCCACTGCTAAGAGCCAATGGCACCTTGATCCAAGGAGTCAGGAAAGTGACTAGTCTTGAATTCCTATTGGATGGATCTAACCGAATTTGGAAAAATTGTTTCATAATAGGGAAAGTCTCAAAAGTAGTGAAAGTCTTGAAAGTGAGGACAACTTTTATATTCCGGAAAGCGTGAACAAATTAGTTGAGGAATGGTATAAGGAAAAGATGAAAGAGGCAATTGCAAAGGGAGATATTCATCCTAGGAAGGTATCCGCTGTCTGACATTTTCCTCCTATATGTGGAAGAGGTGCTGTAGTTGTGAGTAGGGAAGAATGCATAAGAATACAACAAGCTTGGATTAAGGATAAAATGGGTAAATCTCAAGAGATAAAAGAGGACCCGGAAGAGGATCCGTCGATGTGCTCGGATCAAGACGACGATGATCCTAATGACACTTAATATTTTTATTGAACTTCGCATTACTTTAAGTATGAGTAAATACGGTGTAAATTAATATTTCTGTACAAGAGATTTGAAAGTTTGGCTTCTATTTTATATGACTCAAGTAGGGTATGAAGTAGTTGTTTAAATGACTTGGGGCGTGTGAAAATTTTAATGTATGACGGATGTAGATTAGCACCATGACGATTAAGGAAAGATATACACCCTAGGGGCGTGATTGGTCGCCTTAGGCAATTATTGAAGGTTGTCGTAGAAAGTCTTTAACGATTCAAGCAACTACAGGACCTGACGATAAATATGTTTTACAGTACTATGAAATGGTTACTAATAAACGTGATGGACTTTTGAGTGGCAACCTTGGTTTTTAGCAAGATATAAAATGCCGTTTGAATTGATAGTGTTTATTAGAAATTATCATTTATCATGGTATGTGGGTTTTGGCATAATTTCGAATGTGAAAATGAATAAATAAAGTCCTAGTTTATGGGGCAAGTTGTATCAAAGACATTGACTTTCGAGTAAACACATTGAACTAGGGAACTATGTTATAATAAGAGAGTTCAATTTGTCGTAAGTGCATGGGATATCATGAGATAGAGTGGTAAGGCCAGCAATCAATTATAGGATTGTGGAACTGGAAATCTTAATTACAGTTACAAGTTTGAAAGGATGTGGGAGAAATCCATGAGATTATAGGTGATACTTTGAATGGTTAACGTGCTTAATGTCGAGGATTGTAACCTTAAGTATTGAGGGAATTGCAAACTGATATTCTTGTGGATGAGAAATGTTAAAGGGTATATGCTAGATAAATAGGAAAAGGGTTAAAATGATAATTCGTTTGTCAAGTGTCTATAGTGTGTAGGTAGGTCCTAAAGAGTTGTACAATGCATCAAAAAAAGAAAAGGGTATGTAAGTCTTTTAATTGTTTCTTATGAAGTACGATTGATGGTAAGAATGGAGGCACTTGGTGCCATGACATTACAAAATGATAATTTGGCACAAATATAAACCATTGGGGGTGAATGATAGAACTTGAGAAAGATGAATTCTTGATTAGCAAGGATTGTGAGTATAAGGTGTGGAAAAGATGAACTATTTTCATAGTCATTTGTACTGAAATGTCAATAAACTATTTGAGTTACAAGACAAGAAAGACAATTAATTATGGATGATAAGAATTGGGGATGCTATAACTAGTGAATAATTGTGTGTGTGGTGTTATATATATTATGAAGTCAATTACACAATATGGAAATGATGCCCTAAGGTGGGACTTAATGATTGATGATAAGTGTTAAACGATAAAATGCGTTGAAAATATTGACTTGGCCTAGTACATATGATAAGCAAAGAAAAGATACACATGCTTATGGGAATTATGATATATGCCTAGAAGAGAAACCAGATGGTTGAGGGTGATCGATGTAGTGACCTTGAATGCAGACAAATAACTTTGATGAGGAAATTTCTAGTAATCACAGCGCCGCAGCATTGATTGCCCAGCGCCGCAATGCTAAGAACATTCCATGGCTAAAAAGTACGAGTGAATTGTAAGTGGTATGATGATGCATTTATAAGTCGAATTATATTTATTACTCTTGATGTTTAGCACTATTATTTGGAGTGTTAATTGTGTTGGAAAAGTGTTAATATGAGGGAATTGAAAGGTTTCTTTATTACCTTATATATTGGCATGTAAGAGAAAGAGAAGTTAAAGAGTTCTTAAGATGGCCACATTGAGGTAAGTTACCTTGTGAAGCATTGAGATGGACAATATGCTGACCAAAGTCAAATCCTAAGAAATAAAAGAGACAAGAGATTAAGACTTGTTAAAGGCTGATAAGAAAGTGAATGAAAGGTTAGATGAATGTATGAGACATTGACAAGGGATATCAATACCAAGTGATGAAATTGTGAATAAAGGATTACAAGAGTGACATAGCAAATGAGTTAATATAAAGTATTGCTATAAGGATTTACAAATCTTGTCTTGACTTAGTTAAATGAAGAGGATTAGTAACAACACAAGGCTAATTATGTGGCATGCTAGAAACCCATAAAGATAAATTGAAGTATGAATAAATGAGCATGCATTTAGATACCTTGGTGAATAAGTGCATGCCTTTTTGGTTTGACTTGCTCGGAATGTTAAAGAGCAAATAAGTGATTAAGTGTTTTAGGAATGCATGAACATCCTTGAGAAGGAATTACCAATCATACACAACAAGTATAATATGTGGGATTTTGAAACTTGCTAAGGAACTTCATGGCTAAACCACAGGTTATGTGATCACATGCAATGAGATATATGTTTAAGGTGGATATCTGCAAGGAAATACTTAAGAGGAATCCTGCTATAAATCTTGTGAAAACAAGCATTAAGTCATGTTGTTACAAAAGAGAAGTCATAAGCTAAAAGTGATACTCACATTGACATTGAAAGATACTTGAAAAGAACCTTGTTTCCAATCTTGAAATTTCAAGTACATATAGTCAACGAGGCTAAAGAAGAATGATGTTATATTAGTATGAGAGAATAGTACAAAGGATGGTTTGTCAAGCCCGACTTTATAAAATATTAGCCATGTCATTCATGTGATTGACAGAATGCTTGAATACTTGGAAAGCCTCGAAAATCGTCAAAAGTTGATAGTGTACCTAGTGATGCAACTAAGTTTAATTAAGCCTCGAACTAGACCAAAGAGAGATTTTAAGATGAAATTGAAAATTTTAAAATCCCATAATGATTTAATATGGTGATTCGGAATTCGAGGATCGATTTGGAGTTAAATTGGAATTTTCATGAATTAGGGGCAAAATGGTCATTTTGCCACCCAAGGGTAAAATTGTAATTTTGCACACCCAACAATTGTCATGCCCATGGATTTCATCCATTAACATTTTATATTGTGGATAATTGAAATATTTTATGTGATGGAGAAAGAAAGCTTAATAGTTAAGAATTTAAAAATGGACCAAATGTAAGGTGACAAGTGTCAAGCTTTTATTTCTTTATTATTCTCCTTATAAATTAGCACAAAACCAGCCCATTTCTCTTCATTATGGTCGGCCTCACCAAAGAGAAGCAAGAAAAATGAAGAACAAAACCCTAGGTGGAAAAATTCAAGGGAAAAGTGTAAAAATTCAACGAAACAAGTGAAAAAAAGGTAAGATTTTTTCAATTTAAGCTTGAGATCTCTCTTTCTTAAGCATTTTTTTTTATTTTCCATGGTTGAATCACATGAAATCATGATGAATCCCTTGCTGGCTGAACACTTAGAGGGAGGTTTTGATGCTTGATTTGGTTAGATTTGAATGTATTTTAGTGTTTTTAGTTAGTTAGTGATGTGTAGTATGAAAAGCCAACAAGAAAAATTCACTTCCTCCCATCACCCATCATTGGCCGAATCTTCCATGTAGAGTGTGGATGGTGGATTTGATTTTATTTCAAGTGAATTGGTTAGGAAATGATGAATTACGGTGAGAAAATCAAGTAGGAAAAATCATAGTACTGATGCACCCACCATGGCCGAAATTCCCAAGAGAAAATGTGAAGATGATTTTGTTAATTTTATGCTATTTGATTTGTGTTTGATGGTTTGGAGAATTGGAAGAAAAATGAAGTTAATTGGAGTTGAATTGGACATATTGGCCAATTAATCGAGTGATAAATCGAATTAGGCCATTACCATTTTATTTAGGTACACAAATGAATCTGTGTAGAACACCGTGTTTAGACGATAATCCGAACAATTTGCATTCCGTTTCATGCATCCATATAGTTTTATAACGGTTTAGCACCAACGTGGTAAATTGCTTGATTGTGCATTATGTCTAGGTGTTGAATCCTCCGATAAGGGCAAAGAAATTGTACCCGAGGATCAATAGTCGGAGTACTCTAAAAATTTGACTCTCGAAATAGTGAGTAACCTTATTATCATCTTAATTATCTAAAGTAGTTTTTATTCGTTTTTTTGATTTTATAGAAAAATGAGTTTAAATTGTAAATCTTTATGTCTTATAAGAAAAATTTGATTAAACGAAATTATTTTATAAAATTGTCTTGAAATTGAATGAGGGCTTGGAAAATGGAGTAATTGAAGACTATTTGCTGTGTTATAAATCATGGTTTGAATTGAATGGCTTATGATAACATGGACATGAGTGGCTTGATTGGTAATTGTGCTAAACATATATGAACTGTTGTTTTGCCTAGACATGTTGTGTTGTAAAATAATTGCCATGTCATATTATCGCAAATTTTATTGTATGGTGGGTTTAGCTTGCTGTAGTGGGCGGGTTCTGTGGACCAGCCTATTAGAGGGGCACGAAATTCGATTATATACGTACCTCGATCGGAGAGGCGCATAGGGTATCTCCTGAGATATGGTTAGAGTTCACGTCACGCCAAACCACCTCGTGGTGATGAACTCCACTAATGCCAAGGAACGGCTGTGTTTTTCAAACTAAAAATATGTTTACGTGTATATGAAATTTTTAACAGCCTTTGCAGACTCGGTTAGATGCCTCAGCTAAGGTATTCTCGAGAATGGTTTTGGCAGGAGCCAAGCTTTTAAGATACTCATAAGCCATGTTGATTATTTAAATGAAATGAATATTTATGTTATGAAATACATATTTAGATGGAATATTTTAATCATCTCCATTTATTCGACTTTAGATATTTTGGATGATGTTTGTTTACTCACTAGGATTATATAATCTCACCACCCTCATTTCCACCCATTTCAGACTTAGAATAGGTTGTAGATAGCTGATTTCATCAAGGGCTACCATTGGATTTGCATCCTTCAAACTGTAGGTTCACAGTCTTCCTTACTTTCGGTTATTCGGGGGCCCACTTGTTATTGTAAATTAAATTAAATACTCTAGCTTACTGTATTACAGTATGTATGAATTTATTTTGCTTTTACGCTGCAAAAATTATATACGTATAACTCTAAAAATATTGTTTTATAAAAAAATAGAATATTTTATTGAATATTTTTTTATTATATCCAAATAATCATAATTTCATTTTAAGTGAAGGTTTTAGACGTTTACACTTATTTTTTATTATGAATTATGTGTTTTGTACTCGCATACTATATTTTTAGTTGGTTGCGAAATTTTCATGGAAAGATGACCAAAATGCTCCTGTGAAACAGAAATCATTTTTTTATTTGTTTTAAGTTGGAAATAGCTTAAAATCTTTTACAACATGATATTTGGCAATGGTTACTCACAGGGGAAATGAGAAACTGATATTAAGCCTTGCGGGGTTCTGGTTGGCATTTCGAGTAATGAGTGTCTATTGGGACACCGCGACGGTTGTCACGGGCTCGAGGGGAGTACCGGGTCGTGACATGGTTAACCTTGGTAATGAAGTTGGATAATGAAAACCTCCTAATGTATTATGGAAATTGGAATTCAAAAATGCATGCGGCATGCATGATTCGAATGAGTCTAAGTCTTAAGTGACTGGTTAATATCGAAATGCAATAAGGTTATAACATATATGTTTGAGGCATGAAAGATAATTAAGAAATAAGGATGACTTTTAGGAATTGTGGTATTGCATAAGATGCAATGATCAAGTAAAGATGAATCTTTGAAGGATCAATGAGATTATAAAGCATGTACACACACTAGACTGCAATTTAATGAAATGACATTTAGCAATGAGATGTGGTTAATGACATTATGATGCAAGGATATAGAGTACAATGAAACTTAATCATATAATTAGAAATGATGAGAAAAGAGTATAAGCATGTAAATGATGTGAGGTTATGCATAGGCAGAAGGAGAAGTCATACGGATTATGTAAGAGATAACTTATGGTAAGACGCAAGTTGAATGGTAATTTAAACAACTGAAAAAAGGCAATTTGAAATTGATTTTACCGTAATGTTCATAGATTGAATATGAGAATGTTGACATACACTATGAGGATTATTATATTAAATCTTGGTTATAGATGGGAATGAATAAAAGGAAATTTAGTCCGTAGGCACTTGAATCCAAGGAATGTTGATACTTAAATGTGCGTGTAAATACGTATGTCTGGAGTTAATGATGTGCCCAACTAAAGTGCAGAATTGTTCTTAGTGATTCGAGATTTAAACTCAGTATAATTGATGAGTTGTATATGTCACGACCCAAATTTTGGGCCATGACTGGAGCATGGGCCCAATGGGCATAGCCCACCAAGCCCAAGCAAGCCTATTTATATAATCATATTCATTATCCCGTCAACTATTCTTACATTTACATCTTATAATCTCAACCCTTTAAGTACTTTAATAGTAAATTATAATAATCAAAATTGCATTTATATTATCCCAAAATAACATTAGCTATTGCCACTCATGGTATCTTTACCAATCAAAATGTACATATATGGTCTAACGTGTACATCTTAATACTTTACATCACAGGTACGTATTTACAATAAAAATGACTTTGGGCTTTTAGCAAAGTGACCAAGGTGAAAGTGCAGCTACAAAATGGCAAGATACTTACCAAGGATACAAATCTATGAGTACACCTCGACCTAGTTACCGGCTTGCTCTTGATCTGAAAACATGAATTTGAAAAAGCTGAGTATAAACTCAGTGAGTAAACATAAGAAACGAACAAGCAATCGATAGGAAGAATTTAGAAATCATGATGCACTTGTTTCAAAAACAATGCAATTGATTTAATTTCTTACTATAAAGCCCTCCTTTCAAACTTTGATTAATAACCTCATAGTGTTCCAAAAACCCATGATCAATTCATGAAGTTAAATGGGTGAAAAATATGTCAAAATCAAGGAAGGTAGCAAGCATGGCAGCAAGTTTCTCGCTGTAGCGAGAAACAGTGTTAGTTTGCATGTGTTTTAGTTTTTCTAGTATATCTCCCACTAAAAGAGTCCAAATGACCTGATTTTTGAACCATTAGAAAGCAAAGATATAGGGCTACAACTTTTATGTTGACCAGTTTTCCCATTTTGTACGGGAAGATGGTCAACATCTTCATCAAACTGAAAGCACTGCACTAGAACCTGAGAGTTTCTCGCTGCAGCGAAAATGAATCTCGCCGCAATGAGAAACAGAGCATTTTAAGTGAAATGGTCTTGTTACATTAAAAGCCATTTTCTTGTTGAAATGGAAAGCAATTTTGGAGCAATTAACAATGCCAACACACAACACAATCACAGTTATTTTCATAAGCTTTCTATAACATATATATATATTTGTATATACATACATCATCATGCATACCATCCCACCACACTCAACTCAATGCAATATCATCATCATGTGTGCACTCCTTACTCGCACACTTCAACATCATCACACTCGCACACTCTATCATCATCATGTGTGCACACTTCATACTCGTACACTTTATCATCATCATGTGTGCACTCTCTACTCGCACACTTCAACATCATCACACAACATTATTCATCAATACAAAACATATATTCATATATATACCTACCAACATAATATAGAAGCACATGGATTCATCCTTTTACACATTTTACATTTTTCACAACATCAAAACATTTTATCAAGGGCTTATTCCCTGACACACATTTTTAAAGAAAAGTTGGATAACATCATTCAAATGTTCATTCAAATACATTACATTTCCCAAGGAAATTTTAAAGTGCAAGTTCACTCACTAGTCTTTATTGATGTTTTGGTGGGCTCTAGCTTCGACTAATGTTCCGAATGGAGGTGTAGGGTTTCGTTGGAACCTATCACACACGACAACATCACCATCAACCCAACTTGGCATTATTACCATTCCAAAACTATTTTCTAAATTGGGTTCTACTAGTCATTCCAAACTAGTTTTCAACTGTTATTAAATTGCTATTATTTGCACCATCCTAATCATTTTAAAATGAATAAATAACCTCAACTACAAAACATTCCCAAGTCTCATCACTAGCTATTCTCAACACTTAAATATTAAATTCTAATTCCCTACTCACCTTGATAGCTTCGTAGTTGAATCTCTTTCCAAAAATTTCAAGCTATTATGGAAGCTCCATTTTTCTCTCTCTAAACACCTAGCTAATGAGATAAAGTATGGAAGTAAGATTTTTGTTTTCAAGGGTTTTAAAGTGAGAGAGTGAAAGAGCACAAAGGTTCTATGAAAAGGTGCACAAAAGCATGAAAAGTGGAGCTAGCTTGAGAGAGTTATGGAAGCTTAAAGAGAACTCCCATGGAAGATGAAGAAACGTGAGAGGGAAGAAGGAAGAAGAAGAAGAAGCTGCTGGAAAATGTGAGAAGAAGCTGCTGAAAGATGATATTTATAGCTCAAGCTTATCCAACTCCACTTAAATTATCAAAATGCCCTTAGCAAGTTAGCTTATTCTTCTCCAATCCTTTGTGCAATCTTTTTACTCTTTTGACACTGAGGCCAAGTCCACAATGGTCTAAAAATACTCGAATTTAAGGAAAATTAAAATTTTGACCCGAGATGAAAAATGACCATTTTGCCTCTACTTTGGAAATCACCATCATTTTTATTTCCTTCATCATTTAATCCTTATTTTCATCATTCATTTATGCTTTAGGTCTACTTAGGCCTTAATAATTTTTGAAAGCATACTTTTAGGGGCTCACTAAAGAAATGACGAAATTACCCCTAGCTCGGGTTATCATGCCTACACCTAGTTATGAGGCTATAGAGGTCGAGGTCTCACAATATACATAGTAAAATGATAAGAAATCCCATCGAAAGTTGAGCTATGTTGATATAAGAAATTTTGGAGAAATAGTATAAGAAATGATATTAAGGAAATGTAATCTATATCGTGGTTAAGCCATACAAGATGGACCAATATGATTAAGATGATTGAAGTTGCATAAATGCAAGATAAACATGATGTATGTGGGAATAATTGAAGGCATTAACCTCCCTCCCAACATTGAGAATACGTACCAGAATGAATAAGGCATGTTTATAATGCTGTAAGCTACGTAATAGTGCATGGGTATAAGATGAATGAATGAATGTCGAGAAGTTCGACAAGGAATGAGGTAATAAATTGGTGATTAGGTATACATAAGTAAGTATAAAATGTGTTTGAAATCGGTATGATTGAGATGGAGGTATGGTTCAAATCCAATGATGGTGATAAAGGCATATAAGAGATAATGTTTGTGAAGGTTACCGCTAAGTTGATTCTAAAAGATGATAATAGACATAAGTGAAGTATTCTAGTCAAATTGGAGGCAAACGAGGTGAATAACTCAAAATTCCTTATAAAGGGAGGAATGGAATAAGATCATAGAGTAAGTGTCATGACCCAATTTCCAGGCCATGACTGGCGCATGGGCCCAATGGATGTAGCCCACTAAGCCCAAGCAAGCCTATCTATATGACCTGTTTATCATTCCATCAAAGTTGCTAAAGTCACATTTCATAATTTCAATTCAAAATATTGATAACGATTGCCAACTCGTCGTGGCATTAGTAATCAAAATATACATACAAGGTCTAAGGCATACATCTTAGTACTTTACATCACATGTACATATTTACAACAAAAATGACTTTGGGCTTCTAGCGGAGTGACCAACGTGAAAATGCGGCTATGGAATGCCAAGATACCTACAAATGAGACGAAACTACATGGACACCTCGACCTAGGTTCCAATTGCCTCCTGATCTGAAAACATGAAGTTGAAAACAGTGAGTACAAACTCAGCGAGTGAACATAAGAAGGGAACAAGCGAACGATAAGGAAAGTTTAAAGAAATCATGATGCACTTATTTAAAAATAATAATAATGCAATTTGGTCTATTTTTTATTAAAGCCCTTCATTAAACCCTTAATTGGGTAATCACTTGATGATGAAGGATTCATACACAACAAAGAATTTGAAGAATGAAAGCTTTAATAACACTCAAGCAAGTCAAATGAAGAGACGGGCCCTCGCTGCAGCGCAAAGGCATTCTTACTACAGATTTGGGCTCAAATTATCAGCTGGACGAGGGTTTCTCAACTGGTCGAGGGTTTTTCTCTAAAACCCCTCATTTCAAACTTAACTAAATAAATTCCTTAATGTTGGGAGTCCATGATCAACTATGGTATTATTGAAATGGAAAATGGGGCAACAACCAAACAAAGTAGCATGCAAGACAAAAAGTTTCTCGTTGCAGCGAGATTCAAGAGGCAAAACAGAAAGTTTCTTGCTACAACGAGAATCCATTCTCACTGCAGTGAAATTCAAGCTGTGAAATAAAAAGTTTCTTACTGCAGCGAGAAGCTTCAGCAACTTTCTCATTGCAGCGAGAATCAGGCCGATGTAACCCTCCAAACCTCGAGAGTTTTTCGCTACAAAGAGAATGAATCTCACTGCAGCGAGAAATAGGACACCAACAACAAGTTTCATTCTCTCAAGAAAAGGCCATTTAGCTGCAAAAACAGAATCAATTTGAACATGCTTAAAAATTTCCAAGGTCCAACATGCAAGATTCACATGTATTACAACCATATACCATACTCATGAACTTTCTATATCACATACACACACTCACATATATATATATATATACATCATCATGCATACCATCCCATCATCATTAGCTCATGTGCACTCCCTACTCGCACATAGCTAGGTCATCATCAGCTCATGTGCACTCCCACATGCACATAGCTGGGTCATCATTATCACATAAAAAAAAACATCCAATGCATATTATACATATCAACATATTGTGATAGCACATGAACCATTTATATGGCACAATTTCACAAGATAGAAACATTCACCAAAGGCTTGTTCCCTAGGTAGATTTTTAAGGAAAAGTTAGATAAAATCATTCAAATGTTTTACCCTAAATACATCTACATTTCCAAAGAATTTTGAAATGCAAATTCACTCACCGATATTTGTTGAACCTTTAGTCGACTCTAACGTCCCTAATGGTCCAATTGGGGCTGAGGGGCCTCGTTGAAACCTTGGTGGATTACAATGAAATTCCTTTTCAAAACTCTTCCAAGCTATTATAGAAGCTCCCTTTTTCTCTCTAAACACCTAACTAGTGAGAGAAAGTATGAAAGTAAGATTTTTCAAGGGTTTTAAAGTGAAATAGTGAAAGAGCACAAAAGTTCTATGCAAAAGTGCACAAAAGCTTGAAAATTGAAGCTATTTTGAGAGAGGTTTTGGAGGTTTCATAACAAGCTTCCATGGAGGGGGAAATAAACATGAGATGGAAGGAAGAAGAAGAAGAAGCTGCTGGAAAGAATGATATTTATAGCTCAAGCTTATCCAACTCCACTTAAATTACGAAAAAACCCTTAGCAAGTTAGCTTATTCTCCTCCAATCCTTTGTGCAATCCTTTTACTTTTTTGACACTAAGACAAGGTCCATAATAGTTTATAAATACTCTGGTTCACAAAACTTAAAAATTGACTTAAGATGAAAAATGACCATTTTGCCATTACCTTGGGAATCATCATTATTTTTATTTACTTCATCATTTTACCTATATTTTCATCATTTATTTATGCCTTAGGCCTACTTAGGCCTTAATATTGTTTAAAAACTTACTTTTAGAGGCTCACTAAAGAAATGACGAAATTACCCTTGGTCAGTGACATCGCGTCTGCTTTTAGCTACGAGTCTCTAAAGATCAAGGTCTCACAGTAAGATTGATAGCCCGACACCAATGTGAATTCGAGGATGAATTCTATTTAAGTGCGGGAGATTGTAATACCACGTACTTTGATATGGTGGCTAATAAAGCTTATTGGATGCCAATTGAGGTTAATTAGAATGTTTAAAAGTGATGAAAGGTGAAAAGAATAGTTTGGAGAAAAATATTCCACACGTGAAGAAATAACAATTGAATAATAATATTTTTATTAAGGATGAATGTCAAACCTCGACCTTCGTAGACGTGTAGCAGAGGTAGACACGATGGCACAGATCAGGAGTAATTTTGTCATTTTTCTTGGTGAGCTCCTAGAAGTGGGCTTTTCAAATATTATTAAGGTCTAAGTAGGCCTAAGCAATAAATGAATGAGGTATATAATAGTGAAATAAACGAAGAAAATTGAAATAATGATAATTTCCATAATAAGGGTAAAATGGTCATTTTAGGTCTCAGATCTAAATTTCTAAGTTTTCATGAACTCGAGTACCTTCAGTCTATTGTGGACCTTGTTTCAGTGTCAAAAGAGTAAAAAGTCTGAACCGAAAGAGAGAAGAAGGTAAAGTCAACTATGCAATGGCATTTTTGTAAATAAGTGGAACTTTAGTCAACTATAGGATAAATATCTAATTTTTTCCAGCATTTTCTCCTCACTTCCAGCAGCTTCTTCTTTTTCCCATTTATCCTCTACATTTCTGTTTTCCATCTTCCATGGAAGCCTCCCTTAAAACCTCCAAGATTTTCTCATTGTAACCCCAAATCTTATGTTTTTATACACTTATTCATAAGATTTTTCATGCTATTTCACTTCTACACCTCAAAGGCCATCAATTGTCTTTCCTCAGTACTTTTTCTCACTAGTTGAACATTTTAAAGAGAGAGAGACTTTTCATAATAGCTTGAAGAAAACTCTTGAAAAGGAATTCTACTACAAAACCACCTAGGTTCCAACGAAGCCCAACATCCCCACTTGGAGCATTAGTGGAAGTTGGAGTTGATTAAAGAATCAACAAAGACAAGTGAGTGAACTTACATTAAAATGTTTTGGGATAAATGCATATGTATTTGGTTGAATCAATTGAAATATTTTATTGAACTTTTCCCTAAATATGCATGGGAACAAGCCCTTGATGAAACGTTTTTACAATGTGAAATGTATAGTGTGATGAATTCATGTGTTCCTCTATTATGATGATACGTATGTTATGCCTTGAATGATAATGTTGTGCAATAATTACAACTATGCATGTGTGGTGTGGGAGTGCACATGACGGTGTCGATAGTGTGTTGTGTAAGAGAGCACACGCCGATGATATATGCCATGTGTAGTGTGGGAAAGCACATGATGATGATATATGCCATGTGCGGTGTGGGAGTGCACATGACAGTGATGGTAAGGTGCGGTGTGGGAGTGCACCCGATGATGATATTGTAATGTGTGGTGTGGGAGTGAACATGAGCCGAGGGAGAGTTGGGGTGATGCCGATAGTTGTATATACGTTTATATATATTATAGAGAGATTAAGGGAATAAAATGTGATTGTATTGAATATTAAATGTTGAAATTTGACAAATGTTTTTCAATTGATTTTCATTGCAGCAAAAATGGATTTTCATTATGACAAGAATGCTTCTAATTTAATTGGCTTGTTACTCGCTATAGCAAAATTCATTCTTAGTGCCGTGAGAAACTCTCGGGTGGTTGGGTAAAATGCCAGCTTTGGTTTTCGTTGTAGCGAAAATGCTTTCGTGCTATAGCAAGAAACTCTCAGGTGGTGGTTCAAAATTTTTGCCCTAAATTTTGCTGCAGCGAGATTTTCTCTGCCATGCTTACCTTCCTTGGATTTTGCTGTAGTTTTTACCCTTTTCAACTTCATGGTTGACCATGGATTATTCAACACTAAGGGATTAAATAATCAAAGTTTGAAATTAGGGGTTTTAGCAAGAAATTAAACTAAATTGCATTGTTTTGGACATAAATGCATTATGATTTGTACACTTTCCTTATCGTTTGCTTGTTCCATTCCTATTTTCACTCACTGGGTTTATGCTCACTCTTTTTAAGTACATGTTTTCAGATTCGGAGATAGTTGGGACCTATATTGAAGTGTCCAATTGTATTCGCCATTTGGTAGGTACCATGGCATCCAGTAGCGGTACCCATACCCAGAGTCACTTTGGTGATAGTCAAGGTCTTTTGCATGTGTATATAGTTGCTTAAATGTAAACTGTGAGATTGTTGTGCGCTTTGTATGTTTGATTTGATTAACCAGGTCATTTGGGGTTGACGAATGATAACCCTATTTTTGAAACATTATATATATATACTTGGTTCTCACGGTTTAATTTCGAAAGTATATTGATTAGAAATTATGATTTTTAGATCTTAAAGAAAGAGAGGCTTGCTTGGGCCTGGTGGGCTATGCTTATTGGGCCCTTGCATCGGTGATGGCTTAGGAATTGGGCTGTGATAATTCCTCAGGAACAGGACCATTTAGGACATAAGCCTTTTTCTCTTTTTTCAAGACAATCTTGATATTGCGAAACCAATCAATGAAATTTTAGCCTGTCAACTTGTTTGCATCAAGTATGCTTCTAAGTGACAAACTATTCGCCATGATAGATTTATATCCTATACAAACCAACATATATGATTATTAGTCATTAACGTAAATTTTATAATGATAAAGACAAGGCTTTATAATCTTATATGATTATTCTAGTATTTATCAAAATAATAGCCCTTTTATACTATTTTGAGAAATTAAACCTTTAACTTCTGATTGAGTTATGACCTTTTTCATCCCACCTCGACCTTTAGTGACTCAACAAGCCATAATGAAACTAATCTGGTAGGTAACCTAGCTTACCAATTATATTTTATACAACTCCTAGATTAGTTAGGTGACAACTCCTTGTCTAAATGTATCATATACATTGTGCCTAACTATGCCTCAATACTATGCGGTCATGTATGACACATTCGAACAACATGGTACTAGTTGAATAAGACCCATCAATAACTCAAACGAAATCGTTTAAAAGTTTGGCCTTGAGTGACTCAACAAGCCTCCAATTAAAAGAGCAGTCTGGTTATCTTGTTATATAGTGGAAGGTAACTTTTTGACTCAATATATTAATGAGAGATTTTTATTTAGTAATTCATTAATTAAGGTCTCATTGATTTGACGTTGTTGACATGCATAGCATTTATCGCATTTCACATATATCATATATATATATTGAAAAATAAATCTATCTTATGCCAACTACTAGGATGATTATGGACTTTACTAATTCTAATTACCTCGAGCCATTAAAGAAATTAGTTTGTCAAAATCCTAGGGGATTTACACAAACATCATCTTCAAGCTTTGCTTATAATCTCCTTGAATCTCTGTGGCACCTTTGGGTCTCCATCTTCAAGTTTGTGGTGGTATTTATTGATGACATCTTGATCTACTCAAAGAGCAGAGGGGAGTATGAGCAACACCTTAAGATAGTGCTCCAAACTTTGAGAGAACATCAATTGTATGCCAAGTTCTCCAAGTTTGAGTTCTAGCTCGAAAGTGTTGCATTCTTAGGACATATGGTCTCTAAGGATGGGGTACAAGTTAACCCAAAGAAAGTTGAGGCAGTAGAAAAGTGGCCAAGGCCAACCTCAGTTACAGAGATTAAAAGCTTTTTGGGTTTGGCCAATTATTATCGTCGTTTTGTGAAGGATTTCTCCAAACTAGCCACCCTTCTAACTAGACTGACACATAAGGATACAAAATTCGAGTGGTCAGATGCTTGTGAGGATAACTTTGAGAAGCTTAAGGCTTGTCTCACCAAAGCTCCAGTATTAAGCCTACCACAAGGCACGGGGCGTTATACGGTATTTTGTGATGCATCACAGGTTGGTTTTGTTAGCGTAAGCCTTGCAAGCCAATCGATTTTGTCCTTGTAAAACACTATTTTAATTAGTCATATTTCATGTTAAACACATTATGGATATTTTATATAATGTATGAGGTATTTCTTTATCCATGAGTTTATTTATAAGGAGTTATGAGAGACTTATGTAGATAAAGTCCTTGGAACATAATGACCTTGCAAAGAAATTATAAAGGTTATAATTATGAGATTCTTATGCATCAAAGCCTTGTTCCTAAATATGTTCCTGGTCATTGTATTGTCAACAATAAGGGCATTGCCAATGCTCAAAGGCTAATACATACTATGCCTCCTTACTTTAGAAGTAAGCAATTGATCTCATAGATTGAAGTTTGTGAGATACTTGGGGATAGTATGTGGATGCTTGTTAAGGAACAAGTTCACTGAACATGACCCACTATGAGAGTTTTGTTTGGTATTTCACTCAAGTATCTATGGAAATACTCTCATGTGTCAATAGTGTAAGTAATCCTTAAACTTGTGATACCAAGTCATCTCGTATGTGAATTGTCATGCTTTGATTTCACCTCTATGGGTCTGAAGATGACCAGATGCTTAAACAGGGTGCTTTTGGGTATGGCATGAAGCATGCGAAGATGAATCCGTGGTCTAGAGAGGATTCATCACCCCAAGTGATTTGAAGGGATCTCATTTGCTCCTTGTTTATATTGATTAAAAGTCCTTGGCCAAGGCAATCTTGATAGGTCAACATAGAAGCTGTAAGAGTAATATGGATAAGTTAAAAAGTAGACACTGAGCCAAGCTTTCTATCTATCTAGGATATATGATGAAAGAATCGAATTACACTAAAATATTGTACATTGAAAGGTTAGTCAAATCATATTGACTCTCTTGACATTTGGGTGGTCATGATGTATTGCTAGATGCCGCTCATGATCTATAAATATAAATATAAATTCTTAATTGAATTAATTTAAATTTATTGCCAACATGTTGGGAACCTAATGGGTCACACACATAAAGTGAATTGTCGAAATTAATTTGAGTTCAATTGGATGTGATCTAATTGATTTTATAAAGGTTTAATCCAATTAGGTATTGATCTAAATCAAATATGATTTGATGGAGTATTAAATAAAGGCCCAATTAGCCCAAGACATTTTATAATCCTTATTGGTCAATTAACTCTATAAAAGAATCCCTTAGCTGTCTCTTGACTATATAGAAGAGTTCTATTTTATTTTCTCACATGTTGAGATAGGATCATAGCAAAAAGAGAGAAACACAACGGAGCTCAAAGTTTCGAGTTTTCTAGCACAAACTTCAGCTTATGGATTCACAAATTCTTAGTGAAGAGATTTTGGCAAATCACTATGTGGATCACCATTAGAGGCAGGACAACTGTGCTACTGTGGTTTGATAAGTCGTAGTTGGTGTACGAAAGTTAAAACAAAAAGTCAAGTAGGACTCCACCAAAGAAAGCAGATTTTCAGGTATGTGAAAATTTCTTTTGTGGTTTTTCTAGATTAGTTTCAATTAAAGTGATCCATGGCTTTCGGGATTAAAATTTTAATTATATTCTGCTGTGCGTGAGTTGTCTTAGCATGATTTAAATCCCCAACAGTGGTATCAGAGCCTCCTTTAATTGATTTAATCTAGTTTTATGTTTAGTTGTTGAAGATTACAAAAACTGTTTTGTTTATATGTCGATTTGATACAAAGTTTGAAAAATTATTTAGAATAATTCTGAATGAATTTTTTCAAAACTAATTTATGTTTCAAAAGGCCTTTAAAGTCTTGATTTTATGGATTTAAAATCTAGATTTAATAAGTCCTTAAAGATTTTGTAGATTTGTTTTAATAGATTCCAAATCTGAAAAATCTGGCAGCATAACGTGATCTGCTTGTGAAATTTTTTTGAGGGACTTAGAGAAGGAGTTTGTAAATGATTTTTGGAGGGTAGATCGCCAAGAGGATAATCTCAACCTCTGAAAATTTACAGCATTTAATTACCTGGTTTGGGTGGTGATCTGATGATGTTTCTGCATAAACAGTTTGCTAGAATTGTATTCTTGTGTGACAAGGACTTGCCAAATCATGGCTATTTGTATTCCAGATTTGCTGAGGTTTTGAGAGCTTTTTAGCGTGATGTTTGAGGCATGGGATGTCTTTGAATTGGTGCCAAAATTGCAGCAAATAATGGAGTATGGAGCTTCAAAGGATTTGGGAAAGCATAGGTGATGCAGACCTAATAAAATCACACTAGCTTGTGCTATTTCTTCTCTATATAATTAAGAGTTGTACTAATTTGGTTGTGACCTGAATTTAGACTCCTAATTGTAATGGAATATATCCTAAAGAGTTTAGGATTGCCCCAAATATGATTCTAAAATCAAATTGGCAAAGAAATTGGACTCTTGGCCATAAAGATCTAATTCTAGTTGGACTAGAATTGTAAAATTGAGGACAACAAGAAGCAAATTTTCTAATAAGATTAGAAACCCTAATTGGATTAGGATTCCTTTGAATATTAAATTTCTAATATGATTAGAACGCCTATTGAGAATAAGGGTCAGATTTAAATTCATAGTCCTAAAAGGTTTAGGATTACAAAGTCTATGTTTAATTTAATTCCTAGTAGGACTAGGACTTTTAAATTGGCACAAGACATTTGATGGGACTTGGACATCAAATTATTTGGATTAATATCTTTAAAGGTTGAGTAATATTATTGCCAAATGACATAGGAGATCTTCAATTTGAATTAAACATAAGTTTTATGTGTTCATTATATAATTATGAATGTATGACGACGATTACGGACTTAGACCACTATAATGTGTTATGGATGGTTATGGTTGAATGTATTTGGTATTTATTTTATAAATAGGGAGTGTGTGCCCTACCTTTCCTCTATTTTATTCAGGAGTTGTAAAATTCTCTTCTTATCTTACTTCCCTCAAATGTAACTTAAGGTTTCTTTACATTTATGTAATTAGAATTCATAGGATTAGATTAGGAAGAAAAATTTTGTAATTCCAAGAATGAAGGACGAAGGCGCCAAGGAGACATGAAGATTACAAGACTACAAGATGTGGTGATATTTGTATGTAATCCCTTAGGATTTGACCAACTAATTTCCTTCGATGGCTCAAGGAAATTAGAATAGATAAAAGTCCATAATCATCCTAGTAGTATGCATGTGATAGATTTATTTTATGCAATATTATAAATGCTATGCATGCCAAATTCTATGAGACCTAAATAACAAGATAAAAGCAACAACAAAAATCCCTCATTAAAATATTGAGTCACATGCTTCGCATGGTTAAGTTGCCTTCCACCATATAACAAGATAACCAAGCTACCTTTTTAATTGGAGACTTGTTGAGTCACTCAAGGTCAAACTTTGACATGGGCATGTTCGAGTTATTGATGACTCTTACTCAACTAAAACTGTGTGGTTCGGATGTGTCACACTTGACCACATGGTCTTAGAGGCAAGGTTAGGCAAAATCCATATGATGCATTTAGACAATGAGTTGTCACCTAACTGATCTAGGAGTTACATGTGGATGCAATTGATAAGCTATGTTATCTACCCAATTAGGCTTATTACGATTTGTTGAGTCACTCAAGGTTGCCGTAATTCGAAAGGGGTCCCAGCCTAGTAGAAATACCTAGTAGAGATTTTCGTATAATAGTAAGGGCTATTATTATGAAAATTAGTGGGAGAATCAATGTAAGATTTAATACCTCGTCTTAAATTGATTTATAACATGAATGGCTAATACAAATTCTTTTGCTATATTTATAAGTTGTTCGAATGGGTATAATAATTGCTACTTTGCTTGGCATACTTGATGCCATCAGCCTAAAATATTTGGACCGGTATATCACTTTGAGAAAAGTTTTCAATAAATGGAATAGTGCTATTGTGTACCGACATTAACTAGAAACATCATTTCGGTTTCATACCTAGCTAAGAATGATGATTTCGAATTTAGTATGAAGGGCAATTGTTGCACTGTCATTCTAAATGATGTATTTTATGGATCTACAACATGTCATGGAGGACTTTATGTTATCGATCTTGACAGCCCAATGCTCAATATAGATGTCAAAAAAGCTAGAAAAGATAATCCAAATCAAACCTACATCTGGCATTGTAGACTTGGTCATATCAATTAGACAAGGATAGCTAAGTTATATAAACAAGGTTATCTAGATCCATTTGATTATGAATCATATGGAGCTTGTGAATGTTGTCTCCTTGGTAAGATGACTAAGACTCCTTTTACTGGAAAAGTTGAAAAAATAGGTGTGCTTCTAGGGCTAATACATTCGGATGTATGTGGACCCTTAAACACACTAGTTAGAGGAGGTAATTTGTACCTCATTACGTTTATAGATGACCATTCTAAATTTGGTTATGTGTACCTAATGAAGTACAAGTCTGAAGCTTTTGAAAAGTTCAAAGAGTTTAAGGCTGAGGTTGAGAAACAAACTAGGAAGAGTATTCTCACCCTTAGATTGGATCGAGGAGGAGAATATCATAGTCAGGAGTTTCTAGATTCTGTAACGAAACATGAGATTCTATCACAATGGACTCCACCTGAAACTCCATAACATAATGGAGTATCTGAGAGGAGAAACTGATCCTTGTTTGACATGGTTCGTTCCATGATGAGTAGGGCAGACCTTCTGATATCCTTTTGGGGATTTACCCTAGAGACTGCTACTTACCTTCTTAACAAGGTTCCAACCAAATCGGTTGATAAGACACCATATGAGATGTGGTATGGAAAAAGGCCAAACTTATCTTATACAAGGATTTGGGGATGTACGGCTTATGTAAAGCGTGCATCATCTTATAAGCTTTGAGCTAGATCAAACAAATGCAAGTTTGTAGGGTATCCTAAACAAACTATAGGATACTATTTTTACAATCCCACTGAGCAAAAGGTGTTTGTCTCGAAACATGCCAATTTCTTGGAAAAATAGTTCTTACTTGAAGGGATTAGTGGGAATAAAATAATTCTTGTAGAGGTTCGAAAACCAAAAACTAGCATCCCTTTAGAACTTGAGTCAACGGTTGAAGCATTGGATACTCAAACCAGTACTCAAGAAACATAAGTGCTTTGTAGATCTACGAGATAGAGACAACTTTAAGAGAGATATAGATTTACGATGGGAAAAGATGCTCTGCCAATTGACAAAAAGCCTACTACTTATGAGGAAGCAATATCTAATATTGATTCTGATAAGTGGCTGGAGGTCATGAAATTCGAGATGGATGCCATGCATGTCAACCAAGTATGGACTTTGGTTGATGTACCTGAAAAGGTAAAACCCATAGATGCAAATAGGTCTTTAAGCAAAAGACTGACATGGATGGTAATGTACAAACGTACAAGGCTAGGTTGGTTGCTAAAGGTTACAACCAAGTTGAAGGAATCGATTATGAGGAAATGTTTTCACCTGTGGCCATGATTAAATCCATTAGGATTTTGCTCACTATTGCTGCATGTTATGATTATGAGATATGGCAGATGGATGTAAAGACAGCATTCCTTAACGGGAATTTGCAAGAGGAAGTGTATATGGCACAACTTGAAGGTTTTACATCCAAGGAGAATCAGCATAAAGTATGCAAACTTCAAAAGTCCATTTACGGGTTGAAGCAAGCATCTAGGAGTTGGAACATCAGATTCGATGAAAGTATTAAAGAATATGATTTCATCAAGAATCCTAATGATCCATGTGTTTACAAAAAGGTAAATGGACAAGCAGTTGTATTTTTAGTACTTTATTAATAGGAAATGATATACCCATGCTACAAACTATCAAAATCTAGCTATCTAAATAATTCTCCATAAAAGATTTGGGAGAAGCGGCCTATGTTCTGGTAACAAGGATCTATAAAGATAGATCAAAGAGGCTGTTAGGATTATCTCAATCCACTTATATAGGCAAGGTGCTAAAGAGGTTTAGCATGACCGAGTCTAAAAAGAGACACTTGCTTATGTCACATGGCATTCATCTATCAAACGATATGTGTCCAAAGACACAAGATGAGAGGATGAGGATGGATAAGATACCGTATGCATCGACTATAGGATCCATCATGTATGCCACGTTATGTACTAGACTAAATGTGGAGTATGCTTTGAGTGTCATGAGCAAATACCAATCAAATCCAGGTGAGAATCATTGGATTGCTGTGAAAAATATCCTTAAGTACTTACGAAGAACTAAGGATGTTTTCTTGGTCTATGGAGGGGCTGAACTCCAAGTTAAAGGATATGGAGATGCTGTATTCCAATCTGATAAAGATGACAGCAAATCACAAAGTGGATTTGTATTTACCTTAAATGGCGGTGCTATTAGCTGGAAAAGTTCCAAGCAAGCAACAACTGCAGATTCAACAACCAAGGCTGAATACATCTCCGCGTCTAAAGCAGCAAATGAGAGAGTTTGGATCAAGAAGTTTGTAACTGAACTTAGTGTGGTTCCTAACATTGTTGACCCTGTAACATTGTACTGTGACAACAATTGAGCCATTGCGCAAGCAAAGAAACAAAGGTTTCATCAACTATCCAAACATGCATTGCACGTTATCACTTGATTAGAGAGATCATTGGAAGAGGTGATATTAATATAGAAAGAGTACCAATAGAGGACAACTTAGCTGACCCTTTCACTAAAGTTCTGTCCCAACAGAAACATGATCGCCATTTAGAGGGCTTTGGTATTTTATACATGGGCGATTGGCTTTAGTGCTAGTGGGAGATTGTTAGTGTAAGTCCTACAAGCCAATCAATTTTATGCTTCTAAAACACTATATTAATTAGTCATATTTAATGTTAAATACATTACAGATATTTTATATAATGTATAAGACATTTCTTTATCCATGAGTTTATTTATAAGGAGTTATGAGAGACTTACATAGATAAAGTCCTTAGAACATAATGGCCTTGCAAAGAAATTATAAACGTTATAATTATGAGATTCTTATGCATCAAAGCCTTGTTCCTAAATATGTTCCTAGTCATTGTATTGTCATGAATAAGGGAATTGACAATGCTCAAAGGCTAGTACATGCTAAGCCTCATTACTTTAGAAGTAAGCAATTGATCTCATAGGTTGAAGTATGTGAAATACTTGGGGATAGTATGTGGGTGCTTGTTAAGGAACAAGTTCACTCAACATGACCTGCTATGAGAGTTCCATTTGGTATTTCACTCAAGTGTCTATAGAAATACTCTCATGTGTCAGTAGTGTAAGTAATCCTTAGACTTGTGATACTAGGTCATCTTGTATGTGAATTGTCATGCTTTCATTTCACCTCTATAGGTTTGGAGATGACCAGATGCTTAAATAGGGTGCTTTTGGGTATGGCATAAAGCATGCGAAGATGAAAGAGTAGTCTAGAGAGGATTCATCACCCCAAGTGATTTAAAGGGGACATATCTCATTTGCTCCTGGCTTATATTGATTGAAAGTCCTTGGTCAAGGAAATCTTGATAGGTCAATATAAAAGCTGCAGGATAAATATGGATATGTTAGAAAGTAAATACCAAGCCAGGCTTTCTATCTATCTGGGATATATGATGAAAGGATCGAATTACACTAAAATATTGTACACTGAAAGGTTAGTCAAATCATATTGACTCTCCTAACATTTGAGCGGTCATGATGTATTGCTAGATGCCGCTCATGATCTATAAATATAAATATAAATTATTAATTGAATTAATTTATATTTATTGCCAACATGTTGGGAACCTAATGAGTCACACACATAAGGTGAATTGTCGAAATTAATTTGAGTTCAATTGGATGTGATCTAATTGATTTTATAGAGGTTTAATCTAATTAAGTATTGGGCTAAATCAAATATGATTTGATGAAGTATTAAATAAAGTCCCAATAAGCCCAAGACATTTTGTAATCCTTATTGGTCAATTAACTCTATAAAAGACTCCCTTAGCCACCTCTTGAATATATAGAAAAGTTCTATTTTATTTTCTCATGTGTTGAGATAGGATCATAGTGAAAAGAAAGAAACACAAGGGAGCTCAAAGTTGAGAGTTTGCTAGCACAAACTTCGACTTAGGGATTCACACACTCTTAGTGAAGAGATTTCAGCAAATCACTGTGTGGATCACCATTAGAGGCAGGACAACTATGCTGCTATGGTTTGATAAGTCCTGCTTGGTGTATAAAAGTTAAAATGAAAAGCCAAGGAGGACTCCACCAAAGAAAGCATATTTTCAAGTATGTCATAATTTTTTTTGTGGTTTTTCTAGATTAGTTTCAATTAAAGTGATCCATGGCTTTGGGGATTAAAATTTTAATAATATTTTGCTACGTATGAGTTGTCTTAGCATGATTTAAATCCCTAACAGGTTTAGGGTGTGTAGTAATGCAGCATGGGAAGGTGATTGCAGATGCATCGAGGCAACTTAAAAGGCATGAGCAAAATTACCCCACGGATGATTTAGAGATGGCAAGATTTGGAGACATTATTTTTATGGTGAGACTTGTGAAATATATACAAACCACAAAAGATTAAAGCATATATTTCATCAGAGGGATCTTAACTTGCAACAACGTAGGTGGATTTGTTGTTTAAGGATTATGACTATACTATTCTCTGTCATCCCGGTATGGCTAATGTAATGGCGGATGCCTTAAGTCGAAAGTCGATGGGGAGTCTGGCACGTATATCTGTAGATAGGAGATCCTTGATTCGAGAGATGCAGGGTTTAGGAGATGTGGCTATGCATTTTGAAGTTTCAGAGACAAATGTGTTGTTAGCACATTTTAGAGTTAAACATATCTTAATAGACCAGATTAGAGAAGCCCAAAGTAAAGATGAGTTCATAACTAAGGTCTTGGAGGACCCTCAGGGAGGGAAAGGAAGAATGTTTACTAAATGCACAGATGGAGTATTGAGGTATGGAACCAGACTTTATGTGCCTAATAGTGATGGATTGAAGAGAGAAATATTAGAGGAGGCGCATACGGTAGCATATGTGGTACACCCAGGAGCTACAAAGATGTATCCAGATTTGAGGGAGGTATACTGGTGGGAAGGACTTAAGAAAGATGTAGCTGAGTTTGTCTCCAAATGCCTGGCTTGTCAGCAGGTTAAGGCCAAGCACCAAAGGCTCGCAGGGCTACTACAACCATTGTAGTGCTCGAATGGAAGTGGGAGCATGTTGCAATGGACTTTGTAGTGGGCTTGCCTCGAACTAGTGGGGGCTACAACTCGATTTGGATCATAGTAGATTGGTTAACGAAGTCAGCTCATTTTCTTCTAATTAAAACTATATATGGGGCTGCCCAGTATGCCCGAGTTTATGTGGACGAGATAATACGATTGTATGGTATCCCCATTTCTATAGTGTTTGACAGAGGGACACAATTCACCAATAAGTTTTATGGAAAGTTGTAGCAAGCGTTGGGCATTAAGTTAGATTTTAGCACGGCTTTCCACCCTTAGACTGATGGGCAATCTGAATGAACAATACAAATATTGGAAGATATGCTGAGGGCATATGTAATAGACTTTGGGGTCAAGTGGGATTAGGATCGACCCTTAGTGGAGTTTGCTTACAACAATAGCGTCCAAGCTAGCATCCAAATGGCACCATTTGAGGCATTATATGGACAAAGGTGCAGGTCACCCATTTGGTGGCTAAAGGTGGGAGAAAGGAAACTCTCGGGGCCAGAGTTGGTGCAAGACGCCATTGAGAAGATAAGCATGATTTGACATAGGATGTTATCAGCGCAAGGTAGACAAAAGTCATATGTTGATAACAGACAAAGAGACTTCGAGTTTTAAGTGAGGGATCATGTATTTTTAAAGGTCTCACCAATAAAAGGGACAATAAGGTTCAGTAAAAGGGAAAATTAAGTCCTCGGTATATAGGATCCTTCGAGATCTTAGACAAGGTTGGAACAGTACCGTACCATTTGGCACTACCGTTGGACCTCTCGAATATCCATCCGATGTTTTATATGTCAATGCTTATGAAGTATAACCCAGATCTATCTCATGTAATATGGTATGAAACAATTCAGTTGAGAGATGACTTAACGTATGAAGAGCAACCGGTGGCTATCCTTGAGAGGTAAGTCAAAAAGCTCCATTCAAAGGATGTAGCCTCAGTGAAAGTGTTGTGGCGAAACCACATCAGTGAAGAGGTAACATAAAAAGTTGAATAGGAGATGCGAACAAAGTATCCACACCTCTTTAATACGTAGAGGTACGCTACCTTATAGTTAGATTTAAATTCAGGGACTGAATTTCTTTTAGTGGGGGAGAATGTGAAACCTCGACCTTCATAGACGTGTAGCTGAGGTAGACACGATGACTTGGATTAGGGGTAGTTCCGTCATTTTCTTGGTGAGCTCCTAGAAGTGGGTTTTTCTAATGTTATTAAGGACTAAGTAAGCCTAAGGAAAAAATGAATGATGTATATAATAATGAATAAATGAAGAAAATAGAAATAATGATAATTTCCACAATAATGGCAAAATGGTCATTTTAGGTATTAGATCTAAACTTCTAAGTTTTCATGAACTCAAGTACCTCTAATCTATTGTGGACTTTTTCTCAGTGTCAAAAGAGTAAAAAGTTTGAGCCAAAGGAAAAAAGAAGGCAAAGTCAACTAGGTAATGGCATTTTTGAAAATAGGTGGAACTTTAGTCAATCCTAGGAATAAATATCTAATTTTCTAGCAAGTTTTTTCTCACTTCCAACAGCTTCTTCTTCTTCCCATCCCTTCTCTCCATTCCAAACTTTCCATCTTCCATGGAGGCCACCTTTGAAACCTCCATAACTTTCCCAAATTAACTCCAATTCTCATGCTTTTGTACACTTTTTCATAAAATTCTTTGTGCTCTTTCACTTTTTCACCTCAAAGATCCTCAAAAGTCTTTCCTCTGCACTTTCTCTCACTAGCTAAACATTTTAGAGACAGAGACTCTTCAATTTAGCTTGAGAAAACCCTTAAAAGAATTTTCCCTCTTTAATCTTTATTAAAGGATTCAACTGCAAGTTCACTAAGGTGAGTAATGAGTTAGGTTTAATTTTTAAGTTGTTGATGAATGGCCAATAATTAGAATTGTGGGTTGACTTATTGTTGAAGGTTATTTATTTATTTCTAGTGTGACTAGAGTAGTGCAAACTAATGACTAGTCAAATGGAAATTGGAAACTAATTAGGAATAACTAGTAAAGTTTGATTTAGAAAATAGCTTTTGGAATAATATTCATGTCAATTGAGTTGGTTGTGATAACTTATTAATTCAACTTGAGACCTGTAGTAAAGCTTCTTTTTTTCAATCCTTGGTTACATTTTTCACTTTCTCAAAACAACTCATCTTATAATTTTCAACTCAAATTAAATTTTTAAATATTTATGTTTAAATTTTTTTGATTAATTTAATAGTTTGGGACTCAAACAGAATCTAGTTAATAGGAAATAGTATTACACGTAAAATAATGTCTTGAAATTATTATTTTTATTTATTTTGTAAATATATTATTTGATTATTTAATTTTTATATTTAATCTTATATGATTTGTGGATGTTTAAGTATAAAAATCATTTAAAATTGAGCTAAGGTCAATTTGTACAAGGCACGAGATGCAGAAGGACGAGAAAAAAATCTTAAGGTGTTATGCCAAAAAAATGAGACACAAGTAGTGCACAACATGAGGCCTACTGATGTAACATTGTACTATATAAATAAGATAATTAACTTTGTCTCAAAGCAAAGCACGATATTTAACCAAATTTCATTTAGTAAGTTATACTCTTTTGAGCTTTTTTATTTGAAATAGTTGGTTATTTGTTTTCATAAAGATTGCACCTGGAATGTTCCTAGGTTTTGGGCTTAAAATATGACTTGGGAAGGCAAAATATGTTGTGAAATCCTATTAAACTTTCTTGGTTATAAGCCATCAAATTAGACGTTGCATGTGTGTGTGTTTCCTAGCAACATGGTTATTTCCCTCTCTGGTTGACCATGATATAAATATGAGATATACTTGTTCCTAGTGTATATATCGTGCTTTGCTTTGTAGATATTACTACTTATTGGCTTATTACTCCAACAAGATTTGATGAGAATTTTGAAATGATAAATTTAGCCATCTTGACATTTGCAGCCACCTATATTTTGAGTGATGATTTTGACAATATTAAAATGCTCTTAGGAAAATAAATTGATGTGGGGCATGGAGGTGATGAACTAAGAATGTTTTTTGGGGAAATCATGAAAAATATTATCTTTTAGAGTGTTTTGTGTGGAAATCTCTATTATTTTCTGGCTGTACGTGGCGGACTCAGTTTTAAGTTAACAATATAATGATTTGATGATTTCTAGAACTTTTAGGGGTTGTTTTAAATTTAAAATTTTGTTTTGATAAATGGAGTTTGGGATTGTTCTACTCTTTCAGGGTTTGATTATTAATTCTTGTAAGCAATTTATTACCATATCCTATTTGCTAATACAGATTCAGCTAGTTCTCAGATTTTCCATGTGTTCTCTTACGAACCATGATTCTGTTTGGTTTCTATTAAGTGAAGTCTAATATGTACTTATATTAAGATCTATCATCATGCTTTTTGATTTTAGTCCAAATTTTATCTAATGAGGTCTGCTTCCTTACCACTTTGAGATATATGGCTCTTTGCTCTTTTTATCATATATTTGCTTTTATAAGATTGTGGCCTGAGATATTGAAGTGAATCAAACTAGTTTTTTCCTTTTAACAACAATACTGATAAGAAGTTATGCATGACTATTTGGATAGTTGACGGGAATGTTTCTTCCTAGAAAAGCATCGCTGCACTGGGTGTGGTGATGCCCTCTTTGAGGTGGTAGAGAAATTAGTGACCTTGTATTTCTATTAAATTGCAACAATTGTTGTAGTAAATAAGAAACAAAAGTCATTTGCTGATGCAAATTATCTTTTTTTTGTGGTGCATAGGACTTGGTTTTTGAGACCCTTCCCCTTCTCGTTATTACCACTGTGAAAAACTCCCTAGCTCATGTATGTGATTGTGCAAGTAGCAAAAGCAAAGTCTCGTGCAGCTGATGGGACTTCTCTGGTACAAGATCTGGATTTTTCTTCATTGCGCTCTCAATAAGGTCCTTTGGCTACTGTGAGCGCTTACTTACATTATTGACTCTTTCTTCTCCTTTTCATATCTCTAGTTTGGAAAATGTTGGATCTTGCCCTTTTTCTTGCCAGATTCTTCTGTGCATTGATGTTGCTGCAACTTCAGCAAGGTCTGCGAATATGTCTCAACAGCTTCTGCATCAGGCAATTCTTCAGTATACTTTATGTTCGTTACAATCTAGTGTTATCTTTTCCATTAATATTAGAAATTTAACATAATTTCTTTAATATCTAGTTGGCCATATTTATTATAAAGTTTTGTTGTTATCATTATATGAAATTTTATGGAACTAACTTTTCTCCTCTTCCAGTTCTTTTGGCAATTCCTTATAGCATTGAGTGATAATTGTAGCCAAAACAACATTCTTTTACTATCAATGTGATTGATCTTCAATAGAAAGCATATTTCATGCTCTTCTCAATGAAAATTCCCATTCCCAACACTGACGTGCCATAGCAAGTAAGAATTAGCTCAGCTCAGGTGAACAGACAGAAGAAAGGCAAGACAGATTGACTTACTAGTCACTTCTTTGCTGACAATATGTAGCTTTTGGAGTGAAATAGAAAGGATTACTATCTCATAGGAGGAGAGCTCAACTTGAATATAAGCCTACTATATAACCCAAACTAAATCAACGCCAGATAATAGCGCTTAATCCTACATCTCATGCACTAGCCCCATAGAATAATTGAGAGGAATGAGCCTATTACTTAGAGTAAATAAGAAGAGCAACAAATAACTCAGGTTCCAATACCATGTTAAGCTTCCTACCAAACCTGTCACAATCAAAATTTTTGGGCCATGATCGGCGCATGGGCCCAATGGACGTACTCCATTAAGCCCAAGCAAGCCTATTTATATGACCTGTTCATCATTCCATCTAAAGTTACTAAGTTACATTTTATAACTTCGGATCAAAATAATATGCAACATTTTGCCAACTCATAGTGGCATACCAATCAAAGAGTACATATATGGTCTAAACATATAATTTAATAATTTACATTAGTTTGTCTATACACAACAAAAGAGTGCTCGACTTCAAGCAAAGAGACTCGGGGCAAATGTACAGCTACTCAATGTCGAGACACCTACCAATAGTTGACTCTACGAGGTCACCTCGACCTAATCACTAACTGCCTCCTGATCTGAAAACATGAAGTTGAAAACAGTGAGTATAAACCCAGTGAGTGAACAAGAAGGGAACAAGCATACCATAAGGAAGATTTAACGAAATCATGATGCATTTATCTTTAAAATAATGCAATTTAGTTTGGTTCTTATTAAAACCCCTCATGTAAACCCCACATGAGTAAATCACTTTATGAAAAGGGTCCATGCTCAACAAAGGATTTGGAGAGTGAAAACTTTAATAGCATTCATGCGAATCAAGTCAAACAAACGACGAGTCCTAGCTATAGCGAGAATGAATTTTTGCTGCAGCGATACTTGACTTAAATTATCAACTAGCCAAGGGTTTCTTAACTAGCCGAGGGTTTCTCACCAAACCTCCTCATTTTAAACTTAATTCATTTATTCCTTAATGTTGGAAGTCCATGCTCAACTATGGTACCAAAGAAATGGAAAATAGGTTAGCAACCGAACCAAATGAGGAGCAAAACAGAAAGTTTTTAGCTGAATCTTGCTGCAGCAAAATTTTAGTCACAAAACAGAAAGTTTCTCGCTGCAGCGAGATTTTTGGCTAGCCTTACCCCTCTAACTCGAGAGTTTCTCGCTACAGTGAGAAATAGGGCACTAGCAAAAATTCCCCATTCCCTCAAGCAAAGGCCACCCTGTTCACATGACCAACACAACATTAAACTCATATAATTTTTCAAAGTTTAACATGTCAAATTTCACTTGCATTTCAACCATATACATATTCATGAACTTTCTATAACACACATATCTATACATACATATATATATATATATATATATATATTCATCATCATACACACTCTCCCATCATCATCAGCTCATGTGCACTCCCCACTAGCACATGGCTAGGTCATCATCGGCTTATGCGCACTCGCACTCACACATAGTTTGGTCATCTCTAACTTATGCGCACTCTACTCGCACATAGTCGGGTCATCATAGATTTATGCACACTCCTACTCGCACATAGTTGGGTCCACATCAACATACAAAGAAGCACCCAATGCATATCATGCATATTATCATATTGTGATAACACAGAAACCATTGTATAGTATATTTTCACAATATAAAATCACTTCACCGAAGGCTTGTTCCCAAGGTAAATTTTTAAAGGAAAACTGGATAAAATCTTTCAAATGTTTGTACAATTGCATTCACATTCCCAAAATAAATTTTGAAATACAAGTCCACTCAACCGTATTTGTTGAGCCTTTAACCGACTCTAACTTCCCTAATGGTCCAATTGGGGTTGTGGGACTTCATTAGAACCTATCATCACATTAGCATCACTAATATGTCAATTCACATACTTATAAAGTCCAAAAGCTTTCTCTTAGCTAACTTCCAATGGCCATTTAAATGGCTATCTATTTTCACTACCCTAATCACTCTAAAATGAATGGATAACCTTAACTACAAAACATTCACATGTCTACTTACTAATCATTCTTAACACTAAAAATCAACTTTAGTTTACTAGTCACGTTGATAGCTTTGTAACCTTGAAATTCTTTCCAACAATTTCCAAGCTATTATAAGGACTTTCTTTCTCTTTCTCTCTCTAAACACCTAGCTAGTGAGAGAAAGTATGGAAGTGGATTTTTTCAAGGGTTTTAAAGTGAGAGAGTGGAAGAGCATAAGGGTTCTAGTCAAAAAGGCATAAAAGTATGAAAATTAGAGCTAGAGAGAGAAAGTTATGAATGTTTCATATCAAGCTTCCATGGAGGAAGGAAGCAACGTGAGATGGAAGAAGAAGAAGGAGAAAAGCTGCTGGAGAATGAAGAAGCTGCTGGAAGAACAAGATATTTATAGCCCATGCTTATCCATTTCACTTAAATTACGAAAATGCCCCTCCATAAATTAGCTTGTTTTCTTCTAATCCTTTATGCAATCTTTTACTCTTTTGACACTAGGACAAGGTCCATAATGGTCTAGAAATGCTCAGGTTCATGAAAACTTAAAAATTTTTACCCGAGGTGAAAAATGACTATTTTGCCCCTGTTGTGAAAATTATTGAAACTTCTAGTTTTCTTTGTGATTTCATCATTACACATCATTTATGCAGTCTTATGCCTATTTAAACCTTAAAATATAATAAAAATTTCTTCTTTGAGCTTATTAGAAGAAATGGTGAAACTACCTCTAGCCCGTGTTATGGCGTCTATGCCTAGTTACAAGCCTGTAGAGGTTGAGGTCTCACAGAACCCAATTAATAGTATGTGGAGAGGTCAACTTGAATTGAGGCTACGCAAAACCCAAACTAAACCATTGTGGTATTTAGGATAACAACATTGAACATGTTCTTATATTAAGTATGGCTTGTTAAGTGAGATTTGAGTATGAAACAAAAATAGTATTTTATTTACGTAATATCAAAGGAATGCTTAAAAAAATTTTTGAGAAGGAAATACCTTTAGAAGTTGGTTTTTTTATCACATTAAAGGTTTAAATCAACCAACCCTCTTAAAAGCTTTGTTACTCACTTTAAATGATATATTAATTCATTTATAATCTTATAAATGATTGTAAATCAAAATCTTTGGACTTTATGTTTAAAACCTATCATAATTGGATGTTTGCATTGGGAAACATAAAGAGGATGTTATCCATCGACAACAAAGGACAATTTTAAATTAATAATGCCATCGAAAGCTTTGTTACTTCTTATGAATGATATATTAATTCATTTATACTTTTACAAATGGTTACAAATCAAAATCAATGTTTGCATTGGGAACATTAAGTGGATGCTATCCATTGATAAGAAAAGACCATTTTGAGTTAATGATGCCATCGAACGCTTTGTTACTCGCTTTAAATTATATATTAATTCATTTATAATGTCATAAATGACTTTAAATCAAAATATTAGGACTTTATGTTTAAAACCTGTCAAAATTGGATGTTTGCATTGAGAAACATGAGGTGGATGCTGTCTATTGACAACAAAAGACAATTTTAAGTTAACCATGTAATCAAAAGCTTATTACTCATTTTAAATGATATATTAATTCATTTATAATCTTATAAATAATTACAAATCAAAATCTTGGGACATTATGGTTAAAACCTATCATAATTGGATGTCTGTATTCGGAAATGTGAAATGGATGCTATCAATTGACAAGAAAAGACAATTTTAAGTTAATCAAGCCATCAAAAGCTTTATTACTCACTTTAACTGATATATTAATTCATTTATAATTTTATAATTGATTATAAATTGAAATCTTTATTGTTGTTTGTTAAAACCTCTCATAATTGGATGTTTGCATTAGGAAATGTGAAGTAGATGCTATCCGTTGACAAGAAAAGTCCATGTTAGGTTAATCATGCCATCGAAAGCTTTGTTACTTGCTTTCAATGATATATTAATCCATTTATATTCTTATAAATGTTATAAATCAAAATCTTTGGAATCTATGTTTAAAACCTATCATAATTGGATGTTTGCATTGGGAAACATTAATTGGATACTATCCATTGACAACAAAAGACAATTTTAAGTTAATGATGCCATCAAAAGCTTTGTTACTTGCTATAAATGATATATTAATTCATTTATAAACTTATAAATGATTATAAATTCGAAATCTTTGTTGCTGTTGGTTAAAACCTATCATAATTGGATGTTTGCATTGCAAAATGTGAAGTGGATACTATCCATTGGCAAGAAAAGATCATTTTAAGTTAATCATGCCATCAAAAGCTTTTTCTTGCTTTAAATGATATATTAATTCATTTATAATTTAACAATTGATTATAAAATGAAATCTTTGTTTTTGTTAGTTAAAACCTATTATAATTGGATGTTTGTATTAAGAAATATGAAGTCGATGCTATCTGTTGGCAAGAAAAAACCATCTAAGTTAATCAAACCATTGAAATCCTTGTTACTTGCTTTAAATGATATATTAGTTCATTTATAACCTTTTAAATGTTTATAAATCGAAATCTATGATTTTCTTGGTTAAAACCTATCATAATTGGATGTTTGCATTGGGAAATGTGAAGTGGATGTCATCCATTGACAAGAAAAGACCCTTTTAAGTTAATTATGCCACTAAAAGCTTTGTTACTCACTTTAAAGAATATATTAATTCCTTTACAATCTTATAAATGTTCATAAACCAAAATCCATGGACATTATGGTTAAAACCTATCATAATTGGATGTTTGCATTTGGAACGTGAAGTGGATGCTATTCATTAACAAGATAAGACCATTTTAAGTTAATCATACCATTGAAAGATTTGTTACTTGCTTTAAATGATACATGAATTCATTTATAATCTTATAAATGATTGTAAATGGAAATATTTGGACTTTATATTTAAAACCTATCATAATTGGGTGTTTGCATTGGTAAACGTTACGTGCATGCTATCTATTGAGGACAAAAGATAATTTTACGTTAATGATCCCATTGAAAGCTTCGTTACTTGCTATAAATGATATTAATTCATTTCTAATCTTATAAATGGCTAATCTATGAAATTTTAATTACGAATCAAGTTTAGTGACAGCCAAAAAATGTTATTCACAACCCTCTAGCACATTTATTTGGGACCAATAGCTACCACAAAACACTTCTTATAGTCATCAACCCATTTTCAAAGATTAATCAAGCTAAAACCACAATACGTACCTTTCCTTGCTTGAATCACAAAATCGAGCTTTACACCTCTATCCACACTCCACTGCTTCTCTCTTGAGTATTGAAGAATCCTTGGTTGGTAGAATAGCACAAAGCTACAAGATGAGGGAGGAAACCTCACAGTTTCTCTTGATCTTATGCAAAATTGAGCCTTTCCCTCTTTTCTGTCTTTTCTTTCTCTTTTTCTTTCTCTCAGGTGGAACCTCTTGAAACTTTCTTTCCTCTCTTTTCTTCTCTAAATGGTCGCCCCTCTCTCAACTTCTCAAAGCTAGTTCACTTTTCCCTCTTTTGCTCTCCCAAACGCATGATTTTTGCCTAAGTTTCCAAGCTATTTTCCTTTTCTTTTCTCTTTATTTTACTTATTTACTTGGCCACCCTCATGAACCAATCCAAATACATGCATTCTTATTCTTCTTATTTCATTTGGCCACCCTTTGAAACCAATCACAATACATGCATTCTTATTCTTCTTATTTCATTTGGCCATTCTGCCAACCAATGGGTTTTCATGCACAAATTTCCTTTCTTCCACATTAGTTAAACATCCACTCTTCATTATCATTCCATTCTTCAATTCATTTTCATTTAATCCCACCTTATTTGTACCCAATGGTCTTTCATGTATTCTCCCATCTTATTTTTCATTTGGCCACCTAATGCACTAATCTTTTTACATGCAATTAGATTTAAGCTTATTTTTATTTTTACCTCACATGGTAGGGGTCCCACATGTTCCCCACTACAAATACATTCTTGCATGTAATAGTATTTTTTACATGCATATTCCATCCTCTCACATAATCTAATTTTCCTTGGTTAGTTAATCTCTATTTAGCTTCAAATATTGTAATTGCACATAAGTCCTCAACTTTTCCTTATTTATCATTCGTCCCACCAAACTTTTCATTCTTGCAATTTGGTCCTTCAATCATTTGTTTTAAATTCTAATTTCCTTCTATCTTTCTTCCCTTACAAGTGTACAAATGAAATATAAAATTTGCACTTCACCAAGGTGTCACCATAATATTTAAATATATACTTACCCACTCTTACTTTATTAAACAAAGGCACACGAGCCCCACTTACGTCGTTTTTCTTTAAAATTCCTTCTTACTTGTTCTCCCCCACTTAGATTAGTCATATCATCCTCCTTCATTACCAATTTCGATAATAAATAAAATATTATTATTTTAATATTATTTTATTAATAAAATAATATTTTTTTCCAAATTTCTCCATTTGTCTCCTCAAGACCCAAAATATCTCACTTAGTCTCGATTCACTTCCAAATCACCTTTTAACTTGAAGATTCATCCTCGATAAAAATATTATTATTTTATTATTATTTCTTCGCATATGGAATATTTTATTTCAAAATATTTCTTACACCCATCACTGCTCTTTGGCACTTAAATTTAAGTCAATTAACCCTTCGTCTTATCAATAAGGTCTTATTGGCTCCTACACGAGGTTACCGGGTGTTACAATGATGGATGATGCAATTCTGCACAAGGTAGCATGCTAATTAGAAGTCACGGCTTTGAGTTACTCATGACCGCAGCGTTAAAGGAGTTACCGCTGTAGTGCTGGGAGGATCATGGATGCGGCACTGAGCTAGTGACATGCACCATACAAATATCTGAGAGTAAAGCGCCATGATGCCACCCCAATTTCCAAAAAAAAAAATTTGACGAAAAATTGAAAAGTAGGGCACCTTGCACATATTTAAGGGACTTTTTGAGATTTAGAAAAGAGAAAAGCAATAGCTTTTCTGGAGAGTTAAAGCTAAGAATCAAGCAAGAAACCAAGAGCAATTGAGAGAGATTTGAGATTTACCAAGCTTCAACATTAGTTTCTTTCTCTCTTTTGTGTTATAGTTATTTTCTTGTTTTGAATTTTATGGCTGAATTTCTTTTGATATTATTTATTTAGATATCATGAACTAATTTGCCTTTTTAGGATTGTGGTGGATTTCAACATGTATCTTCAATACATGTTTTTTGGTTATTTTTCATGAATGGATATCGTTTTACTTCTTTGAATCTATTCTTAATGACTGGCTTTAATTGCTTGATCAACAATTAATTGATTTGTGAATCTAATTGTAACTCGTTAGAGAGATTTTAGGTTTGACTAAGATTTGAATAATGCATGTTCACGTCACATAGGTGATCTGATTCACGATTGAGGTAAACATACGCCAATTACCATACATAGTCAAATTAGGACACTTGCTTAATAAACTTAATTTATTTGATTCTTATAGACATATAGTGAATTAATTAAGTTAGGTATTTGTGCAAGCATCTTGATAAAGACTTGCCCATAGCTTTGGATTCTAGGTTAGTAAAACCACCTAGGAAAGATAAATAACAAGAAAAACTAGTATCAAATGAAGTGTTGAATGAACCCATGATCCTACGTCTTTTAATCTATTGCTTTTCTCAACATATTTAATTTCTGTTGGCTAATTTAGTGTTTACTTTAATTTTGTTTTTGATTATCTTTTAAATTTTTGGTTTGCTTAAATAAGATTAATTTGTTATACAATTTTAACACTTAGTGATACTTTAGAAAAAAATCAATGTGGGATTGATAATTTGGGCTTACTATCTATATTACTTGTTCGATACATATACTTGTGTGTGCAAAATCAACAAGTTTTTAGGTCTGTTGTCGAGGATTTTTTTTTTCATTATTTGCTAATATTCAAATTTCACAGATTAGTCTTAATTTAAGTTATATTTCTTCGTTTTGTAGGTGTGTTCAATCGTTGTATGAGAAGAACAAATAGCTTAGAGACTATCCTGTGTGATCCAAAAATTGAGAGAACATTTTGTAGACTTCAATGAGAAAATCAACAAAGTGTTGCTCCAATAAATACAATGGCTAATCAACAGGATGACCATAAATCCAAGAGCGCATAATAGCCAAAAAGCATTGCTTAAGGGATTATGATGTTCCTTTGGTACAAGGAATTCCATCAAGCATTCAAAGGCTAACTTTTCAAGCAAACAATTTTGAGATTAAGTCGACCACTATCACCTTGAATCAAACCTCAAGCTAGTTTGGGGGCCTTCCAAATGATGACACAAATGGCAATATATCAAACTTCTTGGAGATTTTTAATAATTTTAAACACAATGGTGTCACAGATGATGCAATTCGTTTGAGGCTTTTTCCTTTCTCATTAAGGGACAAAGTTAAAGCATGGTTGAATGCGCTTCCTACTACCTTAATAACAACATGGGATGATCTTACTTAGAATTTCCTTGCCAAGTTATTACCTCCAACTAAGACAAGGACAATGAGGAATGATATTACATCATTCTTGCAGCAAGATTCTAAATCATTGTACGTCGCTTGGGAAAGATATAATGAATTACTTTGGCATTGTCCGGATCTTGGTCTTCTAAAGTGGCATTAGGTACAAACTTTCTATAATGGTTTGAGTGGGCATGTTCAAACCACCATTAATACTACTACAAGAGGAGCTTTATTGTCTAAATCGATTGATGAGGCATACAATTTATTGGAAAAATGGTTGTAAACAACTACCAGTGGCTAATGGAATGATCAATGCATAAGAGAGTAGCTGGAATTCATGATGTAGATGCCTTGTCAGCATTATTCTCTCAAGTAGCAGTTCTAACTATGACACTTGAATCTTTTAGTACTAACTCCATTCAAAGTCCTTTTGTAGCGTGTGAGTACTGTGGAGATAACTATACATACAATTAGTGCCCAAGCTTAATAAAAACAATGCAATTTGTAGGTAATAGATAGCAAAATAACCTTTACTCCAACACATACAACCTAAGGTGGAGGAACCATCAAAATTTCTCCTAGGCTAATGCTTAAGGGTCTTCTTCAACTTGAAGGCCAAATGTACCTCCGGGATTCTAATAGCAAGCCAAAGCACCAATCTTAGAAAAGAAGCCAGTTGTGGAAGATTTACTAAAATAGTACATGACACAGAATGATAGCATCATACAAAGTGAAACAACTCGCATTCAGAGTCAAGCAACATCACTTCGAAACCTTCAGACTTATTTGGTTGACTTGCCAATTTATTAAACAACCGACCTTAAGGAACACTAGTTAGTGATACAGAGGTGAATCCAAGGAGAGAAGGCAAGGAACAAGTTATGGGAATCACCTTGAGGAGCAAAAAATAGGTTGAAAATAGTATTAAGCAAGCTAATCTTCAAGATAAGCTTATTAAGAATGAAACAGTGATTGAGATAACTGACACACAAATTCAAGAGAAGGAACCAAAGGCAACTTTACCACCACCACCTTTTCTTCAGCACCTTTAGAAATAAAAGCTTGATAAGCTGTCATGACCCAAATTTTGGGCCATGACCAGCGCATGAATCCAATGGACATAGCCCACTAAACTCAAGCAAGCCTATCTATATGACCTGTTGATCATTCCATCAGAAGTTGCTAAAGTTATATTTCATAATTCCAATTCAAAATAATGCTAACCATTGCCATCTCATAGTGGCATTACCACTCAAATATACATATATTATCTAAAACATATATCTTAATAATTTACATAGGGTTTGTCTATACACAACAAAAGGGATACTCGACTTCCAACGGAGAGACCCGGGCGAAAGTACTGCTATTGAATGCCGAGATACCTACCGAGGAGACGAATCTACGAGGACACCTCTACCTAGTTACTGATTGCCTCCTCATCTAAAAACATGAAGTTGAAAATAGTGAATATAAACCCAGTGAGTGAACAAAGGAAAGGAACAAGCAACGATAAGGGAGGTTTGAAAATCATGATGCATTTATTTGAAAACAAGGCAATTTAGTTCAAGTTCTTAATAAAACCCCTCCATTAAACCTTTGGTTATTAAATCATTTAATAATGAAGGAATCATGTCTAACATGAAATTGGAAAGAGAGAAAATTTTCGGCAATTATCCAAGCAAGGCAACATAATAGACAGATTCACACTGTAGCAGAAAGGCATTCTTGTTGCAACATATTTTAGGTACATATCATCATCTGTACGAGGGTTCTTCACAACTGCACAAGGGTTTCTCATTAAAACCTCTCATTTCAAACTAGATAAAGAAGTGGAAATTCATGATCAACCATGATGTTAGAAAAGTGGAAAATATTGCAAAAATTAACAATGCCCACATACAACCCAATCACAAATATTTTAATAAACTTTCTATAACATACATATATACATATACATACTTCAACATGCTTATCACCACCGCCTCACCCAGCTCATGTGTAACCCCCACATCGCGCACATAGCTAGAGTCATCGTGTGCACCCCCACATCGAGCACAATTATGTCATCCTCCACACTCCCACACCCCGTCATTATAGGCATGTGCATCCCCCACATTGCGCACACGCACGATTATATTCATTACACAATATTATCTACCAATGTACTATACATATATATATATATATATATTAACATATAAAGGGATTTCATAAATTCATTACAATCACATTTCACAACGCAAGAAAAACGTTTCATTAAAGGCTTGTTCCCGTATGCAATTTGAAGAAAGGAAAATTTAAACAATTCAAGTGATTCGTTTAAACATATGTACATCTACCCAAAACCTTTTAGTGCAGGCTCACTCACTAGTATTTGTTAAATCTTTACCAAATTCCAACTTCCTCTAATGGTCCAAATGGGACGGTCAAGCTTCGTTAGAACCTATCATCATAATAGCATCACAATTAACTCAATTCACATAAATATAGTTCTAGAAACTATCTCCTAAATCATGTTCTGCTAGTTATTCCTAACTAGTTTCCAACTACCATTAAGTGGCTATCTATTTTCACTATTCTAATCACACTAAAATGAATAAATCACCTTAACTACAAAACACTCACAGATCTAACCACCAGCCATTCTCAACAACTAAAAATATCAACTCAATTTCAATACTCACCTTGCTAGATTTGTAATTGGATCCCTCTTCAAGAATTCCCAAACTATTATAGAGAGTCTTTCTTTCTCTCTTTAAAAGACCTAGCTAGTGAGAGAAAGTATTAGTTTAAGGTGAAAGAGTAAAAATGCACAAAAGGCTTGTGAAAAGGTGCACAAAAGCATGAAATTTGAGACTAACTTGAGAGAGTTATGGAAGCTTGAAAAGAACTCCCATGGAAGATGAAGAAACGTAAGATGAAGAGAAAAATGGGAAGAAGAAGTTGTTGGAAAAAAATGAAGAAGTCTACTGGAGAGTAGATATTTATAGTTAAAGCTTATCTAATTTGTCATGACTCGGTACTCTCTTCGAGCCCGTGACAACCGCCACGATGTCCCGATAGACAAACCTTACCCGGAATGTAAACTAAAACCTCGCAAGGCTCTAGCATCAGTTTTTCACCTCCATTGTGAGCAACAGTTACTAAATATCATGTTTTAAAGGAATATAGATGATTTTCAAATCAAAGACAATAAAAAAGTAATTTCTACAGCATAGGGGTATTTTGGTCATCTTACTCAAAAATTTCGAAACCTACTAAAAATATAGTATATGAATGAAAAATATACATTTCATATAACAAAATAAATCTAGGTATTTAAATCATTTTTTTAAAGTGAATTTATAACTAATAGAACTAAATAAAAATATTGGATAAAATATTTCATTTTCATATAAAACAATATTTATAAAGTTCTACGTAAACAATTACTGTAGCGCCGTAACAAAATAAATTCCTATACATAATAGCACACAGCGTCAGGGTATACAAAAGTATTTTACAATGACATGTGAGCCCCAAAATAACAGTAATAAACAGGATTGTAGGCTTATGATTTCTAAGGGTCCAAATCCAAAAGCAAACCATCGACAAAATCGACTATCTACAGACTACTCTGAACCTGAAATAGGTGAAAAAAAAGGGGTGAGTTTTTATAAACCTAGTGAGCAAGCAAAGTTCATCTATAACATCTAATGCCGAGTAAATGGAGACAATTGAAACATCTCTTCATAATATAATGAATAACATTAAAACTCATTTCAACCATATAAAACAATTACATTTCATCAAAAATAATCAACAAGGCTTACGACTCTCTTAAAACTTAGCTCGTGCCAAAACTCTTACTCAGTGACACTTTGCGTCGAGCATCCAATCGAGTCCGCCAAGGCTGTTAAAATAACATATACACATAAAACATGTTTTTACGTTTAAAAACATAGCCATTCCTTGGCGTTGGCTGAGTTTCACCAGCACATGGTGGTTTAGCGTGAAGTGAACTCTAAACTACCTTAGGAGATACCCTCCGTGCCTCTCATACTAAGGTAAAATATAACGAGGTTTACTGTGCCCTTCTAATTGGTCGGTCCACGAAAACTCGCCCACTACAGTAAGCTAATCACTTATCCCACCAAATCAATAAAAATTCAGCAGCATAACATGGCTAATATGATATTACCCAGCTTGTCAAGGTAAAACAAAACAATTCATATATTCCACACAAATACAAATCCAGCCATTCATGCCATCAAATTATCATAAGCCATCAATTCAAACCATATGTCAAAACATATATATAACACAAGTATATAGTCTCCACTTACTCAATTTTCAAAACCAGTATTCGATTTCAAAACAAGTTATAAATCTCATTTCGTTTAATCAACACTTCAATTTTAAAACATAATAATTTACAATTTAAACTCATTATTCTTTAAAACATAAAAACGAGTAGAAACAACTTTAGATAGTTAAGATAAAAGTCTGTTACTCACAATAACGGAGTACTCCTACTTTTGGTCTTCGGGTAGGATATCCTTACGCTTACCAGAGGGCTCACCACCTATACATAATACATAACAAGTAATTCAATATATTTATGCCAAACTGTTATAAAAATATTTTAGGCTCTTTATGAATGTATGAAATTGAATGAGAAGTGTTCGAATAATCACTTAAATATGGTGTTCTACGTAGGTTCAATTATTGTTGGACTGAAATAGTATTCGACCTAACTCGCACTATACACTATTTAATTAGCCAAAACATCAAATTCAACTCCAAATAGATTCATTGCACTTTCGGTACTCCAATAAGTCTGTATACCTCATTAGAAATCAATTCTAAGTCCATTTACTATAATTTTCTCATTATCATTCAAGTCGTTTACTAAAGGAACTATACTTTTCGATATCCGACATCATGAATCATCAAATACAAGCTAGATAACATGAAATATGACAAAATTCATCTTCAAAATATTCCCTATAGAATTCAGCCAATTAGGGTATTTTCTTGCTTGTTTTTTGATACCGAATATCACAAAACACTAAAAAATCCTAGATAACATCAGACATAGCAAAACTCATCCTCAAAACTTTCACCCCTTGATTCAGCCAGCATGCTTCCATCATGAAAACTTGAGTTTCAACCATAGAAAATGAAAAAAGAAAGCATGCATAAGGTAGATATTAAGCTAAATCGTGAAATCTTACCTCCGATCGCTTCGTTTTTTGAAAATCCAATGAATTTCTCTTGAATTTTTCTATTCTTTCCCCCTTTGTTCTTTGGCTTGAACGACAACGAGAGAGTGAATGGGAGAGTTTATGTTGAGTTTATAAAGGAAATTATAAAATAATAAAAACTTGACACATGGCAACATATAATTGGTTCACATTTAAAACTTAACTAATAAGGCTTTTCCTTTCCACCACATATAATCCCATAATTATCCAATGTATAAAATCATAATAGGTGAAATTCATGGGCTTGACAAGTGTCATGGTGGTGTAAAATTTCAAAAATTCTAATTACGTCCTTGTGGACACGTGAAATGATCGTTTTGCCCTTATGCTCGGAATTGAAATTTTGCACTTCTCAAATTCGAATTATGTTCCAACTAGTCAAACTTGGTCAAAAATCTCTTCCAACATTCCAATTTTGCCCTCGAGTGGTAAAATGACCATTTTACCCCTACGTTATAAAAATTCTCGATTGGACTCTAAATCAATCCTTGAACTCTAAATCACCATATTAAGACATTCTAAGGTTCAATAACTCTCAAATACATCCTAAAATCTCTATTTGGACTAGTTTGAGGCTTTAATCAACTTAATTGTACCACTAGGTATGATATCGACTTTTGACAATTTTTCGAGGCATCCAAGTATGCAGACATGCTATCAAGTACATGAATGACATGGCAAGTATATTATAGAGCTAGGCTCGACAGCATTACCCCGTTAAAATAAAATTTTGACCTCAAAATTTCACTTACCAGACTCAGATAAAAGATGGGGATATTGGCTTCTCATCTGGTGCTCAACTTTCCACGTCATCTCCTCCATCCGAGCATTCTTCCACAACACCTTAACCATTGGGATGCTCTTATTCCTCAACACTCAATCCTTTTCATCTAGAATACATACAAGCTATACCTCAAACTTTAAATCTTCCTGCAACTCAATTGGAGGTGTCACGAGGATGTGGGAGGGATCAGGTACATACTTCTTCAACATTGAGACGTGGAAGACATTGTGAATCCGATCCAACTCTAGGGGTAATTTAGTCTATATGGCACTGGCCTAATCCTTTCAATGACAGGAAAGGGTTTAATATATCTCAGATTGAGTTTTCCCTTCTTTGTAAACCGAATCACACCTTTCATTATCCAACAAGATACCACAATTTACTATAATAGTATAATCAAATAAGACTTAATACCTTAAATTATTCAAATCATTACCTTTCTAAGGAGAAACCTTAAGAAAAACTCTATCATCAACTTTAAATTCCAAGTATTTTCTCTGTCTATCAGAGTAACGTTTCTGCTTGTATTGAGCTGTCTTTAATCGTTCTCAGATAACCTTGATCTTGTCATTAATCAAATCATTCAACTATACAATAAACAATTTCCTCTCACCCACCTCATTCCAATAGAGTCGAGTTCGGCACTTTCTTCCATATAGAGCCTCGTATGGTGCCATCCCAATACTAGATTGAAAATTATTGTTATACGCAAACTCCACCAACGGCAAGTGTCTGTCCCAACTCCCAGTAAAGTTAATGACACAAGCCCATAGCATATCCTCCAAAGTCTGAATGGTCCTTTCAGACTGACCATCTATCTGTGGATGAAAGGCAGTGTTAAATCTCAAATTAGTTCCGAGAGCTTCCTGAAATTTAGGCCAGAATCGAGAAGTGAATCGGGGGTCTCAATCTGACATGATAGAAACTGGGACTCCTTGCAATCTCACTATTTCATCTATCTAAAGCTTAGCCAGTTTCTCAATGGAATACGTGCTATAGATAGCCAAGAAATGAACATACTTAGTCAATCTATCCACAATTACCCAAATAGCATCATTCCCACTCTACGTCCATGGTAAACCTAATATAGAGTCCATAGTCATGTGCTCTCACTTCCATTCAGGGATAGGTAGAGGCTGAAGAGTACTTGATGGTTTTTGATGTTTTGCCTTGATTTGCTGACATGTGAGACATTTCGTCACAAACTCTGCTATGTCTCATTTCATAGCCGGCCACCAGTAACTTTCCTTGATAGTCCTATACATTTTGGTGCTTCCTAGATGTAAAGCATAGGCGAAAGAATGAGCTTCTTCCAAATTAGCCCGTCTCAGCTGATCATCCTTAGGGACATAAACTCGATCTCCAAGCATCAAGATACCATCATCACCGAGTCTAAACTCACTAGTTTCTCCATTGCACAACTTTTGTACTTCCCGTTTCAACTCATCATTAGACTTTTGTAATTCCCTGATTTGATTCAACAGTGAGGGTCTCACAACAAAACTAGCAAGTAGGGTTCCATCCTCGCCATTACTCAACTGGATCCCTAGAGATTTTATCTCAAGTAGCATCAAAAGATAAGAATTCCAAAGTGATGTTAATGAAGATGAGGATTTATGACTCAAGGCATCTACTACAACTTTTGCCTTCCCCAAATGATAATCAATCACTAAGTCGTAATCCTTAATCAACTCTAACCATCGTCTCTGTCTCAGGTTGAGTTCTTTCTAGGTGAGAAAATATTTCAAGCTTTTGTGGTCGGTAAAGATCCGACAACGCTCACCGTATAAGTAATGCCTCTAGATCTTTAATGCAAAAACTATTGCTGCCAACTCCAAATCGTGGGTAGGGTAATTCATCTCATGTTTCTTCAATTGTCGAGAAGCATAAGCTACTACTTTCTCATCTTGCATTAACACGTACCCTAATCCTAATTTAGAGGCATCACTGTATATCACAAATTCTTTCCCACTAATAGAAAGTGTCAAAACTGGAGCGGAGGTCAACCGGTTCTTTAGCTCCTGAAACCGACTCTAGCAGACATCATCCCACTCAAACTTGATTCCTTTACGAGTCAGACGAGTCAGAGGAACAGCTATCAATAAGAACCCCTGAACGAACCTTCTATAGTAATCGGCTAAACTGAGAAAACTCTGAATCTCTGTCACCATTTTCGATTGCTCCCATTGTAAGATTGCCTCAATCTTCTTGGGATCGACATAAATTCCAGCTTCAAACACAACATGTCCCAAGAAAACCACTTCCTTCAACTAGAACTCATATTTGGAAAACTTGGCATATAGTTGTCTCTCGCACAAGGTTTGCAACACAATGCATAAATGGGCAGCATGTTCATCATCATCATTCGAATACACAAGAATGTCATCTATGAATACTATCACGAACTTATCCAAGTATGGGTGGAACACCCTGTTCATAAGGTCCATAAAAACTGCCGAGGCATTAGTCAGACTAAAAGGCATAACCAGAAACTTGTAATACCCATAACGAGTTCTAAAAGCAGTCTTGGGCACGTCCTGCTCCTTCATTTTCAATTGATGATACCCATACCTTAGATCAATCTTAGAAAACACTGTAGCACCTTGTAACTGATCAAAAAGATCATCAATTCGTGGTAGAGGGTATTTATTCTTGATGGTCACTCAGTTCAACTGATGGTAGTCAATACATAACCGAAGAGTGCCATCCTTCTTCTTTATAAAAAGGATTGGCACACCCCAAAGAGAAGTACTAGGGCGAAAAAAACCCTTATCCACCAAGTCTTATAGCTGAACTTTCAACTCCTTTAACTCCGCCGGAGCCATTCAATATGGAGGAATGAAAATAGGTGCGGTACCCAGAATTTAATCAATAGAGAACTCAAGCTCTCGATCAAGAGGCAATCTTGGTAACTCATTCGGAAACACATCAGAAAACTCATTTACTATTGGAACATCCTTTAACTTAGTTTTCCCCTTTGAGGTATCAATCACATGTGCTAGATAAGCCGAATACCCTTTCTGCACTAGTTTCAAAGCTTTGATAGTCGAGATTACACAAGATGGTAATACTCGGCATTCCCATGCAAATACAACCTCTACTCCCACAAAATTCTTAAGTACAACTTCCTTCCTAAAATAATCCACATTCGATCGATGTGTAGTCAACCAATCCATACCCAATATGAAATCAAAATCCTGAATTTCTAGGAAAATTAAGTCAGCCCCAAATTCTTCCTCACCAACCCTTATTCCACAGTCTCTATAATAGGTGTTTCTAACCAACTGCTCTCATAGAGGGGTATGAACTACTATTTCCTCCTCTAAAGGTGACAGGTTTTTATTAGAAAATGATGCGAATGTCGTGCTCACATAAGATCTATCCGAACCAGAATCAATTAAGATATAAGCATCTTTGTCATATACAAATAGGGTACCTGTCACTGCATTGGGTCAAACTCGTGCCTCTTCCTCTGTCATAGCAAAAACTCTCTTCGAGGTATGAGTCTGTGGTCCAGAGGGCAGATGCGCTAGGGTATTACTCCCCACACTGGACCTCATCGCTACACCCTGTCTCGATTGTGACCCAGAAGAATCTATTTTCTGAATATCTGTGTGAGCTTGGGGAAATGAAGTAGCTGCAGTAGCTCGTCCTAACTACGACCAAGTACTCCTCATGTGGCCCCGCTGACCACATTGAAAACACCTCACAAGCTTTTTACAAGGCCTAGCATGAGATCTCTCATAATTTCGACATTTGTTACAACTCCCAAAACTCCTTCTAAGAGAACTCATCACTGATCTACTGAATCTAGAAAACTTTTGCTGTGGCTGTTTAGATGGGGGTTGGGTAGAGGTTACTGAAGCAATGGTAACACTCGCTAAAGTAGATGAATCCTTGCTCTTTTTCGAGGGCTGGCTGAAAGATATATTCAGATTCTTCCTTTTAGCAAACTCAGCCCGAATTCTCCCATTCTCAATTACAAGTTTTTCAGCCCGTAGAGCCATCTGCACAACCTCTTTATATGGCTCCCTACCTGTCACTGTCATACGATCTCTGATTTCATTCTGGAGCCTTTCCTCAAAGTAATTAACCTGATCTCGCACAATCTTCACCAGATTAGGCACATAAGACATTAACTCATTAAAACGAGCCTCATACTCCTCTACTGTTAAACTCCCCTATTTCAAACTCAAGAATTCCCTTTTCTTTTCCTTTAGAAGAAAATAAGTATAATATTGGCAGTCAAACTCTCACAGAAAATCTGACCAGGTCGGAGGAACAGTAGAACAAGATTTCACAAAGTTTCACTAAGTACGGGCCCTCTTTTCAAGCTATTTAGTGGCCACCATCAGTTTCATATCATCATCTAGTCTCATATCATTAAGTGTCTCAAAAACCTGAATGATCCAATCCTTAGCTGTGGTTGTGTCCAAATCACCCTTAAAAGAAATGCAGCTGAGTTGTCTAGTCTCCTTAAGTTTCTTAGGAATGGATACATCAGGTACTTGTGGTGGAACAAAAAGTGGTGGTGGTGGCACTGGAAGTGCGGCTGGAGGAACAGTAAGAAGAGCTTGACCAGCCTGAGCCTGGCTAATAATAGTAGTGAGAAAAGCTACCATTGCCTGAACTACCTCGGGAGACATGGCAAGAATACCAGGAATACCGGTAGGTGGTGGAAAATGTGGAGAATATGGAGGAGTCTCAGTCTGTTCAGTAGCAGGTGCTGCCTGAAAAGTAGACGCAGTCGATTCCCCCTCTACAAGATCTAGCTGACGATGCCGAGAATGGCCTTTTCCCTTCCCGACTGATCTAGTGAGAGGTGGGTGGCTACGTCGAGGAAGCAAAATGATCTATAACAAGAAACAGAACGAGTTTAGACAACTTCTGGTCTTATATGCAGATGCATGCATTCAACTCAATCTAACCTAACTTGGGGTCACACTGACACTGTAGTTCTAAAATAACTTTAAAATCAAAGGCTCTGAAACCAGTTAAATTGTCACGACCCGGTACTCTCTTCGAGCTCGTGACAACAATCGCGATGTCCCGATAGACAAACCTTACTTTGAATGTCATCTGAAACCTTGCAAGGCTTTAGCATCAATTTTTCACCTCCCCTGTGAGCAACAGTTACTAAATATCATGTTTTAAAGGAATATAAACGATTTTCAAATCAAAGACTATCAAAAAGTAATTTCTACAGCATAGGGGTATTTTGGTCATTTTACCTGAAAATTTTGAAACTTGCTAAAAATACAGTATAAGAATGAAAAATATACATTTCATACAGAACAAATAAATCTAGGTGTCTAAATCATCTTTTTTAAGTGAATTTATAACTAATAGAACTAAATAAATATATTGGATAAAATATTTTATTTTCATATAAAACAATATTTGTAAAATTCTACGTAAACAATTACTATAGCGTACTAACAAAATAAATTCATATACATAATAGCACACAGCGCCAGGGTATACACAAATATTTTACAATGACATGTGAGCCCCAAAATAACAAAAACAAACAGGATTGTAGACCTATGATTTCTAAGGGTGCAAATCCAAAAGCAAACCCTCAACAAAATTGACTGTCTATAGACTGCTCTGAACCTGAAATGGGTGAAAAGAAGGGGGTGAGTTTTTATAAACCCAGTGAGTAAGCAAAGTTAATCTATAACGTCTAAAGCCGAGTAAATGGAGACAATTAAAACATCTCTTCATAATATAATGAATAGCATTAAAACTCATTTCAACCATATAAAACAAATACATTTCATCAAAAAAATCAGCAAGGCTTATGACACTCTTAAAACTTGGCTCGTTCCAAAACTCTTACTTGATGACACCTTGCGTCAGGCATCCAACCGAGTCTGCCAAGGCTGTTAAAATAACATATACACATAAAACATGTTTTTACGTTTAAAAACATAGTCGTTCTTGGCGTTGGCTGAGTTTCACCCTCACGTGGTGGTTCGGCGTGAAGTGAACTCTAAACTACCTTAGGAGATACCCTTCGCGCCTATCATACTAAGGTAAAATATAACGGGGTTTACCGTGCCCCTCTAATAGGCTGGTCCATGGAAACCTGCCCACTACAGTAAGCTAATCACTTACCCCACCAAATCAATAAAATTTCAACAGCATGACATGGCTAACATGATATTACCCAGCTTGTCAAGGTAAAACAAAACAATTCATATATTCCACACAAACACAAATCTAGCCATTCATGCCATCACATTGTCATAAGCCATCAATTCAAACCACATGTCAAAACATATATATAACACAAGTATATAGTCTCCACTTACTCAATTTCCAAAACCAACATTCGATTTCAAAACAAGTTATAAATGTCATTTCGTTTAACCAACACTTCAATTTTAAAACATAATAATTTACAATTTAAACTCATTATTCTTTAAAACATAAAAACGAGTAGAAACAACTTTAGATAGTTAAGATGAAAGTCTGTTACTCACAATAATGGGAGTAACTCTTACTCTTGATCTTCGGGTACGATATCCTTACCCTTACCAGAGGGCTCACCACTTATACATAATATATAACAAGTAATTCAATATATTTGTGCCAAACTGTAATAAAACTATTTTAGGCTCTTTATGAATGTATGAAATTGAATGAGAAGTGTTCGAATAATCACTTAAAGATGGTGTTCTACGCAGGTTCAATTATTGTTGGACTGAAATGGTATTCGACCTAACTCACACTATACATCATTTAATTAGCCAAAACATCCAATTCAACTCCAAATAGATTCATTGCACTTTCGGTACTCTAATAAGTCCGTATACCTCATTAGAAATCAATTCTAAGTCCATTTACTATAATTTTCTCATTATTGTTCAAGTCGTTTACTGAAGGAACTATACTTTTTGATAACTGTTTTTGATATCTGACATCACGAATCATCAAATACGAGCTACATAACATGAAATATGACAAAATTCATCTTCAAAATATTCCCTACAAAATTCGGCCAATTAGGGTTTGATGAAGAACATGTTATTTTCTTGCTTGTTTTTTGATACCGAATATCACAAAACACTAAAAACGCCTAGATAACATGAGTTCTAGCAAAACCCATCCTCAAAACCTTCCCCCCTTGATTCGGCCAGCATGCTTCCATTATGAAAACTTGAGTTTTAACCACAGAAAATGAAAAAAGAAAGCATGGGTAACATAGATCTTAAGCTAAATCGCGAAATCTTACCTCCGATCGCTTCGTTTTTCGAAAATCCAATGAATTTCTCTTGAATTTTTCCTCCTTAGGGTTGTTCTATTCTTTCCCCCTTTGTTCTTTGGCTTGAGCGGCAATGAGAGAGTCAATGGGAGAGTTTATGTTGAGTTTATAAAGGAAATTATAAAATAATAAAAACTTGACACATGGTAACATATAATTGGTTCACATTTAAAACTTAACTAATAAGGCTTTTCCTTTCCACCACATATAATCCCATAATTATCCAAAGTATAAAATGATAATAGGTGAAATTCATGGGCTTAACAAGTGTCACGGTGGTGTAACATTTCAAAAATTCTAATTACGTCGTGGACACGTGAAATGATCGTTTTTCCCTTATGCTCGGAATTGAAAATTTGCACTTCTCAAATTCAAATTATATTCCAAATAGTCAAACTTGGTCAAAAATCTCTTCCAACATTCCAATTTTGCCCTCGATTGGTAAAATGACCATTTTACCCTTACGTTATAAAAATTTTTGATTAGACTCCAAATCACCATATTAAGACATTCTAAGGTTCAATAACTCTCAAATACATCCTAAAATCTATATTTGGACTAGTTCAAGGCTTTAATCAACTTAATTGTACCACTAGTTATGACACCGACTTTTGATAATTTTTCGAGGCATCCAAGTATGCAGACATGCTGTCAAGTACATGAATGACATGGCAAGTATATTATAGAGCTAGGCTTGATATATTTTTCATGCAATTACAATAATGCCCTTAACAAGGCCACTTGTCTTCTTTCTTTTCTTGTGTAATCTTTTTACTCTTTTGACACTAGGAAAAGGTCCAAAATCTTCTGAAAGAGGTCCCTTAAGTAACTCCCAAAAGCCCTAGCTTCAAAAATCCCCTAAGCTTCTTATTTTTGGAAATCATGGTGAGGGCTGCGGCTCTCAATTTCTTGCACTGTAGTGTTTAAATGTTCTGTCCAAATTTGTTCTTCTAGTGCAGTACTTTCACTTTGACAAAGATTTTGGTCACATTCCCATCAAAACTTGGAAAAGTGGTAAACATCAAAGTTGTAGCCCTGTCTCTTAGATTTCTAATGGTTCAAAAATTATGTTATTTTGACTTTTGTAGTGGGAGATATGCTTGAAAAATTAAAACATATGCAAATAAAGCAACAGCCCATTATGCACCTTTCTTCACCAATTGAAATTATTTTTTAATCCTACTCCTATAACAACATAAAATAATTATAAGTAACGTAAAACTAGAATCATCAGCTCAAATTAAACCTTAAAACATAAGTTCTACCTCTAGTTATGCGTCTATGAAGGTCGAGGTTTTACATTAGCACTTCCAAAAATTTTTTTAGGTATTCAAAAAGCTTCACATCAACATTCCTATCATAAATGCTCTAGAGCAAATGTCATCATATTTGAAGTTTCTAAAAGACATATTGACATAAAAGAGGCAATTAAAAGATTTTGAGATAGTTACACTCACTGAGTAGTGCAATGAGATAATCTAGAATATGCTTCCACTAAAGCTTAAGGATCCAAGGAGTTTCTTTATCCCTTGCTCAATTGGTAATGATAATTTTTCAAATGCTTTGTGTGATTTGGGTGTCAGTGTCTCAATTATTCCTTTGTTTGTTGCTAGAAAAATTGGACTGAAGGAAATTCAACCTACTATAGTCACATTGTAACTTACAGACATAACAATAAGGCAGCCTTTCAGGATTATAGAGGATGCCTTGATTAAAATGGGGAAATTATACATTTCAATGGACTTCCTTGTATTGGAGATGGAGGAAAATCAAGATGTTTTGATCATACTATGATGTCCATTCTTAGCCACTACAAGCGTACTAATCAATGTACGAAAAGGCAAAATAACATTCAAAGTTGGAGAAGAAGTAGTTGAATTTACTATTTTCAATGCACCTAAATACACTTCCTTTATAGCTCAATGCCATAACATTGACTTAGTTAGAACCATTGCCACTACATCTCAAAACAAAGTAATGTTACGATGAACATAATCTGCCACTTTCCAATGATAGTGATTTTAAGGGTGGACAGCAAGTAGTACTTTCTAGTTCACGCATCCATCTTTTATCATGGCAACTTCAACTATATTAGTGGAAAACCTTTAAGGTGGTAAAAGTTTTGTCTTATTGCTATGTTCAAAATTTTAGTACACTTGCTAGACCATTCAAGGTAATGAAACAAAGCCTCAACCATTTTTATGGTGATGAAAAAGTGACAAAAAGGGTATCATAGTCAAGCTAGTGACTATAAAGAAACACTTCTTAGGTGGCAACCCAAGCTATATCTCTTTCATTTCAGTTGTTATGTTAGTTAGTTTTTGTTTTAAGATTTTAATAAGTAGTTCTAACCTTTCCCTAACTTGTTTGTTGAGTCTGCAGTTTGGAAAGCATGAAGATAAAGAGAAAGAAATAAAAGTTTTCAATGCACTGTCACCATTGATAAAGGAGTTTCTTTTTCTTATTCTTTTTAGCTTTTCACATAGAAGACAATGTACAATTTAAGTTTAGGGGAAGGTTTTTGTCACGACCCAAATTTCGGGCCATGACCGGTGCATGGGCCCAATGGACGTAGTCCACTAAGCCTAAGCAAGCCTATTAATATAATTGTTCATCATTCCATCAAAGTTGCTAAATCACATTTCATAACTTTGAATCAAAATAATACTAAGCATTGCCAACTTATAGTGGCATTACCAATCAAAGATACATGTATTGTCTAAACATACGTCTTAATAAATTACATGGGGTTTGTTTATACGCAACAAAAGAGTACTCGACTTCCAGCGGAGAGACTCGGACAAAAGTACAGCTACTGAATGCCGAAACACCTACCAAGAGTCAAATCTATGATGACACCTCGACCTAGTTACCAACTGCCTCTCGATTTGAAAACATGAAGTTGAAAACGATGAGTATAAACTAAGTGAGTGAACAAAGAAAGGAACAAGCCACAACAAGGAAAATTTAAAGAAATCATGATGCATTTATCTTTAAAACAATGCAATTTAGCTTAGCTTTTATTAAAACCCCTTATGTAAACCCCAAATGAGTAAATCACTTTCATAAAAAGTGTTCATGCTCAACAAATGATTTAAAGAGTGAAAACCTTAATAGCCTTTATGCAAATTAAGTCAAGTAAACGACCGGTCTTCGCTGCAGCGAAAAGGCGCTGCAGCGAGAATGAATTTTTACTGCAGTGAAGTTTGGATTCAAGTTATTTGCCGAATGAGGGTTTCTTAACTAGCTGAGGGTTTCTCACCAAACCTCCTCATTTCAAACTTAAATAATTAATTCCTTAATGTTAGAAGTCCATGCTCAACTATGGTACCAAAGAAGTGGAAAATAGGACAACAACTGAACAAAATAACGAACAAAACATAAAGTTTTTCACTGTAGCGAGAAGCTACAGTAACTTTCTCGCTGCAGCAAAATTTCTGCCATAAAACAAAAAGTTTCTCGCTACAGTGAGATTCCAGCCAGCATTACCCCTCAAAACTCGAGAGTTTCTCGCTACAACGAGAATGAATCTCGCTGCAGCAAGAAGCAGAGCAGCAAGAAAAAAAAAGTTTCCTTTCTTTCAAGAAAAAGCCATCTTGCCAAAATGACAAAAATCAACATGAAACGCATAAAAATTCCCAAAGTTCAACACGCAAAATTCACATATGCAAAACCATATACCATACTCATGAACTTTCTATAATACACATATCTATATATGTATATATATATATATATATATATATATATATATATCCAACNCATCAGCTCATATGCACTCCCCGTTAGCACATGGCTGGATCAACATCGGTTTATGCGTACTCCTACTAGCACATAGCCAGGTTAGCATTGGCTTATGTGGACTCCCACTCGCACATAGTCGAGTCAATATCAGCTTATACGCACTCCCACTCTCATATTGTCGAGTCAATATCATTACACAATATTATTCATATATATATATATATATATCAACACAGTATAGAAGCACATAGGTCCGTCCTTTTTACACATTTCACATTTTCACAACCTCAAAATATTTTATCAAGGGCTTGTTACCAAGGCACACGTTTTTAAGAAAAGTTGGATAAAATCAATCAATGTTTTGTGCAAATAGATTCACATTCTTAACACAATTTTGAGATGAAAATTCACTCATCGGTATTTTGTTGAGCCTTTATCCGACTATAACTTCCCTAATGGTCCAATTGAGGCTGTGGGACTTCGTTGGGACCTATCATGCACAACAACATCACGATGAACCCAACTTGGAATTAATACTATTCCAAAGCTATTTTCTAAATTGGGTTTTACTAGTCATTCTTAACTAGTTTCCAACTACCATTAAATGGCTATTGTTTACAATACTCTAATCACACTTAAATGAATAACAATCCCAACAAATAAACTCTCACAAATCTAATTACTAGACATTCTCAACACTTAAAACTCAACTCCAATTTACTGCTCACCTTGATAGCTTTGTAACTTTGAAATTCTTTCCAAAATATTTTCAAGCTATTTTGGGAGTTCTTTCTTTCTCTCTTTAAACACCTAGCTAGCGAGAGAAATTATGGAAGTAGGATTTTCCTAGGGTTTTAAAGTGAGAGTGAAAGAGCACAAAGGTTCTATGAAAGAGTGGACAAAAGCATGAAAATTAGAGTTAGAGAGAGAGAGTTATGGAGGCTTCATATCAAGCTTCTATGGAGGATGAAAGCAACGTGAGATGGAAGGAAGAAGAAGGAGAATAAGTTGCTGGAGAATGAAAAAGCTGCTAGAAGAAAAAGATATTTATAGCTCAAGCTTATCCATTCCACTTCGATTTACAAAAATGCCCTTAGCAAGTTAACTTGTTCTCCTTCACTCCTGGGTGCAATCAATTTACTCTTTTAATACCAAGACAAGGTCCATAATAGTCTAGAAGTACTCGAGTCCACGAAACTTAAAAATTTTGACCCAAGATAAAAAAATGACCATTTTACCCATACCTCAAGCATCATCATTATTGTTATTTCCTTCGGCATTTTACCCATATTTCATCATTCATTTATGCCTTAGGCCTACTTAGGCCATAATATTGTCTAAAAACTTACCTTTAAAGGTTCACTAAGAAAATGATGAAATTACCCCTAACCAGTGATATCGCATCTACTTCTAGCTACGAGTCTCTAGAGGTCAAGGTCTCACGATTTTATAGTGTTTAGTTTTTGTGATATTTTACGTTAGTTTATTTTTGTTAATTTTTTTTATTTGTATGCATGTTTTAAAAACTTAAGCTAAATTTAATTGCGTCAATTTCTTTTAATTTACCTATCTAATGATGAGAACCTAGTTATATTCTATCTTGACTCTTTGCAAATGTGAATATTGTTTGAGTGTTATGTAAATTCTTATGCTAAGCTTTATTGTTAGGATGAAATTTCTACATTTTGAGCATTTTGTCTTTTGCTTAAACTCATTGTACTAATTTAGAGAAGGTTTATGTGAATGTGAAAATTTTGAATTGTGTAATAAGTACAAGAATTTGTTTGATTCTTTCTTGAGGCGAAATCCTAGACAATACTTAGTTAAGTAGATGGTTTAGGCTTTTTTTGGACTGATTGAGCCTTTTTAGCCTTCTTTTACATAAATTATCCTGTTTCCCCCTTTTGAGCCTAATGACACATTTTCTTTGTTTTAACACTTAATTTGGAGGCCAAACCTTTATATTATTATTTCCAACAATTCTTGCATCCCTCATTCCTAAGTGCATAAGTCAATTTAGGAAGTGTTATTAGCTAGATAGTAAAGATGAAAACAAAAAAGAAAAGTTCTAAATATGATTGTATTCATCTCACTACCTAACAAAAGAAATAAGTTTGAGGGTGTGAAATTGAGAAAAAGAAAAAAGGAAAGAAAGAATGAAGTATTGAACAAGAGAAAAATTTTGACAAAAAGGGGTATGCTAGGTGAAGGAAATAAAGCTCTGAATAGGTCTTAGATGGACTATGTGCTCAAGGTGATTTGAGCTATACATTATTTCATATCCTACTTTTACCCTAACCATATATTACAAGCTAATTAAAGTCATATTGATCCGTAATTTTGTGTTAGTCTACATTAGTGGAGAGAGAAATGAAAACCAAACTTATGGAATTTAATTACTAATTTGAATTTTGTATGAATATAAACTTATCCGGATTGTACAATATCTTAGGTGAGAAGATTGCACACACAAACAAAAATTCACTTAATGATAAGCTTGCATTTGAATTGAAACATGAACTTGAATAATATTTGTATGTGGCTTAGAGTTATGGATGTGGATAAACTTTTAAGGATATTAAAGGTAATTAATGAAATGGTGTAATTGAATTCTAGTTAAATGCTTTCATGTTTATGTTATTACATTTTGTTCTATGTTTTGCTCGAGGACCAGTAAAATCTTAAGTTTGGGGTTGTGATAACTCTATTATATAGAGTTATTTAGACACATTTTGGGTGCCTAAGTAGCTAGAACTTTGAGCTTTTAGGTTCAAATTTTAGCCTTTTATGTGTTTTTCTAGTTTAAGTTTAATTACATGTTGAATAGTTAAATTAAGTTATTTTAGTTCAATTTTACTTTATTTTGCCTTAATTTACTTTAAGAAGAGTTAGTGTCAATTTCTTTCATGGTTTTGTGTAGGATATGTCTTGAGCAAGGTACATTTGAGTTAAATTAGCACAAGTATGGTAAAGGCTCCATTCATCCATGCTTCAGTAATTCAAAGATAACTTGAGCTACAAAAGTCCAATTGATGTGATTCTTGATCCATTAGAAAGATAAAGAACGAGATACAACTTGAATGCTTACCATTTTGCCCAACTTAGACTAGATCAAGGTGAAAATCATGTTAGAAAATGATGGACAGATGTAGTTTTTTAAAAGGTAGCATGGTGACTAGAGGCCTCAACGTTGAAGGAGATACCACTACAGTGCTGGGAGGATCATGACTGCAGTGCTACGCAAGTGAGGTGCACCATAAAAAAGTCCAAGAGTAAAGAGCCGTGACATTGGAGAAGTAGCATCGCGGTGCCACCAATATTTCCCACAATGCCATGGTGCCGAGAAGTTATGGCAGCGGCGCCACCCCGATTTCCAAAAATAAAATTTTGATTGAAAATTGGAAAGAAGGGCACCTTGCAAATATTTAAGGGACTTTTTGATAGCATTCAAACAAGAGGAGGGCAACAACTTTTCTGGAGAATTAGTGCTAAGAATCAAGCAAGAAATCAAGAGCAATTGAGAAAGATTCGAGATTTACGAAGCATCAACATTAGTTTATTTCTCTCTTTTATTTTATACTTATTTTCTTGTCTTAAATTCATAACTGAATTTCTTTGGATATTGTTTTATTTAGATATCATGAACTAATATTCTTTTCTAGGATTGTGGTGGATTTTAACATGTAGTCTGAATACTTGTTTTTCTATTACTTATCATGAATGGGCATCATTTTACTTATTCAAATATGCTCTTAATGCCTTTAATTGCCTGATCAACAATTAATTGATTTGTGAATCTACTTGAAACTCAACAGAGAGAGTTTAGGTTGGACTAAGATTTGAATAGTGTATGTTCATGTCACTGAGGTGAACTGATTGACAATTCAGGTAGACATACGACAATTGCCATACATAGCCAAATTAGGACACTTGCTTAATGAACTTAATTTAATTGATTCCTATAGACATATAGTGAATTAATTAAGTTAGGTATTTGTGCAAGCATCTCGATGGAGACTTGTCCATAGCTTTGGATTCTAGGTTAGTAAAACCACCCAAGAAAGATACATAACAAGAAAAACTAGTATAAAATGAAGTGTTGAATGAACCCATGATCTTAAGTCTTTAATCTACTACTTTTCTTAGCATATTTAATTTTTTGCTTATTAATTTAGTGTCTACTTTAGTTTCATTTTTAAAATTTTTTATTTGCTTAAATGAGATTAATTTGTTATACAATTTTAGTACTTAGTGAAACTTTAGAAACAAATCCCTGTGGGAATGATAACCTAGACTTACTGTCTATATTACTTATTCGATACGTATACTTACATGCGTAAAATCGATAACATGGCATTGAAAAACTTCATTTCCACAAGTTTTCTGCCTCAAGGCCTACTAGGAATTTGAGAATAATGTGCCTTGGAAAGCAAGTATATTCTCATGTTCAATTTCATTTAATTTATTTATAATAAAAGTACATTTTAATACTAAGACTAGGAGTTTGTTTTTAGTAAGCATCCATTATCTAGTTAATAAGGTACCATGATTCTATTGAGATATTAAAATACATTTGTATGGAGAGTCGTACATAGGAGACATGTATTTTAATTGAATCTAAAAAATTGTTCACAACCCTATAATAAAAGGTAGTCACTTTATTGTATTAAGGCTATAGTGTCTAAATGAATTGCAGCAAAATGAATGTGATTCACTTCAAGGGAATGATGAGTCTCAAATCATTGAAATGGTTGACTTCGAGTAATGACACTATCACATGAACTAGAATCACATGAGAATCAAATTTGCTTACAATAGAACCAAAATCCTAATGGATAATGGACTCGTGTTTTATCTCTATATAATCTTTGATATACCATGGGTATGATCATCATAAAGCATTGATCTAGACTCCATATGTTGGGATTATAATTGTGGTGAACATCTAAGAACATATATCCCAATAATGGAGTTTTGTCGCAACCTAAACTCGAGGGACATGACCAGCATAAAGGTATCGATTAGAGTTACCCTTTTAATCCCTGCAAGCAAAAATGTACAATTTAAATCAAATACTCAAAATTAACTTATAAGACTCATCACCAAGGAACCGTATATCAACATGCATGAACATATTATGTCACATAGGACTATATCATATCAGTCTACACACTCATGTGATCAAAATGCAGAATCAACACATATCCAAATCACAAGTATAGGCCATCTTGTGGGAAATACCAAAGCAATCGTTTCTTAGCATATCTCATATACGTGTCATTTAATACAAGACATAAACATAGTCATATCCATAACAGTTAAGCATAAAAGACCAAACTAAATAGGAGCAGCAAAGTATGACTCGAAACAAAAAGACTAATGCCTACTAAATGCCAGATATTCACCTACCTAAGATTGACTGAAGTATTACATTTTCCCAATAGACATCAAGCCAAGTAACTATTGTTTTGCAAAACAAGCGCATCTTATATGTGTGAGTTATAAATAACTCCATGAGCAGAAACATGGAGGCAGAATAAGCTAAACAGGAGAGTGTTTATCAAAGATACTTTTAAAAATGATGCAAGTAATCCATTTCAAACAAAATCAAAGTTTGCCTTTCAACTATATCATATATTCAAGAGTTTGGGAATTAATCCCCAAGCAAAATTACACATCCCAAGGTGCGAGTTATATGCCAAGTATGATCACATATCAAAACAAAACTTCAATACCATCGTCTCAACAAGTACAAATTCATTTAAAAAAGGTTTTTATAAGGTTTTGTTGAAAACTCATTCCTAAACCTTTGAAATAAAAATAATGGTTTGTAAAACATTCAAGTATTTCCAAGAAAATAATTTACAAATATCAAGTTTTAAAGCTTTTGTAAAATATGTTGAGGAAAACAAGGTTTCGTTTCAAAGATAGTGAAATAATGTTGTCATCTTTAGAAAATCCTTGAAGAAAATGAATAGATATCAAAAATGACATAATGGATAGTAAATTGAATAAGCCAAGTTTACGTACCTAAGTTAGGGCAATTACCCAATCCAAAGATCAAGATCGAGATGAATACGAAATCCAAATGGCAACATCGAACAAATACAAAACTCAAGCACCAAGATTGAAACAAATGTCAAATCCAAAGTCCAACGTCGAAATAATATCCATATCAAAGTCCAAAATTCAAAACAACTATCAAGTTTCAATTCCATAGTGTCAACTATGATTTCAAATGGATCATGGACTACTAAATAACATGGACAATCAAATCAAATGTGCCGTAGCACCAAAACGATCAGATACATGATAGTCATTGACTGTATATCAAAGAAGGTGGGATCGTATCGACTACCAATCGAAACCAAATCAAAAGGGTAGGACTCTGTCAAATACCCAATTAAAGCAAATCATTGTGCACAATGGCTAGTGGCCACTATTACTAGCTATAAGTCCATAACTCAAGTAGGGTGTTTTGTTTCCAAATATCGAAATATTTGTTTCCAAATGAAAAGGTAAATTCATTTGTCATCCAAGATCAAAGGGTTTAAAGCAAAATGAAATAAAGTGTTCAAAGTCCATTTCTAAACAAAGGTTGAATTAAGTGATTTACACAATAGAAGTTTGAAGTAAAGACAAAATCAAAATCATCAATCTCAAAGACAAATTGACCTAGTGCTAGGATCCATGCAAAACTCATCATTTTTCATTCTAAGTTTTCAAGTCATCAACCAAGCAATCATCCATAGACAAATATCAATTTTTGAGGCATCAAACAATTGAAAGGCTTGTTCCCATTCTCAAAACTATATACATACTAACATATTTACATAGTATAAGTAGATTTCATAAAACAAGCTTGAAACCATTATTCACATCACAAAGTTTATCAAAATGTGTTTTAATTCTAGGTTGTAGAATAGGCATGCTTAATTACATCAAAATAATTTAAAATGTCATATCTACCCAACTCTCGAAGCATGCCTATTCCACTTAACACCTCTCGTCAAAAGCTCAAAATTTTCAACAAACTCAAACTACTCCAATAGCACCTAAAAATGATATTCAATCATCAATACTCTCAAAGTCCCAATAAAATGATATTCAATCATCAATGCTCTAAAAAACGCCTAATAATTTCAGAATACTTTTAATACCCATTTCTAACAATATTTAATCTTCACTTATTTCCAATTAAGTGAACAACGTATTTTACCTATCTCTCCACCTTCGTGAGCTTCAAACGAAGGAATCTAGCGAAATCTTGAAAACCTAAAAAAATTTCTAACTTTTAAAAAGAGAAGATAAAATAGGAAAAACTAAGTTTGAGGAGTGGAAATCCTTACCTTGAAAACTTGAAATCCAAGGTCTAACGAAGGGATTTAGTGGGTCTTGAAAAGTGTGAAAGTTGAGAGAAAATGGGTAAAAGAATAAAAAGAAATGAAATAAAAAAGTAGGTCTTGGGTTTTATTGCTTTTATGCCTATTTAAGCTATCTGGGCACTCTAAAGTCGACTTTAGAGTAGAATGCTTGTATTTCCTCTATTTTTACTTCACAAGGTTGACTTTTTATGCACTAGGGTTGACTTTTTAGGTCCAGACTTGTACAAATTGCCACTTTTAAGACCTAATTCCATTCTAAATCCCTTCCACAACCTCCATAACCTTTATTTGTGAATGCTCAAGGACGAAACTAAGGTTATTTGGTTATTCTTTGCATTTCCAAAGCTCATCAAGTTATTTGTCCAATTTATCCAAGTAACAGAAACTACAGGTTTCACAAGTTCATAGCATTAACATCACTTCTTGTGATTTCAAGAAGATTGGTGATTAATTTGGGCCCAGTTAATTGATGAATTAGCTATTCATCACATCTTGATACTCAAAAGATTAGATCTAGAGTATTGCATTACTAATTGGATGAAATTTGAGAGTAAGGGATAAAATTGATATAAAGGGTAAAATGGTGATTTCACCTTTCTCATTGGATGGTTATGAGGGTTCACAAAATAAGGTTTGTAATTGGACAACTAATAATGAATATCAAGTATTGAATCATTTATTGAAATTATAGTTAATCCAATAGTGCAACTATGAATCTATGGTGGAGTGATTTCTTGGTTAATAAGCTTGAATTGTCTTAATGAGATTATAAACAATTCTATGTTTATTAAAGCTTCGAATATCAATGTCCAAATAGATTCCCTACTTAGCTTTATAGAATTCAACTTGTTTAAGTTGGAATGCATGTTTTATTTGATTAATTAAATTTGTGTGCAAAAATGGCAACTTTTACATGTTTTGTCTTAATGTATACAAGAATACATGTGTCTTAATTTAAACAAGAAAGCATGTTTTGTCTTAATTTAGACACGAAAACATGTTTTATCTTAATTTGGACAACAAAAGAAGTTTTGTTTTAATTTGGACAATAAAATATGTTTTGTCTTAATTTAGACAAGAAAACATGTTTCTCTTAATTTAGACAAGAAAACATGTTTTGTCTTAATTTAGATAAAAAAAACACATTTGTCTTAATTTAGACAAGAAAAATATGTTCTATCTTAATCTAGAGAAGAAAACATGTTTGTCTCAATATTAGACAAGATAACAAGTTTTGTCTTAATTAAGGACAAGAGTTGTCTTACATTAAAATAACGCTAAGAGGATTCTTGCAAAATGAATCTAGACGTCCATGTTGATAAAAGGAGACTCCATGTTTGATTAGGACTCCTTTATTTATTATTAATTTTTTAAATAAAGCTAGAAAAAAATAAAATAACAGTTATTGTTCAACCAAGAGTTTTATTTTATCAAGAACTCTAAATGATAATTAAAGAATTAAATTATTTATTCGTTAATTTTAATTTTGATAATTATGGAGCATGTGTGAAGCATCCATAACTCTAAATGGATGGTCAAAATTGATTCAAAGCTATTTGATGTTGATTAAACCTTTGAGTTAGGAGTTTTAATAAAAAGAGAAGAGATTGAAAGAAAAAATGGAACGTATCTCTCTTTAGAAAGTCTCTGCTACCATTTCTTTCCTCGTCCTCTTAATTTTGTAGCACTTCTCTTCCTCTTTCCCATTCTTGGCTAATATCTTGGAAAAAAATAGACATTAATTTTTAGGAAGAAAAGAGAGACAAAATCGATTGCCATCTTGTTGTCTACCATTCCACACCAAGTCCACTCAAGGTTCAAGTTGAAAGCATTCTTGAAGAATAAGTAGTAAGTTTGTTTGGTTAAGAAATTAATTGTTGGTGTGGTCGTGAATTTACTACAATTAACTAGTTGTTCGAAAGCAGGAACCTTTTCTTCCATCCTTTATAAAAGAAAATTTTTGAAATCCATGCTTTACACGAACACATTAATGTACTTAGATCCAACTCCATTAATTGGTATCAAAGCCATATTTATTGCAAGTTTTGTTTCCTATATGTATTATGCATAGTTGGCACCTTTGCATGTATGGAACTATCTTGATGTGATCAATTTATGGTTATATGTAATGATGCATGATTCAAACTTTTTGCCACATCAATTGTCTTAGAAAATTTTATGTCACAACCCGACACTCTTCTTGAGCCCGTGACAACCGCCGTGATGTTCCGATAGACATTCATTACTGGAAATGCCAACCGAAACCCCGCAAGGCTTTAATATCAGTTTTCTCACCTCCCCTGCAAGCAACAGTTGATAATATCATATTTTAAAAGATTATAAGCTATTTCCAAACCAAAACAATGAAGAAAATAATTTTCGTCTCACAAGGGTATTTTGGTCTTTTTCTCCCAAAAATTTCAAAACCATCTAAAAAGGTAGTATATGAGTGAAAGATACATATTTCATAACCAAAAATAAGTTTAGATGTTTAAAACATTCATTTAAAGTGAAATGATAGCTATTAGAATAAAATAAAAATATTGAATAAAATATTCCATTTTCTTATAAAACAATTTTTGTAGCGTAAAAGCAAAATAAATTCATACATATAGTAACACAGATAACCAGAGTATGTAATTTAATTTACAATGATGTGTGGACCCTCAAATGACCAAAAGTAACGAAGGCTGTGACCCTACAATTTTTGAGGATGCAAATCCAACTGTAGCCCTCGACGAAATCAGCTATCTACTGACTATCATGAGCCTAAAATGAGTGGAAAGAAGGGTGGTGAGTTTATATAAACTCAGTGAGTAAACAAACATCAACTAAAATATCTAAAGCCGAGTAAATGGAGATGATTAAAATAGATCATTATAAGATGGTTCATAACCTCAAAACACATTTCAAATCATCTAAACCAGTTACATTTCATCCAAAATATACAACAAGGCTTATGAATCTCTTAAAAACTTGGCTCATGCCAAAACTCATTCTCGGGGATACCTTGATCAGAGGCATCCAATCGAGACCACCAAGGCTGTTTAAAAAGTCATATATACACAAAACACATTTTTACATTTAAAAGCACAACCTTTCCTTGGCGTTGGTTGAATTCACTCTCACGTGGTGGTTCGGCGTGAAGTGAGCTCTAAACTTTACCTCAGGAGATACCCTTCGAGCCTCTCGTACCGAGGTAAAATATAACAGGGTTTACCATGCCCCTTTAATAGGTTGGTCCACAGAAACCCACCCACTACAATAAGCTAATCGATATCCCACCAAATCAATAAAAGTTTCGACATAATGACATGGCAATTATATTACTATCCAACCTGTTAAGGCAAAATAAACAATTCATACAATTTCAACACAATTTCCAATTCAGCCATTCAAGCCAATGTCACCATAAGCCATTCAATTCAAACCATAAATTTACAACACAAACAAACAATCTCCAATTACTCAATTTCTAAGATCATCATTCAATTTCAAAATGATTTATAAACTCATTTCATTTAATCACATTTGCTTATAAAACATAAGGATTTACCATTTAAACTAATTTTTCAATAAAATAATAAAAACGAATAAAAACTACTTTAGATAATTAAGACAATAATAAGGTTACTCATAATATCGGGAGTTCGAAATACTCCTATTCTTGGTCCTCTGGCACAATGTCTTTACCCTTGGTGGAGGACTCACCACCTATACACAATACACGACAAATAATTCAATATATTGTGTCATATCATTATAAATCTATTTCAAGCTCTATATGAATGCATGAGGTTGTTTGGATAGTTACTTAAAAATGCAATTCATGTTGGTTCAAGGGTGATCGGAATGGATTAGTTTTCGACCTAATTCGAACTTTTCACCTTTGATTTAACCAAAACATCCAAATTGACTCAAAATAAATTCATTTCACTTCTAATACTCCAAATCATTAAAAATAAGCTAGATAACATGAATTATAACAAAATCATCCTCAACATTTTCTCTTAGAAAATTCGACCATGATGGGTACATAAACACTATGGTTTTTCAAACTTTATTTTTTTTTTACACCATAAATCATTAATTCCAAACCAAATCACTTGAAATAAAATCAAATCCACCATCAACATACCATTAGGAAGATTCGGCCAATGAGGGTAATGGAAGAACATAAATTTTTCTTGTTTGCTTTTTATGCTACACATCCCCAAACAACTAAAAACACTAGAATAACATGAAATCTAGCTAAATCCAAGATTAAAACTCCTCCCCCCATGTCCAGCCAATAGAGGTATCCTCATGCAAACTTGATTCTCAACCATGGAAAATGAAAAGGAATGCATAGGAAAGGTAGATCACAAGCTAAAATCAAGAAATTTTACCTTTACTTGCTTAATTCCTTAAAATCCACCAATTATTTCTTGAATTTTCCAACTAGGGTTTTGTTCTTTCTTTCTTTCCTCTTTTCCTTGGTGAGGCCGAACATGAAGAACAAATAAGAGAGGTGTGTGCTGGTTTTTAATGTAAATTATAAAGAAATGAAAACTTGCCGCTTGTCACCATCCCATTGGTCCATTTTTAAACTTAATAATTAAGCATTCTTTCTCCACCATATAAAATATCTCAATTATCCATAATATAAAATGTTAATGGATGAAATCCTTAGACATGACAAGTGTTGGGTGGTGTAAAATTCCAATTTTGCGCTTAGGTGGCAAAATAACCATTTTGCCCCTACGTCATGAAAATTCCAATTTGACTCCAAATCAATCCTCGAATTTCGAATCACCATATTAAGTCAGTCTGGGGTTTTAAAATTCTCAATTTCATCTTAAAATCTCTATTTGGACTAGTTTGAGGCTTAAATCAACTTAATTGTACCATTAGGTACAATATCGTCTTTTAACGATTTCTGAGGCATTCAAGTATGCAGACATTCTATCAAGTACCTATTCAATATGGCAAATATATTATAGAGTTGGGCTTGACAGCACTAGCCCCCTTAAAATAAACTTTTACTCTCAAAATTTCACTTGTCAAACTCGGAGAAATGATAGAGGTATTGGCTTCTCATCTGGTGCTCGACTTCCCACGTGATCACTTTTATAGGGAATTTCGATTTATTCACCTCGTTTACCTCCAATTCAACTTGAGTACTTCACTTATGTCTATCATTATCCTTTAGAATCAGATCAACAGTAACCTTCACAATCATGATCTTTTATATCGAGACATCAAGCATGCTTCTATTACTATCATTAAATTTGAACCATAACTCCATCTTAATCATACCAATTTTGATTGTATTTTATATTTATTTATGTATACTAATCACCATCTTATTACTTCATTCCTTATCAACCTTTTTGACATTCATTCATTCATCCCATCTTCATACAATATTGTGTAGTTTACAGTATCATTAACATGCCATACTCATTTCTGTATATATCCTCAACGTTAGGGAAGGTTAATAGCTTCAATTATTCCCACATACTTCATGTTTACCTAGCATTTAGGAAATTTCAATCTTTTTAATCTTATTAGTCCATCTCATATGGCTTAACCATACTATAAATTACATTTCCTTAACTATTTCCCCAAAACTCCTTAGGTTGCCATAAGTCAACTTCTGATAGGATTATTGACTGTTACATTATCTATGCAACTCATCAAATATATTGAGTTCAAGTCTCGAACCACTAAGAACCATTCTTCACTTTAGTTGGGCACATTACTAACTCCACACATACATATGCACACACACATTCAGATGTCCATATTCCTCATTATGTACAAAGGTCCTTATTCTCAAGTGCCTTCAAACTAATTTCCCTTTGTTCATTCCCATTCATAACCAAGATTCAATAGAATAATCTTCATAATTCATGTCAAAATTTTCATATTTAACTTACGAACATTGGGTATAATCCATTCTAGATTTCTCTCTTTATGTCTATACTTAGCTTTACGTCATATACACATTTTTACTCTTTTCTTATCATTCCCAATTATATACTTAACTTCCTTGTATTATATATCGTTGCATCACAATGTCATTTTCATTGAATTGCAATCTAATATGCATGTATGCTTTATAATGTCATTGATGCTTCAAAAATTTTTCCTTGACTCGATCATTGCATGTTATGCAATACCATAATTCCTAAAAGTCATCCTTATTCCTTAATTATCTTTCATGCCTCTTACATATATTGTATCCTTATTGCATTTCGATATTGATTTGTCACTTAAGACTCAGACTCATTTGAATCATGTATGCCTCAAGCATTTTTCGAATTTTAATTCCCATAATATATTAGGAAATTTTCATTATCTGACTTCATTATCAAGATTAACTTCAATCATCTTTTGTTCTATTTTTCCATACTAATGTGACATCATTCTTCTTGGACCAATCTACAGTTTGTACTTGGAATTGCAAGACTTGAAACAAAGTTCTTCTTAAGTACTTTTCAATGTCAATACGAATTTCACTTCCAGCTTACGGCTTCCTCTTTATAGCCACATAACTTAATACTTACTTTCACAAAATCCATAGCAAAACTCCTCTTGAGTATTTCCTTGGGGATACCTATCTTAAATTTATGTCTCACAGCATGTGATCACTTAACCTGTGACTTAGCTGTTAGGCCCCTCAGCCAGTTTTTAAAATCTCACATTTCATACTTGCCATGCATGATTAGAAATTTCTTCTCAAAGATGTTTGTGCATCCTTGAAACATTTAATCTTTTATTTGCTCCTTAATATCTCGAGTATGTTGTTCTATATACGTGCATTTATTCTTATAGGTATATAAATACGTACTCATCCATTCAATCCTCAACTCATCTTCATAGGTTTCTAGGGTATCACACAATTGGCCTTATGTTGTTACTAACCCTTTTTTTTTATTTAACTGAGTCAAGACAAGAATTGTAAATTCTCATAACGATATTCTATATAAACTTGTTTTCTGTATCGCCCTTGTAATCTTTCATTCACACTTCCATCACTTGGTATCTTATTTTAATGTAGCCATCCCAAGAATCTTTCAACTTCTCTTTTAATTATATGCCCATATACAAGGAGATAAAGAAACGTTTCAATTCATTCAAGTTAACTTTCCCTAGAACATTTAAAACTCCCAACTAACAAAGCTCAATGACCAATGATCGAAATTGAACTTGTAAGCTCATTATCATGTCACTCCAATCTTGCTCATGCATCATAGACATGAGATATTCGTAGCATTGCAGCACTAGACAATTAGTACAGCAGCACTGTGATTACTAGAAATTCCCTCATCAAAGCTATTTATCTGCATTCAAGGTCACTACATCAATCATCCTCAACCATTGGGTTTCCCTTCTAGGCATATATCATGAATTCCATAAGCATAGGTACCTTCTGTTTGCTTTTCATACACACGAAGCCAAGTTAATACTTTCAACTCATGTCATATTTTGACTTTCATCATCATTCATGAAATCCTACCTTAAAACATCCTTTCCATATGGTGTAATGAATTTAGGATACATATACCACCCCACACATAATTTGTTCACTGTCCATAGCATTCCTCAAATTTATTGTCGTCCATATCTAATTATCTTCCTTGTCTTGTACTCCAATAATTTTATTGACCTTCAATATAATAACTACGAAAATAGTTTGTCTTTCTCCACACTTTACACTCGCAATCCTTATTAATCAAGAATTCATCTTTCTCAAGTTCCATCATTTACCTCCAATGGACCATATTTGTGTCAGATTATCATTTCATAATATTATGGCATCATTTTATAATTCCTTCCATACTTGAAGTTATGATCCTTAACTTAATCACATTAATCACTCAAAGTGTCGTCTAGAGCCTCATTGATCCCTTCCATATCTTTTTGAATTGTAACTACAATTAAGATTCCCAATTTCACATCTCCATGATTGATTGTTAGTCTTACCACACTATCTCCCAATATCCTGTGCAATTACAACACACAAAACCCGCTTATTATAACATAGTCCCCTAGTTCAACGTGTTTGCTCAGGAATCATCTTCTCTGATACAATTTGTCCCATAAACCAGAATTTTATTTATTTAGCTTTACATTCAGAATCATATCAAAAACTCACATACTACGATAAGTAATAATTTTTAACAAACATCATCAATTTAAATGGTCTTTTATACCTCGTCAAAATCTAGGGTTATCACCCCAAAAGTTCATCACGTTAATCGGTATCCATTTCTTCGTACTGCAAAATATATTCATTGTTAATTAGGGTAATTGCTTGAATCATTAATGACTTTCCACATCAATCTTCAATAATTATCTAAGATGATCAACCATGCCACTAAGATAAATATCTTTTCTTAATAGTCATAATGCTAATCCACTTCTATAATACATTCTATACATTTTCCCATATACATCCAGTCACTTAAATAGCTACTTTATAATACATTCTAGTCATACACTTTAAAAGCCAAACTATTAACTTCTTTGTACAAATAACTATTACATTTTCCCTTAAACGACACTAGTCTAGACTTATGGTAATACGAACTTCAACGAAGGTATTAAGTATCTTTAGGATCCTCTTATGGATCCTCCTCCTCCTCCTAAGATTTTTTCCTTTCTTCCTTAATCCAAGCTTGCTGTATTCTCCTACATTCCTCATAACTCACAGGTGCAGCATTTTTTCCACAACCGAGAGGAAAATGTCGTATAACAGATACCTTCCTAGGGCGGTGATTTACAACAGTTACTTTATCCTTATTCTTTTCTTATTGTTCCCTTACATTACTCCCACAGCCTAGAGGAAAGTGTCGAACAATGGATACAGATACTTTCCTAGGATGATAATCCCTTTCGGCTATCATTATTTTCCCCCTTTCTTCAGCATATTCCTTAGACTCTTTCAAAAGGGAATTTCCCATGCTTACATTAATGTCATTACTATCAGCACCTTCAGTGATCTTACAAGGGTCGAAGCTTTCTTTTTCGCGAACCCTCATCTCCAAATCTGGTGGAAACCAATTAATAGAAATCCTAGGCGAGGCACTTTCTAGACAACTTGGTTCGGGTTGCCATCGACTCCTAGTAGTAGAATTTAACGATCCCTCGCTAACATTATGAAAGGCATCGGGACTATCGTCTTTCCTAAACATGGTGTGTGCAACCAGCACACCTCAAAACCTATACGCAATCAAGCAGTAGTTTCTTAATTATTTACGCATCACAACAACGGGTAGGTGTCTATATGCAAATGCATGCATTCGACTCAACCTAACCTAACTTAACTTGGGACCACACTGATACTGTAATTTTTAAAACAACTTTAAAACTAAAAGCTCTGATACCACTTAAATTGTCACGACTCGATACTCTCCTCGAGCCTGTGACAACTGTCGCGATGTTCCGATAGACATTCATTACCCAAAATGTCAACCGAAACCCCGCAAGGCTTTAATATAAGTTTTCTCACCTTCCCTGCGAGCAACACTTGATAACATCATATTTTAAAAGATTATAAGCTATTTCCAAACAAAAATAATAAACAAAATAGTTTTCGTCTCACAAGGGTATTTTGGTCATTTTTCCCCAAAAATTTCAAAACCATCTAAAAATGTAGTATATGAGTGAAAGATACATATTTCATAACCAAAAATAAGTTTAGATGTCTAAAACATTCATTTAAAATAAAATGATAGCTATTAGAATAAAATAAAAATATTGAATAAAATATTCCATTTTCTTATAAAACAATTTTTATAGAGATATCCGTAAATACTTTTTGTAGCGTAAAAGCTATATAAATTTGCACATACAATAACACAGATAACCAGAGCATGTAATTTAATTTACAATGACGTGTGGACCCTCGAATAACCAAAAGCAACGAAGGTTGTGACCCTATAGTTTTTAAGGATGCAAATCCAACTATAGCCCTCGACAAAATCAGCTATCTATTGACTATCCTAACCCTGAAATGAGTGGAAAGGAGGGTGGTGACTTTATATAAACTCAGTGAGTAAACAAACATCATTTAAAATATCTAAAGCTGAGTAAATGGAGACAATTAAAATAGATCATCATAAGATGGTTCATAACCTCAAAACACATTTCAAATCATCTAAACCAATTACATTTCATCCAAAATATACAACAAGGCTTATGAATCCCTTAAAAACTTGGCTCATGCCAAAACTCATTCTCGGGGATACCTTGATCAGATGCATCCAATCGAGACTGCCAAGGTTGTTTAAAAAGTCATATACGCACAAAACACATTTTAACGTTTAAAAGCACAGCTGTTCCTTGGCGTTGGCTGAATTCACTCTCACGTGGTGGTTCGGCGTGAAGTGAACTCTAAACCTTATCTCAGGAGATACCCACCGTGCCTCTCATACTGAGGTAAAATATAACAGGGTTTATCGTGCCTCTCTAATAGGCTGGTCCACAAAAACCCACCCACTGTAATAAGCTAATCGATATGCCACCAAATCAATAAAAATTTCGACAGCATGACATGGCAATTATATTACTATCTAGCCTGTTAAGGCAAAATAAACAGTTCATGCAATTTCAACACAATTTCCAATTCAACCATTCATGCCAATATCACCATAAGCCATTCAATTCAAACCATAAATTTACAACACAAACAAATAGTCTCCAATTACTCAATTTCTAAAATCATCATTCAATTTCAAAATGATTTATAAACTCATTTCATTTAATCACATTTACTTATAAAACATAAGGATTTACCATTTAAACTCATTTTTCAATAAAATCACAAAAACGAATAAAAACTATTTTAGATAATTAAGACGATAATAAGGTTACTCACAATATCGGGAGTTCAAAATACTCCTATTCTTGGTCTCTGGCACAATGTCTTTACCCTTGTTAGAGGACTCACCACCTATACACAATACACGAAAAATAATTTAATATATTATGTCATATCATTATAAATCTATTTTAGGCTCTATATGAATGCATGAGGTTGTTTGGATAGACACTTAAAAATGGAATTCACGTTGGTTCAAGGGTGATCGGAATGGATCAGTTTTCGACCTAATTCGAACTCTTCACCTTTGATTTAACCAAAACATCCAAATTGAGTCCAAATAAATTCATTTCACTTCCAATACTCAAAATCATCAAATATAAGCTAGATAACATGAATTATAGCAAAATCATCCTCAACATTTTCTCTTGGAAAATTTGGCCATGATGGGTGCATAAACACTATGTTTTTCACACTTGATTTTTTTTTATACCATAAATCATTAATTCCTAACCAAATCACTTGAAATAAAATCAAATCCACCATCAACATATCATAAGGAAGATTCGGCCAATGAGGGTAATGGAAGAACATAAATTTTTCTTGTTTGCTTTTTATGCTACACATCACCAAACAACTAAAAACACTAGAATAACATGAAATCTAGCTAAATCCAAGATCAAAACTCCTCCCCCCATGTCCGGCCAGCAAAGGTATCCTCATGCAAACTTGATTCTCAACCATGGAAAATGAAAAAGAATGCATAGGAAAGGTAGATCACAATCTAAAATCAAGAAATTTTACCTTTACTTGCTTAATTCCTTGAAATCCACTAATTTTCTCTTGAATTTTCCAACTAGAGTTTTGTTCTTTCTTTCTTTCCTCTTTTGCTTGGTGAGGCTGAACATGAAGAACAAATAAGAGAGGTGTGTGATGGTTTTTAATGTAAATTATAAAGAAATGAAAACTTGCCACTTGTAACCATCCCATTGGTCCATTTTTAAACTTAATAATTAAGCATTCTTTCTCCACCACATAAAATATCTCAATTATCCATAATATAAAATGTTAATGGATGAAATCCTTAGACATGACAAGTGTTGGGTGGCGTAAAATTCCAATTTTGCCCTTGGGTGGCAAAATGACCATTTTGCCCTTACGTCATGAAAATTCTAATTTGACTCCAAATCAATCCTCGAACTCCGAATCACCATATTAAGTTAGTCTGGGTTTTAAAATTCTCCATTTCATCTTAAAATCTCTATTTAGACTAGTTTGAGGCTTAAATCAACTTAATTGTATCATTAGGTACAATATCGTCTTTTAACAATTTTTGAGGCATTTAAGTGTGCAGACATTCTATCAAGTACCTATACAATATGGCAAATATATTATAGAGTTGGGCTTGACATTTTACTTGTAACCTTTTCTTTGGGCTATGTGACAAGAAAGGTGGTGGCCTATCATCACCATGTTTTCTTCCTTGATTTTTTTTTCATTTTTTCCTTATATTTATGTAACTAGGAAAAGCCATGTAATTTTAATATTTCTTGATGTATGGATGCATCCATGAAGAAAGCAGATGAAAACCAAAAGGAAAAAGATAATTTGGAAATATTTAGTCTCTATATTTTTTTATGGCTATTAATATTTTTTTAAGAAAAAAGAGTTTTTCTTGCATTAAATTTCTTTTGAAGGAAAAGAGCTTTTCTTACCTTAAAATTTTGGTTATATTAAAATTATTTTTCTACCATTAAAATTTTTTTTATGGTTAGATAAATAAAAAAAGAAGGGTTCGATGTGCTATTGAGCAGTAATCACCTTGCTATGTGTTGTTGGGCAACATACAAGGGCTGTCCCATTTTTTCATTTATTTAAATAAATTTTCCTTGAGAATTAATATTTTATTTTTCTTCAAAAATATTAATTTTAGAAAATTAAATTATTATTCTTAGATTGAAAAATAATTTTTATTTTGGTTTTAATTAATGAGATTAATTAATTGCACAAAATTTAAATTATTTTCAAGTGGGATTAAAAACTAAAGAAAAATTTTTTAGCCATTAATCAAAAGAGTACCAAATGGATATGACCCAAGCAAGCAACAGAAGCAAGCATGATTGAGGAGAATTACAAGTTGTAATTTTTTTTAGGATTGACATTATTGTGGCTTATTATTATATATATTTATATGTACATATATGAATGATATTTTTTTATTTGTATGCTTGAAAACGTGTCATCTATAATTAAAATGCTACCCTTTCTTAAGGAATGGCATGCATACATTATGTATTTTAGTTTAAAAAGAGTTTTATGCTATGAGATGCATAATGAATGTAGGAAAATAAATCGCATCTACACAAGATGGTAATATGGACTTAGTTATATACTAAAAGCGTTTAGTTAGAAACATAACCAAGCCCGTAATTTGACTTAGGATATTCTAAATATGCATCTAGAAAATCTAGAAAAAAGTCAATAAAAACCATATATATAAAAATATTGAGTGGGGGAAGATGTCGGTAATCCTAGAGTCCATGGTCTCCATTGTTGGCCCATTGGTATGCAAAACATGTCACTCTTTTTAGGCGGGCATGAATCTAGATCATGACAGACTGGGTCTACAAAAGGATAAGTCTTTTTAGGTGGATTATGGAGTGAGACCTCCCATAGAGGCTCACTAAGTAAGAAGCTTAAAAGAATGAAACAATTGTTGTTACACTCAACGTGAATTTACTATTAACCTTCCTATAATAGCTCTGTTAGTAAACATCATGGACCAAATGAAGACGCTCCTTAGCAAAACTACATGCTGAAAGTGATCTCTTGTCTCAATAAGGCAAAACTACATGGTGTTGAGATATATACGAAAATGCAAAATCAATAATCGTTCATAGCTTTAATTTTTCATTTTCATAGTTCAAATTGGATTATGAACTGCACCCTAAGGATTATACTCTAAATGGGCTAATGAATGATCTCCAAAATGTGGAGGAGGTTCTTGATTTAAAAAAAAAAGCTAAAACACATGCATTTCCTCTTCTAAGCCCAAACCCAAGGGTAAAAAGAAGAAATATGGAAACAAAAAGAGTGCTAAGGGCTTAGTGGGAGTAAAGAAGAAGCCCATGAAGAAGAAGATAGCTTCAAAAGACAACACCAAGGGAAAATATTTCCACTGTTGTGTGAAAAGACATTGGCAGCGAAACTGCAAGGTTTACCTTGAAGAAATCCAAAAGAGTAAATAAGATATGGGTTTTCCAAATATGTTAGAAGACTATTTAGTGGTTGATTTTACAGATACTTGGATAATAGATTCTCAAGCCACTAACCATGTTTGTAATTCTTTACAAGGGTTTAAACAAAGGCAAAAACTAAGTAAAGGGCAATTTTAGATAAGGATGGCAAATGGCACATTCATTTCAGCATTAGCAGTAGGAGCCATTATTCTTCAATTTCCTTATGGTTATAGCCTAGTTTTGAAAAATGTTTATTACATTCCAAAGACTTATAGATATTTAATTTCTGTCTTTTGTTTAATAAAGTCTTGATATTCAGTTTAATTTAGTGAAACTCACTATTTATTCAAATAAAGATTTTATTTGTTCTTGAATTGTAAGATATAATCTTTATTTTTTAGATCCTACGACTTATTTTGCAAATGATGTAGAAGCAATACGATTTAAAACTGAAAGAGTCAAAGAATTTAGCATAAATCAAAATCATCTTTGGCATCTGCATTTAGGTCATATCAATCAAAATAGACTCAATAGGCTTACAAAGGATGGTACTCTGCTAGGCATACTTAAGGGTCCTTTGCCAGTATGTGAGTCTTTTATTTAAGCAAAAATGACAAAAAAGCCTTTTAAGGCAAAAGCTAACAAAATGCCAAATGTTCTAAACTTGGTGCACACAAATGTTTGTGGACTAATGAACGTACAAGCTAGAGGAGGTTATGAATATTTTATAACCTTTATTGATGACTACTCAAGGCATGGCTTTGTGTATTTAATGCAAAAGAAAAGTGAATCCTTTGAAATGTTTCAACAATTCAAAGCCAAATTTGAAAAGCAACTAGGCAAGCCATTGAAACAACTTCAATTAGATTGGGGTGATGAGTATTTATTAGATGAATTTCAGCAATTCCTCACTGACAATGGGATAATTTACAATTTGTTAGCATCAAGAACACTTTAACATAATGGTGTAGCTAAAACAAGAAATATGACTCTTTTAGACATGGTTAGATCAATGATGTCCTATGCTAAACATCCGATCTCATTCTAGGGATATTGTATGCAAACTATTGAGTACTTGCTCAACTTTTTTCCATCTAAGACTGTGCCTAAGACACGAAAGGAGCTATGGATAGGGCGTAAATCATCTGTACGTCATCTGGGAACTTGGGAGTTCTCAACACATTGTTTAAAGCCTGAGTTCACAAAGATGGAACCAAAGACTTAGGTGTGCTTGTTTGTAGGGTATCCAAAGGGAGCAAGAGGTTATAACTTTTACAGTCCTCAAGATAAGATAGTTTTGTTAGTGCAAATGCCACTTTCGTAGAGGAAGAGTTTGTGAGAAATTACAAACCTAGAAGTAAAACTGTTTAATCTTTTTTATTTAAGAGTTAATTCTGAAGATGTCATAACACAGTCTAATTCAAGGGTTGAAACAAAAACAACCTGAACATTAAATAGTGGTGCCTTGACGTAGTGAGAGGGTTGTGAGACAACTAGAGAGATACTTGCATCTAGAGAAAACGTGATTGCACTCTCCAATGAACATGAATATGACCCTATTACATGTAAGGAAGCTATTAATAATGAGAGGCTGAAGAGTGGCAAAAGGCAATGAAATCTAAGTTGAACTCCATGGATTCCAATGATAACTCTATTTTATAGTGTTATCTTGCATTCTTTTGAGCTTAAAAAAGACTAATGTCTTTTTGTTTTTAATTAATTTAAGCCTTATTTTTACATTTTTCTTAGTATTTACTTTATTCAGGGTTTAGTAGTTTAATAAGTAATTTGAGTTTATTTTCATATTATTAAGTCTTGTTCGTACCTTTTATTGATTGTGCTATATGTTCGTGAAGGTGCAAAAGAGCTCAAAAGTCAAATTTGCAAAGGATCATACATTTTTGCTTAAGTTGACCTTAGACCATGTTGCAGTAATTGGAGCATAGCTTGAGCTACAAAGCTTTGATTGATAAGATTCTTGAACCTATGCAAAGTCAAGAGAAAACACTATAACTTTCATGCTCAACACTTCACCCAGTTCAGAAGAAATCATGGTAAAAAATGCAAAGGAAGTAGATTGACAATAGTAGATTGCATAATGCAAAACAACAAGTTTCTCGCTGCAATGAGATCCCATTTTGGCTATAGCAAGATTTTCAACCATCCTCAGCAATTCAAGTCAAAGACTTTCCAAATGCAGCAAAATCCATTCTGCCTATAGCGAGATCTATTTTGGCTGCAACCAAAATACGTCCTTTAATGAGAAATTTTTGCACGGGTTTTTATAGTTAGGGCTAAAAGTGGGGGGTATAAATACATGTTTTTGAGTTGAGAAAAAAGAGTTTTTGAAAAGAAAAAAAAGGTAACTTTCTACAAAAAAGGAAAAGAGAGGATTCAAGGATTTTTTAGGAGCTTCAATCACTTACATCAGCTCATTTTTCTCTCACTAGTTCTATCTTTCTCTTTGTACCTTTTATTGTAGAAATGAATATTTTTCTAGAAATATTGTGTTTTGTATTAAATATGCTGAACTAAATTTCTACTTCTAGGATTATGGATAATCTTGACTTATAATTTGGATATTTTAACTTTCTTTTACTTAATATTAATGGCTATTGTGTTGTTTATTTCAAATCTATGCTTATTGCCTTTAATTGCTTGATCAATAATTAGATTGAGTTGGGTCTCTAAATGCAACTTGACAAAAGGAATTTAGACTAGACCAAAGGTTTAAATAGCATGTGTTCATTTCACTTAGAGCTTAGGTGGTTTGACTAGTATTTAGAATAGAAATATACTTAAATACCATGTGCCACTAAATATAGAGCATAAGCTTAGTAAACTTACCTTAATTAATTTACATAGACATATGGAAAATTAATTAAGGTAGGTAAGTTTACAATATCTCGATAGAGAATTGTAGATAAATTTGGACTCTAGGCTAGTAACCAACCCATGGATATAAGTATAAAAAGGGAGATTAAATTCAAATGAAAGGTTGAGTAATTCCACAATCTTAAGTCTCACTTCACTAGTCTTTTAGACATTTTTAAAATTAATTCATTAGTTTAGCTTTGTTACTTTAATTTTAGTTTTAATTAATTTTAAATTAGATTTACTTGGATAAGATTAGGGTGCCAAATTTTAATAATGAGCAAGAATTTAGATATAATTCCCTGCGGGGACGATATCTTACTTACTACTATATTATTCATGCGACATGTGAGCTTGCATGTGTGTAAAACCAGCAACATATAACAATGTCTGGACTTTAGTAGATCCACCTGAAGGGATAAAACCCATAGGGTGTAAATGGATTTACAAGAGAAAAAAAAGAAGTGATGGGAAGTTGGAGACCTTAAAAGCTATACTAGTGGCCAAGGGTTTCACCTAAAGATAATGGATTGACTTTGAGGAAACCTTCTCGCTAGTTGATATGCTTAAATCCATCAAGATCCTTTTATCCATAGTTGCATATCTTTATTATGAGATATTGCAAATGGAAGTCAATACCCCATTTCTTAATAGGGATCTTAAAGAGCACATTTATGTGGCTCAACTAAAAGGTTTCATTAAAAAGGGCAATGAGCATAAGGTCTGTGAATTGCATAGGTCCATTTATGGACTTAAGCAAGAATCTAGGTCTTGGAACATAAGATTTGATACTACAATCAAATCATGTTGTTTCCAATAAAATGTTGACGAACCTTGTGTCCATAACAGGATACATGATTAAAAGGTTATTTTCTTGGTCCTTTATGTTGATGACATTCTACTTGTCACAGCCTAGTTTTTGGGCCATGATCGGCGCATGGGCCCAATGGGCATACCCCACTAAGCCCAAGCAAGCCTATTTACATGACCTGCTCATCATTCCATCAAAAGTTTCTAAAGTCATATTTCATAATTCTAATTCAAAATAATGCTAACCATTACCAACTCATAGTGGCATTACCTATCAAAATATACATATATTGTCTAAAACATACATCTTAATAATTTACATCAGGTTTGTCTATACACAATAAAAGGGATACTCGACTTCCAACTGAAAGACCAGGGTGAAAATACAGCTATTGAATGTCGAGATACCTAATTAGGAGGCGAATCTACGAGGACACCTCGACCTAGTTACCGACTGCCTCTGGATTTGAAAACATGAAGTTGAAAACGACGAGTATAAACCCAATGAGTGAACAAAAGAAGGGAACAAGCAAACGATAAGGAAAGTTAAAAGAAATCATGGTGCACTTATTTTCAAAACAATGCAATTTAATTTAGTTCTTATTAAAACCCCTCATTAAACCCTTAATTGGTTAATCACTTGATGATGAAGGATCCATGCACAACAAAGGATTTAAAGAGTGAAAACTTTAGTAGCATTCAAGCAAGTCAAGCAAGATGATTGATCCTCGCTGCAGTGGAAAGGCATTCTCACTAATTTTCGTTGCAGCAAAATTTGGGCTCAAATCATCAACTGGCCGTGGGTTTCTCACTAAACCCCTCATTTCAAACTTAATTAATTAATTCCTTGATGTTGGAAGTCCATGGTCATTTATGATGTTAAAGAATTGGAAAATATGGCAGAAACCAAACAAGGTAGCAAGCAAGATAGAAAGTTTCTTGCTACAACAAGAATGTATTCTCATTGCAGCGAGTTATAGGACTACAACTAGCCTCCCAACCTGAGAGTTTCTCGCTGCAGTGAGATTTATTCTCGCTACGGTGAAATTTCTCGCTGCAGCAAAAACCAGAGCTTGTGTAAACCCTTACCACCCGAGAGTTTCTCGTAGCAGCGAGAATCTATTTTCGCTGCAAGGAGATTAGGGTAGATGAAAATAAAGGGGTTTTCACATGCCACAAAATCCATTCTTGCCATTTTAAACATCCAATTGAACACCATGACAATAATCAAGTTTCAATAGTCAATGCAATCACATATTAATTCCAAACCTCTCTATATAGTAAATACATATATATATAAGTATATACACCACCACCGCCTCACCCAGCTCTTGTGCAACCCCCACATCATGCACATAGTTGGAGTCATCGTGTGCATCCCCCACATCGTGAACAACTAATACCGCCGTGTACATCCCTCAAATCACGCACAGGCAATATCATCATCCACACTCCCGCACCCGTCATCACAGGCATGTGCATCCCCCACATCGTGCACGTGCACGGTTATGTTTATTACACAATATTAACTATTGGTACACAACAAATATATAAATCAGCATCCTATAGGAGCGCAAGGATTCATCCTATTGAACACTCACCATATAAAAAGTTTTAATAAAGGCTTGTTCCCATGCATAATCTTTAAGAAAAAATCAAATAAAAATCATTCACATGTTTCATCTGAATACCAATACATTTCCCAAAACATTTTTTTTATGTAAGTTCACTCACCTTGGTGGATTTGTAATTGAATTTCTTTTCAAAATTCTTCTAAGCTACTAAGGGAAATCACTCCCTTTCTCTCTACACGTCCAAGTAGTGAGTGAATGTACTTAAGAAAGCCTTTTCGAGGCTGTTGAGGTGTAAGAGTGGAAGAGCATGAAAAACCCTATGAAAGGGTGTAGAAAAACATGAGAAATAAAGCTAATTTGGGAAAGTTTTAAAGCTTTCAAAGGATACTTCCATGAAAGGTGCGAAGAAACATGCAATGGAGAAAAGGATAAGAGGAAGAAGAAGAAGAGAAGCTGCTAGAAAATTGTAGAAAAGCTACTGGAGATTAGATATTTATAGTTAAAGTTTATCCAATTTTCATTCAATTTACAATAATGCCCTTAACAAGGCCACTTGTCTTCCTCATTTCCTTTATGCACTCTTTTTACTCCATTAACACTGAGAAAAAGTCCATAATAGTCTAGAAATACTCGGGTTCACAAAAACTTAAAAATTTTGACTCGAGATGAAAAATGACTATTTTGCCCCTACCTTGGAAATCATCATTATTTCTATTTCCTTCATCATTTTATCCTTATTTTCATCATTCATTTATGCCTTAGGCCTACTTAGGCCTTAATAATGTTTGGAAGCATACTTCTAAGGGCTCACTAAGGAAATGACAAAATTACCCCTAGTCCGTGATATCGTATCTACTTCTAGCTACAAGTCTATAAAGATCAAGGTCTCACATTACTCTTTAAGAATGATGTAGGAATGGTATCAACAGTTAAAGGTTGGTTAAACAAATAATTCAATATGAAAGATTTGGGAGAAGCTAGCTATGTTCTAGGGATAAAACTTATAAAGGATTATAAGAATAAGTAGATAGCATTATTTCAAACATCTTACATAGACAAGATTTTGGCCAATTTTGCTATGAAAGATTCAAAGAAAGGTTTTATCCCTTTTAGGCATGAAATCAAGCTTTATAACAAGATGTCACCTACAACTCTAGAAGAAGTTGAAAACATGAGACATATTCCATATGCATCTGCTGTTGGAAGTCTCATGTATGCCATGATATGCACAAGGCCAAATATCTCCTTTGTAGTTGGATAAGTTAGTAGATTTTAGTCAAACCCAAGTATGGAGCACTAAACTACAATTAAGTGCATATTTGAATATCTTCATAAAAGGAAGAATTACATGCTTTCATATTCTGGAAGTGACCTTGTAGAAAAAAGGTACACTAATTCAAATTTTTAGTTTGATGTTGAATGTAGGAAATCAACATCAAGATCTGTTTTCACCATAGGAGAAGGAGCCATACTTTGGAGGAGTGTAAAGCAATCTTGTATTGCAGACTCTGCTACAGAGGTAGAGTATGTTGTTGCTTATGAAGCAACAAAGGAAGTTGTATGGCTTTATAAGTTCCTTATGGACCTTGAAATAATTCTAGATGGGAATAAGCTTGTTACACTCTATTGTGAAATAGTGGACCAGTGGCTAACTCAAAAAAACCATGAAATCATAAAGCAACAAAACATATTGAGAGGAAATATCTTCTCATTTGAGATATCATACAACTTGGAGAAGTACTTGTGAAGAAAATTCCAACAAAGTAGAACCTCGTTGATCCATTCACAAAGATTCAAGCATAAAAAATATTCGATGGTCACTTAAAAGGTCTTGGAATGAGGAATATGTCATACTTGCTTTAGGGCAAGTGGGAGATTGTTAGAAATTTTAGAATATGGTGCCTTGAAAAGCAAGTATATTCTCATGTTTAATTTCATTTAATTTATTTGCAATAAAAGTACATTTTGATAATGAGACGAAGAGATTGTTTTAAGTTAGCATTCATTATCTAGATATTAAGATACCATGATTCTATTGAGATATTAAAATACATTTGTATGAAGAGACATGTATTTTCATTGAATTTAAAAAATAGTTCACAGCTATATAACAAAGTTAGTCACTTTATTGTGTTAAGGCTGTAATGTCTAGTTTACTTCCAAGAAATGAATGTGATTCACTACAAGGGAATGATGACTCTTAAATCATCGGAATGGTTTACTTCGAGTAATGACACTATAACATGAACTATCATCACATGAGAATCAAATTTAAGTTTAACCGTTACTTAAATATTGATCTCACATTTATACATTTGCTAATAGTAGAATTGAAATCCTAATGGATAGCGAACTTATGTTTTATCTCCTTATAATTTTTGATATACCATCTGCAAGATCATCATAAAGCGTTAATCTAGACTCTGTATGTTGGGATTATAATTGAGGTGAACATTGAGAACATATATCCAAATAGTGGCATTTATAACATTAACATCACTTTTAGTGATTTCAAGAAGATTGGTGATTAAATGAGCCCAATGGATTGATGAATTACTGCTCACATCTTGATACTTAAAAGATTACATCTAGAGTATAGGATCACTAATTGGATGAAATTTGAGACTAGGGAACAAAATTGACATAAAGGGTAAAACGATAATTTCACCTTTTATCAATGGATGTTTATGAGGGCTCTTAATATAAGGTTTACAATTGGACAACTAATAATGAATACCAAGTATTGAATCATTTATTGTAATTATAGTCAATCCAAAAGTGCAACCATGAATCCATGGTCGAGTGATTTCATGGTTAATAATTCTAATTAGACTAAGAATAATTCTAAGTTTATTAGAGTTTTGAATATCTATGTCCAAATAGATTCCCCACTTAGCTTTGTAAAGTTCAACTTGTTTAAGTTCGAGTGCATATTTTATTCTATTAATTAAATTTGTGTACAAAAATGGTAACTTTTGCATGTTTTATCTTAATTTAGACAAAAAAATAGGTTTTGTCTTAACTTGGACAACAAAACATGTTTTGTCTTAATTTAGACTAGCAAACATGTTTATCTTAATTTAGACAAGAAAACATGTTTTGTCTTAATTTAGACAAGAAAACATGTTTGTTTTAATCTTGAGAAGAAAATATTATTTTTTTTCCTAATCTAAAGAAGACAACATGTTTTTCTCAATATCAGACAAGATAACATGTTTTGTCTTAATTAAAGACGAGATTTGTCTTAAATTAAGATAATGCTAGGAGGATTCTTGCAAAAAGAATTTAGACATCCATGTTGATAAAAGGAGACTCCATGCTTGACTAGGACTCTTTTATTTATTATTAATTCTTTTAAATAAAGATGGATAATAATAAAATAAGAATTATTATTCAACAAGGAGTTTTGTTTTATCAATAACTTTAAATGATAATTAAAAAATTAAATTATTTATTCTTTAATTTTAATTTTGATAATTATGGAGCATGACTAATGCATCCATAACTCTAAATGGATGGTCAAGATTGATTAAAAGGTATTTGATTTTGATTAAAGATTTGAGGCAAGAGTTTTAATAAAAAGAGAAGAGACTAGAAGAAAAGATGGAAAGTATCTCTCTTGAGAAAGTCTATGCTACCATTTCTCTCCTCCTCCTCCTAATTTTGTCACACTTTTTTTCCTCTCTCTATCTCTCCCATTCTTGGCTTATTTCTCACAAGAAAAATAGCCATTAATTTTTAGGAAGAAAAGAAAGACAAAATTAGTTATGTCACGACTCGGAACCTCTCTCGGGCCCATGACAACTGCCGCGACGTCCCGATTGACACTCATTACCTGAAATGCCAATCAGAACCCCGCAAGGCTTACATATCAATTTCTTGCCTTTTTTGTGAGAAATCGTTTTTAAACATTCCATTTTAAAGAATTTCCAGTAGTTTCCGGCTCAAGTAAATCAAAAGAGAAAAATATTTTAAAAAGATTTATAGACAAATATTACTATTCAAAATATTGATTAAAATATAAAATTTTTATATAAAACAATATTTATAAAAATACGTGTAAGAAATCTTTTATAACCTGGAAGTAAAATAAATTCATATATACAATAATTTACAAAGTTATAATGTACAATAATAATTACAATGACAAGTGGCCCAAAATACACCAAGTATTGGTGATAGTAACATACTGTTTGTGAGATAAAGATCTCAACTGGAATCCTCGACAAAATAAGGTATCTACAAGCTACCACAGACCTGAAATGTTTGGAAAGGAGGTGGGTGAGCTTTTGCAATCCCAATGAGTAAACAGACATTATCATAAATATCTAAAGGCGAGTAACATGGAGGCAAGTTTAAACAACAAATCA
>NC_030859.1:12568611-12713876 GCF_000208745.1 Theobroma cacao | reverse complement strand
TCTCCTTAAGCATGCTAAATGGAAACAAAGGCATAAGAAAGGTAGAAATCACGCGTAAACGGGTGAAAAACGTGAATTCTCCTTTGAATTTTCTTGTTTCTCTTTGGTTTTTCTTTTTTTCTTCCTTTCCTCTCTATTTTCTCTCTTGTTCTCCCTTATGGCCGGCCAGCACTTAAAATGGGGTTTAAATGGGCTGACTTTTTATTAAAATAATATTATATCATTTCAAAAATACCACGTGTCACTTTCCCATTGGCCCATTTTTAAAATTTCATCTATTTGTTTCCGAATTTTCACCATACACTTGTCCCACATATCCATAGCTTAAATAAAATTCTCATACTTATCCAAAGTCTCGGTGGAGTAATTTTTAAAATTTACACTTTTACCCCCGTAAAAGTCAAAAATTACATTTTTACCCCAAAAATTGAAAAATTGCCCATAGACATATTTTTCATCCCTTATACTCATACCATTCTCCAATTTGTCAAATTTGATCTAAATTCTCTCAAAATCTCAAATTTTGTCCGCAGGTGGTAAAATTACGATTTTGCCCCTACACTCTAGAAATCACCAAAATTAAACTTTTTCACTTCCTATCATCAAATTATACTCCAACTAGTTAATCTTGGTGAAAAATTTCACTCCGTTATCAGATTATTATCTTAGGTGACAAAATGACGATTTTACCCCTAAACATCAAAATTTTTAATTTTACCCCTAATGAACCCTCGAACTCCAAACAATCATTTTTAGTCACTCCTTGACTATAAAATATTAAATTTCATCCTACGATTCCTATTTGAACTAGTTCAAGGTTAAATCAACTCAAGTGTACCGTTAGGTACGATACCGGGTTTTGTCTATTCTTAGGTGCTTTCCTAGCATAATAACATGCTACTCAGTGCATGTATGTCATGACATGTGTTTATAGGGTCGGGTTTTACAAGTTACCATTTTGTAGCCTAGCATTTCACACCTTATCCACTCATGGTTCAAATTAAAAACATTTTTGAAGAATAAGTGGTAAGTTTGCTTGGTTGAGAAATCAATCATTGGTGTGGTAGTGAATTTAATACAATTCACTAGGTGTCCGAAATTAAAAATCTTGAAATAAAAGGTACGTTTATTTGACTTTAATAGATTCTTATTTTTATGTTGTGATTATGTTACATGCAATATGAATGATGTGTTTTTCCACTTGTGTAATTGGATTGCTTGCTTCCTTTATAAAAGAAAATTTTTTAAATCCGTGCTTTACACAAACACATCAATGCACTTAGATCCAACTCCATGAAAGTCGACTATAAGTGTGCTAGGGTTGACTATGGCTTTGTGTTCTTTAAGTTTTCCACTCATTTTGCCATTTGATCGACTTGAGCTTCTATTAGAAATGTGTTAGCTAAATAATGATGAGAAAAATATCCAAGCTGGGGGATGGATTGGATTTCTAGAAAAACCTTTTCAAACAAATCAAACTTTGAAGCTTGATGATAAGTTTTTCAAATTTGTTTTCTCTTTGAAAAAAACCAAAAGAAACGAACAAACAAGTTGAAACCAAGTTTTCAATAATCTTCAAGATGAAGTAAAAATGCTCAAGTATAAAGATGAAATGACAAAATTTATTAAACTTAATAAGCTTTGAAAATGAATGTAAGATACTTTTGAATATTAAGAAAATCTTCAAAGAAGTGTTGAAGTTGAACTTAAGAGAAAGATATATTGAAACGCTAAAATTGATTGAACATGTCTGAAATGTGAATGATCATGCTTTTGGACTTAAAGAAATATTTCTTAGTTTCTCAAAGATTTCTTATTTTCAAAATTCAAAGTGCCAACCTTAGAATCAAATCCTCAAAAGAAAAGACATTATTCTTAAATTAAAAGAAAGCAAAATCTATTTCGTTATCATAAGAAAAATCAATTCTAAAGAAAAAGAAGTCAATTCTTAAGCAGAGATCAACAGTGAAGAATTGATCTTGAGAAACAAAGAAGTCGGTTCATGGAAGACAAAATCTTCAAGATTTGTGAAAAACTAACACCTCAAAAACAAAGAATCAATTCTAGAGAGATAGAATATAGAATGCAGAAATGCAAAGAAGAAATAATCAATTGGGCAAGAAGAAGATATCTATTCTTGAAGCACCAAAAGTAAAATTTAGAAACTTGGTGACCAAGGAAGAGATGGTACAACTAGATAAGATTAGAGCGACAAAAATCAAGCTCAAATTCAATTTTTGGTGCCAAACCACAATGAAGAACCGACACTTGGAAGCAGAAGAATCAATTCTTCAAAATTTCAAAGGTGTGACCTTTGAACCTGGTAGTAGAAGAACCAACATCTCTAAATAGAAGAATAGATTCTCCAAAGATAGAAACCTTCAGACTTTGTGAAGAACCAGCAACTTAATAGCAAAGAATCGATTCTACATATGTGACATATTATGCAAGTTGGTTGGAACATATGAGAAGTGATTCAAATTTCACTCAAACAGGTAAGAAATCACATTGGCTATAAATACCTACGTTGAGGATGATATAACAAGGATTTTGAATGAATTTGAATCATCTTTGAAGAAAAAAATAGCAAAAAAGCAATAGAAAAAGTTATGAGTAGAAAAATTTTATCTCTGAGCAAGAGTAAAACCAAAAGATCACATTTTTATCTTTTAACTAATCCTTCTTGAACTTAAACCATCCTTGATCATTCATATCCTTTGTGAAAGCTCTCATCTTTCTGATCCTAAACTTCTTTATGAACCTTTCTAGAGATTTTAAGTTGGAAATTTTTTAGAATCCACTATTGTATTGGTTATACCTCCAAGTAAGACATAAAAAGGTTTTGCCTAATCCTTCAAAAGGCTGCATCTTGTGTAAAGTTTATGCTTGAACCTGAAAAAGGTAGTGTCTTGATAAAGGTTATGCTTGATCCTACAAAAGGCACATTGTGAAGGTTACGCATGATCCTATCAAAAGGCATGTTGTAAAGGTTATGCTTGATCCTCTTGAAAAAGCAAGATGATAATGGATTCAAACTCCTTGTGCTATTAAGGAAGAAGAGATAGGCATTGAAAGGTTGAACCTCTATAAAAATCTTATTGAGTACTCTTTATTTTTCTATTCTTTACTTACTGATTTCATACTCTATTTTGCTATTTCATTCTTTCATATTTCTGGTTCATCTTCAAAGCTTTTTTAAAAAAGGGGAATTTTTATTTAAGTATCAATTCACCTCACCTCTTGGTAGTTTTACTTTAAGCTTATCTTTCTGGCAACAAGCTTAAGATGAAGGAAAATTCTCAAATTTTAATCTCATTTTAAAATGTCAAAAACAATTTGGAAACCAAATGAGCTAGTTGAAAATAGATTCTCAAAACTCTTCAAAGTGAAGTGCCTAAATCAAAAGAGTTAAGTAACTTGAAGAGCAAATCAAAGAATAAATCAATGGTAAATGTAGATTTTCAAAACTCTTTAAACCCAAGTAAAAAAGCATAAGTATCTTAAAATGAGTCAAAAGTGATTTGAAGATTGAGTTAAAGAAAAACAAGTTAAAAAAAAAATCAAATCTCTTAGCTAAGTAAAATTCACAAGTAAGAAGCAATGAAGAGTAAAGAGAAAATGCACAAGTTTAAGAGGAATGAGAAGAAGGAAAAGACACAAATCATTTATAGAGGTTAGTCCTTCTTCATAGGCACCTACATTCTCTCCCTTAACTCACCAAGGAGTTTGTAATCCACTATGAAAAAAAGAATGATATGGGATATTGTTTGATTGATAACATATCATCTAGAATAGCTGCCGACCTCATAAGGAATTCCATGCATACAATATATGGGTTAGTTTAAAAGAATTTTATTTTATAAGATACATAATGAATGTAGGAAACTAAATTGCATCTAAACAAGATAGTAATATGGACTTAGTTAAAGACATAACCAAGCCCATAATTTGACTTAGGATATTCTAAATATGCATCTAGAAAATCTAGCAAAATTTCATTAGAAACCCCACGTATAAAAATATTAAGTGGGAGAGGGTGCTAGTAATCTTAGAGTTTGCGATCTTCATTGTTGGCCTATTGGCATGTAAAACATGTCATTCCTTACAAGTAGACATGAATCCAGATCATAACGAACTAGGTCCCAGGAATAAGGTGAGACCTCCCATAAAGGCTCATTATGAAAGTAGCTTAAAAGAATGAAAAATCATTGTTGCACTCAACATGAATTTACTATTAACCTGCCTATTGTAGCTCTGTTAGCAAACTTCGTGGACCAAATGAAGGAGCTCTTTATCCATGTTAAGTATGAACATAATGGGTAATATAGTTGAGTGGAAGGATCCTAGTTTGCTTGGTAGTAAATTCCCACGACCCACAGTCGATTAATTTGTTATAGAAAAGTGAATGATCGTCATACTAATAATAAAATTTAAAAGGTTTTATATATTATCATCATGCATACATGCATTATGAAATGTTCAAAGTCCATATATATAACTAGTATGCTTACATAACTTCCAATGGACTTTTATAAACATATCTACATCATAAACATGAATCCACTTTCAATTTTGCTAAGCAAATGCACTCTGAATGGTGATAACTATATTGAATGGAAAAGAAACCATAATATCGTCCTTATATATGACAAGATCACATGTGTTTCTTCTGAGCATGAGCTTAAAGCACTAGCTTCCAATCAACTTCACAAGATATTGAATACCATAAGAAGTGGCATGATGCAAAGGAGCTAGCTAAGTGCTATATACTAGGCTCTATAAACTGTATATTGCAAAAGCAACATGAAGGCATGGATAATGCTGCTGACATATTGTCCACCTACGTGAAATGTTTAGTACAAAAATAAGGTCCACTAAGGTGAAAACAATCAATGTTTTTAAGGACCTCAAGCAAAAACCTAAGGAGCCTGTTAGAGATTACACGTTGAAAGTAATCTCTTGCCTCAATGAGGCAAAGCTACATGGTGTTAAGATAAATGCTGATATGCAAATATCAATGATTGTTCATAGCTTGAATTAATCATTTTCACAGTTCATATTAGATTATAAATTTCACACTAGGGCTCACACCCTAAGTGGACTAATGAATGATCTCAAAAATGTGGAGGAGGTTCTTAAATGAAAAAAAAAAGCCTAAAACACATGTAATTCCCATTTTTAAGCCCAAACACAAGGCTAAAAAGAAGAAAGCTATAAATAAAAGGAGTGCTAAAGGCTTAGTGGGAGAAAAAAAAAAGCTCATTACAAAAAAAAACTGCTTCAAAAAACAACACCAAGGGAAAATGTTTGCACTATGGTGAGAAAAGACATTGGAAGTGAAACTACAACATTTACCTTGAAATCCAAAAGAGTAAACAACGTATGGGTTTTCTAAACATATTAAAAGCCTATTTAGTGGTTGATTATACAAATAATTAGGCAGTAGATTTTAGAGCCACTAACCATGTTTGTAATTCTTTGTAAGGGTTTCAATAAAGGAGAAAACTAAGTAAGAGGCAATTTTGAAAAAGGATGGCAAATGGCACTTTCGTTTTAGCATTAATAGTCGGAGCCATTTGTCACAGCCCAAATCTCTGGCCATGATCGACGCATGGGCCCAATGGGCATAGCTTTTAAGCCCAAGCAAGCCTCTTTATGGGATTCTGTTCCTCATTCCATCCATCATCTTTAAAACCATGTGTTGTAATTCTCAACGATGAATGTTTCAGTAATATTTTATAGCAACTGAATATTCATATTTGTATTATCTCGAAGTACTATCATTCATTGCCATCTCATAAGAGCATCATCCTCAATCCAACATATAAAAACTTCATTTATAACATGACCCTTAGTAGTTTACATTACATATACGTGTACACAGACAAAAGACTCTCAACAGTCAACGAAGTGACTTTAAGTGAAGGTACCACATTGAGATGCCATAGTACCTACCAAGAAAACGAGCATACATGGACACTCAATCTAGGTCCCAGCTGCCTCCAAATATGAAAACATGAAGTTTAAAAATGTGTGTATAAAACTCAATGAGTAAAGATAAGAAGGGAATAAGCAATCAATAAGGAGAACTTGGAAATCATGATGCACTTGTTTCAAAAACAATGCAATTGATTTAATTTCTTACTAAAAACCCCTCATTTCAAACTTTGATTAATAACCTCTTAGTGTTGTAAAAACCCATGATCAATCCATGAAGTTAAATGGGTGAAAAATATGTCAAAATCAAGCAAGGTAGCAAGCATGACAGCAAGTTTCTCACTGTAGCGAGAAACATTCTCAGTTTGCATATATCTCCCACTACAGAAGTCTAATTGACATTATTTTTAAACCATTAGAAAGCTAAGATGCTGGGCTACAACTTTTATGTTTATAACTTTTCCCAATTCTAAATGGAAGGTGCTCAAAATTGCTATCAAAGTGGAAGCACTACACCAGAATTTTTGGAGTACCAGAGAGTTTCTCGCTGCAGTGAGAATAAATCTCGCTGCAGCGAGAAGCTTCAGCAAATTTTATTCTCACTGCAGCGAGAAGCTTCAGTAAATTTCTCGCTGCAGCAAGAATCAAGTTAGTGCAACCCCTCTCCAACCCAAGAGTTTCTCGTTGTAGCGAAAATGAATGTCGCTGCAGCGAAAAACAGAGCAATTTGGTTAAAAGGGGTCTTGTTATATCAAAAGCCATTTTCTTGTTGAAATGAAAAGCAATTTGGGAGCAATTAACAATACCAACCTACAACACAATCACAATTAGTTTCATAAACTTTCTATAACATATATATATATATATATATATACATACATCATCATGCATACCACCCCACCACACTCAACTCAATGCAATATCATTATCATGTGTGCACTCCCTACTCGCACACTCTATCATCATCATGTGTGCACTCCCTACTCGTACACTTCAACATCATCACACAACATTATTCATCAATGCACGACATATATTCAGATATACACATAGCAACATAATATAGGAGCACATGGATTCATCCTTTTACACATTTCACATTTTCACAACATCAAAACATTTTATCAAGGGCTTGTTCCTTGGCACACATTTTTAAAGAAAGGTTGATAAAATCATTCAATGTCCCATCTAAATACATTTACATTTCCCAAAGAAATTTTCAAATGCAAGTTCACTCACCAGTCCTGTTGATTCTTTTGCTTGACTCTAAACTTATGCTCTAAATGGACATGTGAGGCCTTGTTGGAACCTATACACACACAACATCACAACCAACCCAAATTGGCATTAATATAATTCCAAAAGCTCTTTCCTAAATCAAGTTCTACTAGTTATTCCTAACTAGCTTCCAATTGCCATTAAATGGCTAGTTATTTACACTACTCTAGTTACCCTAAGAGTGAATAAAAAACCTCAACGATAAAACACTCAAAAACCCCATTGTTAGCCATTATCAACAACTAAAGAAATTAAACCCTAACTTATACTCACCTTAATGGTCTTTGTAGTTGAATTCTCTTTTAAAATTCTTCAAGCTAATATGGGAATTCACTCTCTTTTTCTCTACATCTCCAGCTAGTGAGAGGAAGATGGAAGTAAGACTTTTTAAGGGTTTTAAGGTGAAAGAGTGAAAGAGCACAAAAGGTTCTATGAAAAAGTACACAAAAGCATGAAAATTGAAGCTAGAGAGTTATGGAAGCTTTAAGGGAGGCTTCCATGGAAGATGAAGAAACATAAGATGAGGAAGGAGAAGAATAAGAAGCTACTGGAAAAATGAAGAAGCTGTTAGAGAAATGAGATATTTATAGCCTAAGATTATCCAAACTTCACTTAAATTATGAAAATACCCTTAACAAGTTGGCCTTGTCTTCCTCCAATCTTTTATGCAATATTTTACTCTTTTGACAATGATATAGAGTCCATAATAGTCTAAAAATACTCAAGTTCATGAAAACTTAAAAATTTCGACACGAGATGAAAAATTACCATTTTGCCCTTACCTTGGAAATCATCATTATTTCTATTTCTTTTGTCATTTTATCCTTATTTTCATCATTCATTTATGCCTTAGGCCTACTCAGGCCTTAATAATATTAGAAAACCCACTTCTAGAAGCTAGTCAGGAAAATGACCAAATTACCCTTGCTCCACATCATAGGATCTACCTCCGCTACATGTCTGTGAAGGTCGAGGTCTCACATTCTTCTGCACTAAAAGAAATTCGATCCCTGAATTTGAATCGAACTATAAGATAGCGCATCTATATGCATTGAAGAGGTGTGGATACTTGTCCGCAACCCCTCTTCATCCTTCCCTATTACTTCTTCACTGGTGTGGTTTTGCCATAATTCCTTCACTAAGGCTACATCCTTTGAGCAGAGCTTTTGACTTGTATATCAAGAATAGCAACCGGTTGCTCCTCATATGTTGAATCATTATTAACAAAGTTAAGTTTCATCTTCTGAATCAATTCCTCTAATTACTCACATTAGGGTACTGTCATCGTTTATTCTCCATTTGTGGCACTAGTGCTTCATGGAAGTCTAATTCTCCCTTTGCTCACATAGCTCAACTTCTAATGGTAACTCTCATCATCGCGTTATCTATACAACTCGTTAAGCATGTCAAATTCAAAACTCAAATCACCATAAATAATTCTTCGCTTCAATTAATCACATAATCATCTCCATATATATATATATATGTATGTATATACACATTTAAGAATCATCATCCATCACTATATGTAGGAACCTTCATCAATTACTTTGAAGTAATTTCCTCTATTTCTTCTAATTCATAACCAAGGTTCAATATCACATTCTCATAGCTCATGTTTCCCTTTTTATTTTTCCATTTCATTCCCATAGGTCAAGCATAATCCATGAATATTAGGGTATAATTAACTCCAGATTACCCCTTCGAATGTTTAAATCACCATTTACTTCATATCCTACCATAAATTGGTTCTTATGAAATCCACACAGATTCTCATTGTGCATATGCATAACTTCATATAATTTACATGCTTATACTTTTTTCTTATCATTTTCAATCCTATGTATAAGCTCTATCTTACCACGCATCCTTGCATCACATTGTCATAAACATGTGTCACGACTCAATTTTCGAGCCATGGCCGACGCATGGACTCAATGGACGTAGTCCACTAAGCCCAAGCAAGCCTATTTACGCAATCCTACTCATCATTCCATCAATTATTCTAAAAGTTACATCTTACAATGCCACCCTTCAAGTACTTTACTAATAAGCGATAGCAATCAAAACTACATTTATATTAACCCATAATAATATTAACCATTGCCACTCATGGTGGCTTACCAATCAAAATATACGTATATGGTCTACGGCATGCATCTTAGTACTTTACATCACATGTACGTATTTACAAACAAAAATGACTCTAGGCTTCCAACAGAGTGACCAAGGTGAAAGGACGACTACTGAATGTCAACATACCTACAAAAAAGATGAAACTACGTGGACACCTCAACCTAGGTTCCAACTGCCTCCTGATCTAAAAACATGAAGTTGAAAACAATGAGTACAAACTTAGTGAGTGAACATAAGAATGGAACAAGTAATAATAACGAAAGTTGATAATCATGATGCACTTATTTGAAAACAATGCAACTTAGTTCAAGTTCTTATTAAAATCCATCCATTAAACCCTTGGTTATTAAATCATTTAATGATGAAGGAACCATATTTAGCATGAAATTTGAAAGAGAGGAAATTTCCAGCAATCATTCCATCTCACTCAGCTCGTGTGCATCTCACCACATCGTGCACATAGCCGGACATCCTATCTCACCCAACTCATGTGCATCCCACCTCATCGTGCACATAGTCGGACATCCTATCTCACCCAGCTCATGTGCATCCCACCTCATCGTGCACATAGCCGGACATCCCATCTCACCCAACTCATGTGCATCCCACCACATCGTGCACATAGTCGGACATCCCATCTCAGCCAGCTCATGTGCATCCCACCACATCGTGCACATAGCCGGACATTATCACCATCTATCTCCCTCACCACCGTCATCATCAGCAAGTGCACACTCACCCTGGACATGCACAGTTGCATTTGCCACACAATGGTACCATTTATGACATAGTATACATATATATATCAACATCATACAAAAACATATGGATTCATCTTTTTACACATTTCACATTTCACAACATCAAACATTTTATCAAGGGCTTGTTCCCAAGCAATTTTAAAGCAAAAACTAATAAAATTCCCAAATGATTCATTGAAACACGTAAACATTTCCCCAAAATATTTTGAAATGCAAGTTCACTCACTAATCTTTATTGATGTTTCAGTGGGCTCTAACTTCGACTAATGGTTCAAATGGGGCTGAGGGCCTCGTTGGAACCTATCACACACAAAAACATCACAGCCAATCCAATTTACATTAATATCACTCTAAATGTTATTTTCCCAAATCAAGCTTCACTAGCCCTTCCTATCTATCTTCCATTACCATTTGATTGGCTATTCAGTTCTCTACTTTAGTAACATGAAAAATAGCTAAACAACTTCAACAATACACAATTCATAACTCTGAATATTAGCCTTTATGAACAACTTAAAACCAGTCCTAATTCATCATTCACCTTAGTGGATTGAAATGAAATTTCTTCCTAAGAGTCCTTAAGCTATCATGAAATCTCTCTTTCACTCTCTACAAAGTTCAGCTGGTGAGAGAAAATATTAAAGAAAGACTTTTAAGGGTTTGTTTAAGGTGAGGGAGTAAAAGAGTATGAAAAACCCTACAACAAGGTGTGTAGAGCACAAAAATTGAGGTTAGTTTGGGAGAGTGATGGAAGCTTGATAGAAGCTTTCATGGAAGAGGAAAGAAACGTGAGATGGGAGAAAGGAGAAGAAGAAGTTGCTGGAGAAATGAAGAAGCTGCTAGAAGAATGAGACTTTTTATAGTTAAAGCTTTTCTAATTTTTCATGCAATTACCATAATGCCCTTAACAAGGCCACTTGTCTTTCTCATTTTCTTATGCAATCTTTTTACTCTTTTGACACTAAAAGAAGGTCCAAAATCCTCTGAAAGAGGTCCCTTAAGTAGCCCCCAAAAGTCCTAGCTCCAAAAATCCCCTAAACTTGTTATTTATGGAAATTAAAATGAGGGCCGCGGCTTTCAATTTCCAGCATCACGGCGCTCAAATGTTCTATCTAAATCTATTCTTCTAGTGCAGTACTTTCACTTCGATAAGGATTCTGACCACCTTCTTTTCAAAACTGGGCAAAGTGGTAAACATCAAAGTTGGATCCCTACCTCTTAGCTTTCTAATGATCTAAAAATCATGTTATTTGGACTTCTGTAGTGGGAGATATGCTTTAAAAATCGAAATATATGCAAATAGAGCAACAGCCCACTATGCTCCTTTCTTCAGCAATTGAAATTATTTTTGAATCCTACTCCTATAACGGCATAAAATAATTATAAGTAACGTAAAAATAGCATCATTAGCTCAAATAAAAACTTTTAACATAAGTTCTACCTTGAGTTACGTGTTTATGAAGGTTGAGGTTTCACAACATGTCACAATCACCAATTATCATTTTCATCAAATTACCATCCAATATCCATGTATGCTTTACTATTTTGTTGATCTTTCCAAAATTTATCTTTACTTGATCATCACATTTATACAATACCATAATTCTTAAAAGTCATCTTCACTTATTAATTGTCTTTCATGCTTCCAACATATATATTATATTCTTACGTCATCTCGATATTGCTTGGTCCAAATTCATATTTTTGTATCTTGACCCTAAATCATGGCTTATTACCAAAATCTTTACTCCTACATGCTTACTTGAAATACCAAATCATCATCTCTTTCCCAAGTAGATCTCTACGAATCCCGTTGTGTAATATCAATTAACTAGAGCATATCGCCATTATTCACCAAGCATACAAAGCATAGTTCAATCCTTGCTTACCCTTATCAGGTACTCTACTTTGATAATTACTTAAAATGAAATAAAACATGTGGGGGAAACACTCTTTACCATTGTATACTTTACCTCCACAAGCGTATCAAGACCGTAGCATTATCGGGTCTACATAATGGTAAGACAATCATTGTCTCAAACCAACATTTCCAAACATTCTTAGACTTGCAGCGTACCTTTGTATTACGTGACATATCAATCACGAGCACGAACTCGCTATATAACTATTAGCTCATTGAGCTTTAATGTGTTCACATTGTGAGAACTCTTTCGACTTATTTCACCAAAGTATTCACAAAGTGGATACAAGCCCATAACTTATGGTTCAATATCTAAACCAGTGAACACTGTCCCATCATTAAAGTTCTACCCTTATCTATCAATCATAACTCCCTTGCACATTTACTTATGCATTGCTTGGTTGCTCACGAGCCTCCATGGCCATGCCATTTCAATCTTTTATGGCAAGTAAACTAATATATTCTCTTACACTTTTCAATACACTTCCGAAACAACTTAAACACATCTTTTGGTGAAATTTTGTTTAGGACTTAAACAATCAAAAGCTTACCTTCAAAACCACTCATTACTTTAACAATCCAATGTATGCTCAATGACGTTTCACCTCATCCGTTCCAACGGACATTATTTTCAAATCTCCCAAGGCATCTTTGTCCTTAATTCGGACCACACAACTATCTTAGTATATTTGCATTGATTATTCTTAAGCTTCTTATGTTCATCATAGCAACATCCATATTCCTCCCATTATTTACATTACTTTTCATTCACTCTTTCCTTAGCCTTTAACAAGGCTTAATCTCTTGTCTCATTTACCTACATGTCAATATATAAGGTGATAAAGAAACTTTCCAATTCATTCATATAAATACTTTTCCAAAATCTTAAAACTCCAATTAACAAAGCTTAACTTCAAGTCTAAGGACCATAATTCAACTTATAAATTCATCTTCATGCCCTTTACATCTTATTCATGCGTCCTAGACATGAAGTGCTCCTAACACTACGGGCGCGGTGGCTGCTAGAGTTTACTTAATCAATGCTAATCATTTACATTTAAGGTTACTACATTGATCTTCCTCGACCATTTGGTTTTCCTCCAAGCTTACGTCACGATTTCCATAACCATTTATATTCTTTTGTATTTATCACATATAATAGGCCAAGCCAATACTTCAAATTCATCTCATCCCTTAACACTTGTAAAAAATTAATAAATCCCACCTTAGGACAATCTTTCCATATTGTGTAATAACTCTACCATATATGTATAACACCACACACATAATTATTCACTGCTCCTAGTGTTCCATAATTTCTTTGTATTCGCAACTAGTTGTCTCTCTTATCTTATAACTCAAATAGTTTAACCACTTCAACTTAGTATCATCATGAATTTTGTCACAACCCAGTACTCCCCTCGAGCCCGTGACAATTGTCGAGCTATCCCGGTAGACACTCATTACTCGAAAATGCCAACCAGAACCCCGCAAGGCTGTAATATCTGTTTCTCATTTTTCTTGAAAATTTCGATACCAGCTAATAATTTAGTATATAAGTGCAGAACACATATTTTAAAATCAAAAATAAATTTAGATGTCTAAAACATTCGTTTAAAGTGAAATTATGACTGTTAGAATAAAAAAAATATTAAACAAAATATTCTATTTTCTTATAAAATAATATTTTTAGAACACTGCGTAAATCATTTGTACAACGTAAAAGCAAAATACATTTCTACATACAATAGTATAGATAACTAGAGTTTAAAATTTAATTTACAGTGACATGTAGACTCCGAAATGACAAAAATGAACGAAGGCTGCAAACCTACAGTTTTTGAGGAAGTAAAGCCAATTGTAGCCTTCGACGATATCAGTTATATACAACTTATACTGAGCTTGAAGTGGGTGGAAATGAGGGTGGTGACATTATAAATCTTAATGAGTAAATAGACATCATCATAAGCATCTAGAGTTGAGTACATAGAGAAGATAAAGTAAATCATCGTAAACTGGGACACAACATTAGAACACATTTCATTCAAAATACGTAACGAGGCTTATGAATCTCATAAAAACTAGGCTTGTGCCATAAATCCATCCTCGGGGACACCTTGGCTGAGGCATCCTATCGAGACCACCAAGGTTGTTAAAAATTCACATTTCACATAAATTCACATCACAACCGTTCCTTGGCGTTGGCTGAGTTCACCATCACATGGTGGTCCCACTTGAAGTGAACTCAAATACCACCTCAGAGCTACCCTACACGCCTCTACAATCAAGGTGAGCACATATAAATGGGGTTACCGTGCCCCTCTCATAAGCTGGTCCACAGAACCCGCCTACTGTAATAAGCTAATAATTATCCCACCAATCAATAAAATTCAATAACATGATATGGCAATTATTGTAATTCACAGCCTTTCAAGGCAAACAAGCAATCCGTATTTCAATACAATTGCCAACCAGCCAATCATGCCTGATTTATTATAAGCCAATAATTTAAACAACCAAATTGCAACCAATAGCAGTCTCCGTGTACTCTATTTTTCAAAATCATTATTAATTTCAAAACAATTTATAAATTAATTTCATTGAAACACATTTATTCATAAAACGTGAAAATTTACCTTTTTAAATCCATTTTTCCATAGAATTCATGAAATCATCCAAAAGCCACCCTAGATAATTAAAATGACAATAAGTTTACTCACAATGTCTAGAGTGCGAATTTTCTAAGTACTCTGACTACTAGTCCTCAAATGCAATTTCCTTGCCTTTATCGAAGGACTCACCACCTTGACATAGTACAAAATCGAGAAACTTACTACATTGGTACTAAATCGAAATTAAACTAATTTAGACTACTAATGCATGATATGGAATGCAAAATGCACGGGTAATCATCTAAACCCGGTATTGGTCTAATTCGTCTTATCACCCAATTAATTGGCCAACGTGTCCAATTTAGATCCAAATTGCTCCATTTCTTTTCCAATACCTTAATTCACCAAACACAAGTCAAATAACCTAAAATTTAGCAAAACCATCTTCACTTTTCTTCTTAGAATTTTCGATCAATAATGGTGCATTAACACCGTAATTTTTTCTATTACTTTTCCACACCATAATTCATCATTTTCTAACCGATTCTCTTAAAATAAAAATCAAATTCATCCTCACTCAATACAAGGTAGGTTCAACCATTGATGGGTGATGGGAAAAATGAATTCTTTTCTTGTTGTTTTGCTTCTAGACATGGTAAACTAACTAAAAACACTAACATAACTTGAAATCAAATCAATCCAACATCATTCTCTCTCTAGACCCATTCGGCCAGCTATGAATTCACCATGAAAACATGAAATTTAACCATGGAAAATAAGGAGAAATGCTTAAGGAAATAGATTTCAAGTTTAAATTGAAAAATCCTACCTTTTTCACTTGTTTTCCTTGATTTTCCACACTTTTTCTCTTGAAATTCTCCACCTAGGGTTCGTTCTTTCTTTGTTTCCCTCTTTTCCTTGCTTGGCCGAATATTTGGAGAGAAAATAGGCTGATTTATGCTGATTTTTAAGTTAAATAATAAAATATCCTAAGCTTGACACATGGCATGTTTCCATTGGTCCATTTTTAAAACTTTAAAAATTTTAAACTTTTTATCTCCATCACATATATTTTCTCACTTATCCATAACATAAAAAGTCAATGGATGAATTCTATGAGCATGACAAGTGTTGGTGGTGTAAAATTATAATTGTGCCACATGGTGGTAAAATTACCATTTTACCCCTATGCTTCGAAAAATATCGAGATTACAATTTTTCACTTATCAACCGCAAATCATACTCCAATAAGTCAAATGTGATCAAAATCTTTCAAAATAATTCCCATTTTATCCTCGAGTGGCAAAATTACCATTTTACCCCTAGATATTGAAATTTTCGGTTTGACTCCAAATTGATCCTCGAACCCCAAATCACCATTTTAAATCATTCCTGGATTGTAAAATTTTCAATTTCACCCTAAAATCTCTATTCAATCTAGTTCGAGGCTTAAATCAACTTTGTTGTACCTCTAGGTACAATACCGACTTTTATAAATTTTTCGGGACTCTCCTAGCATGCAAACATGCTATCCATCACATGTATGTCATGACAAGTATTTTATAAGGTCGGGCTTTACAGCACTACCCCCTTTAAAATAAAATTTTGACCTCAAAATTTCACTTACCAGATTCCAAGAAAAAATGTGGATTTTTGTTTCGCATCTGGTGTTCGACTTCCCATGTCATCTCCTCCATTCAAGCATTCTTCCACAATACTTTAACCATTGGAATGCTCTTGTTCCTCAACACTCGATCCTTTCGATCTAGAATGCGTACAGGTTGCACTTCGAACTTCAAATCTTCATGCAACTCAGTGGGAGGTGTCTTTAGAATATGAGAGGGATCGGGAACATACTTTTTCAACATCGAGACGTCAAAGACATTATGAATCCGATTTAACTCCAGGGGTAATTCAAGTCTGTAAGCCACTGGCCCAAACCTTTCAATGATACGAAAGGGTCCAATATATCTCGAATTGAGCTTTACCCGCTTTGTGAATCGAATCATACCTTTCATTATCCAATAATTACCACAAATTATTACAATAGTGTAATCAAATAAGATTTAATACTTGAAATTTTCAAATTATTACCTTTCCAAGGAGAAATCTTAAGAAAAACTTTATCGTCGACTTAAAACTCCAAATCTTTCCTTCGTTTATCAGAATAACTCTTCTGCTTATCTTGAGTTGTCTTTAATCACTCTCGGATAACCTTGATCTTGTCATTTGTCAGATCAATTAATTCCACATTAACCAATTTCCTCTCACCCACTTCATTCCAACAGAGTGGAGTTCGGCACTTTCTTCCATACAAAGTCTCGTATGGTGCCATTCCAATACTAGAATGAAAACTGGTATTATACGCGAACTCCACCAACGGCAAGTGTCTATCACAACTCCCAATAAAGTCAATGACACAAGCTCGTAGCATATCTTTTAGAGTCTGAATAATCCTTTCAGATTGACCATTAGTCTGTAGATGAAAAGCAGTGCTAAATCTTAATTTAGTTTCGAGAGCTTCCTGAAATTTTAGACAAAATCGAGAAGTAAACCGAGGGTCTCGATTTGACACAATAGAAACTAGAACTCCATGTAATCTCACAACCTCATCTATATAAAGTCTAGTCAGTCTCTCAATAAAATACATGCTATGGATGGCCAAGAAATGGGTGGACTTAGTCAATCTATCCACAATCACCCAAATAGCATCATTCCCACTCTGTGTCCGCGGTAAACCCAATACAAATTCCAGAGTCACGTGTTCCCACTTCCATTTTGGAATACGTAAAGGTTGAAGAGTACCTTATGGTTTTTAATGCTCCGCAATCTGTTGGCATGTGAGACATTTTGCTACATACTCTGCTATGTCTCGTTTCATACCCGACCACCAGTAACTTTCCTTGATAGTCTTGTACATTTTTGTGCTTCCGGGATGTAAAGCATAGGCGAAAAAATACGCGTCTTCTAAAATTGCTTGTCTCAACTGGTTATCCTTAAGGATACAAACTCGGTCTCTGAGCATCAAAGTACCATCATCACTGAGTCTAAACTCACTAGTTTCTCCATCTTGCAGCTTTTGAACTTCTTGTTTCAACTCATCATCAAATTTTTGCAATTCTCTGATCTGATTCAACAATGAAGGTCTCACAACGAAACTAGCAAGTAGGGTTCCATCCTCACCATTATTCAACTAGATCCCTAGAGATTTCATCTCAAGTAATATCGGAAAATAAGAACTCTGAAGTGCTGCTAATGAAGATGAGGATTTATGACTTAAAGCTTCCGCTACAACATTTGCCTTCCCCGGATGATAATCAATCACCAAGTCGTAATCCTTAATCAACTCCAACCATCGTCTCTGTCTCAAGTTAAGCTCTTTCTGGGTGAGCAAGTATTTCAAACTCTTATGGTCGGTAAAAATCCGACAACGCTCACCATATAAGTAATGCCTCCAAATCTTCAATGCAAAGACTACTGCTGCTAACTCCAAATCATTGGTAGGGTAATTCGTCTCATGCTTCTTCAACTACCGGGAAGCATAAGCTGTTACTTTTTTATCCTGCATCAATACCCACCCTAATCCCAACTTAGAGGCATCACTATATACCACAAATTCTTTTCCACCAAACGGAAATGTCAAAACGAGAGTGGAGGTTAACGGGTTCTTTAGCTCCTGAAATTGACTCTCACAGACATCATCCCACTCAAACTTAACTCCTTTACGAGTCAAACGAGTTAGAGGAGCAGCTATCAATGAGAATCCTTGAACAAACCTCCGATAATAACCGGCTAAGCCAAGAAAACTATGAGTCTCTGTTACCGTTTTCGGTTGCTCCCATTACAAGATTACTTCAATCGTCTTGGGATAGACATAAAATCCAGCCCTGGATACCACATGTCCCAAGAAAACCATTTCCTTCAACCAGAACTCACATTTAGAGAACTTGGCATAGAGTTGTCTCTTGTGCAAAGTTTGCAACACAATGCGCAAATGGCAGCATGCTCACAATCATTCTTCGAATAAACTAGGATGTCATCTATGAATACTATCACAAACTTATCCAAGTATGGATGAAACACCCTGTTCATAAGATCCATAAAAGCTGTCGGGGCATTAGTCAAACCAAACTGTATCACCAGAAACTCATAATGCCCATAACGCATCCTAAAAGCAGTCTTGGGTACATCATGCTCCTTAATCTTCAACTAATAATACCCAGACCTCAAATCAATCTTAGAAAATACCATAGCCCCTCGTAATTGATCAAAAAGATCATCGATCCGTGGTAAAGGGTATTTATTCTTGATGGTCACTTGGTTTAATTGACGAAAATCAACACATAACCGAAGAGTGCCATCCTTTTTCTTTACAAATAGAACTGGCGCTCCCTAAAGAGAAATGCTAAGGCAAATGAAACCCTTATCCACCAAATCTTGCAACTGGACTTTCAATTGTTTCAACTCAATCGGAGCCATGTGATACGGATGAATGGAAATAGGTGCAATACCCGGGAGTAGATCAATAGAGAACTCGAGCTCTCGATCAGGAGGTAGTCCCAATAACTCATTAGGAAATACATCAAGAAACTCACTTACTATTGGGACATCTTCTAATTTAAGTTCCCCGTTTGAAGTATCGATCACGTGTGCCAAATAAGCTGGATACCCTTTCTGCACCATTTTCAAAGCTTTGATGGTCGAGATTACACAGGAAGGTAATACTCGACTTTCCCCTGCAAATACAATCTCTACTCCTTCCGAATTTTGAAGTATAACTTCTTTCAGGAAATAATCCACATTCACCCGATGTGCAGTTAGCCAGTCCATACCCAATATCAAATCAAAATCTTGGATCTCTAGAGGAATCAAGTCACCCCTAAATTTTTCCTCACCAACCATTACCCCACAATCTCTATAACAACTATTTCTAACTAGCTTCTCTTCTAAATGAGTGTGAACTACAATTTCTTCCTCTAATGGTGACAGGTTTTTATCAGTAATTGATGCAAATGCCATACTCACATATGACCTATCTAAGCCAGAATATATTTAAACATAAGCATCTTTATCAAATAAAGACATAGTACCTATCACTGCTCCAAGTCGACTCGTGCCTCATCTTCGGTCACAGCGAAGACTCTTGTCAAAGTATGAGCTGTGGTCTCAAAGGTGGATATGCCGGGGTGTTACTCTCTACACCATACTGTATAGCTACTCCTTACCTCTGTGATAACCCAGAAGGATCTCTCTTCTACATATCTGTACGAGCTGGTGGAGATGGAGCAGCTACTATACCTCGTTTCAACTGTGGACAGTCACTCCTAATGTGACTTGTTTGTCCACATTGAAAACATCTTGCTAGCCCTCTACATAGCCCAAAATGACTTTTTTCTTAATTTCTGCATCTATCAGGACCTCCGAAACTCTTCCCATAACCAATCATAGCAAATCTGCTAAACCTCGAAGGTCTTTGCTGTGATTATGGAAATGGAGGTCGAGGAGATGTCACTGAAACAGAAGTAGTGCTCCTTGAAGCAGATGAGTCTCTGCCCCTTTTTGGTGGCTGACTGAAAGATATACTTGGATTTTTCCTTTTTGCAAACTCGATCCGAATCCTCCTATTTCATTTGCAAGCTTCTTGGCCCTTAAAGCCATCTGTACCACCTCCTTATGTGGCTCCCTACCAGTAACTGTCATCCACTCTCTAATCTCATTACGGAGCCCTTCCTCGAAATAACTGGCCTGATCTTGCTTAGATTTCACCAGATCCGGCATATATAACATCAACTTGTTAAAACAAGCTTCATACTCCTCTGCAGTTAAATTCCCCTGTCTCAAACTCAGAAATTCTCTCTTCTTTTCTTTCTGATGGAAATAAGTGAAATACTGACCATCAAATTCTCTTCGAAAGTCTGACCAAGTCGGAGGAGTAGTGGAACGAGATTTTATTAAATTTCACCATATACGGGCCCTCTTATCCAATAATCTCGTGGCCACCATCAACTTCATGTCGTCATCCAATCTCATATCTAAGAGTGTCTCCGAAACCTGATTAATCCAAACTTTGGCTACAATCGCGTCTAACTCACCCATAAAAGAAACGAAACCCAATTATCTAGCCTCCTTCAACTTCTTAGAAATAGATACATCCTGTACTAGCGAAACTGAAGGAGTAGCTAGAGGCACTATAGATGGAGCTTGACCAGTCTGAGCTTAACCAGCCATTGCAATAAAGAAAGCTACCAATGTTTGTGCTACCTCAAGAGGCATGGCAAGAATGCCCGTAGGAGGCGGAGGATGTGGAGGATGTGGAGGAGTCTCGGCCTGCTCAGCATCAAGTGCTGCTCGAATGGTAGACGTAGTCGATTCTTCCTCTACTGCATCTAGCTGACGACGTTAAGAATGAACTCGTTCCCTCCCAGCCGATCTAGTGAGAGGTGGGTGTTCACATCGAGGAGGCATGATAATCTATAAGAGGAAACAAGCAAGTTTAGGCAACCTCAGGCTCTATATGCAGATGCATGCATTCTATTCAACCTAACCTAACTTAACCCAGGGCCACACTAACACTGTAAATTTTAAAACAACTTTAAAACCAAAAACTCTGATCTTTAAAACCAAAAGCTTTGATACCAATCGAATTGTCATGACTCGGTACTCCCCTCGAACCCGTGACAACAGTAGTGGTGTCCCGATAGACACTCATTACCCGAAATGCGAATCGGAACCCCACAAGGCTTTAATATCAGTTTCTCATTTTTCTTGAAAATTTCGATACTAGCTAATAATGTAGTATATAAGTGCAGAACACATATTTCAAAATCAAAAATAAATTTAGATGTCTAAAACATTCGTTTAAAGTGAAATTATGACTGTTAGAATAAAATAAAAATATTAAACAAAATATTCTATTTTCTTATAAAACAATATTTTTAGAACACTGCGTAAATAATTTTTACAATGTAAAAGCAAAATACATTCCTACATACAATAGTACAGATAACTAGAGTATGAAATTTAATTTACAGTGACATGTAGACCCCCAAATGACAAAAATGAACGAAGGCTGCAAACCTACAATTTTTTAGGAAATAAAGCCAATTGTAGCCTTCGACGATATCAGCTATCTACAACTTATACTGAGCCTGAAATGGGTGGAAATGAGGGTGCTAAGATTATAAAATCCCAATGAGTAAATAGACATCATCATAAACATCTAAAGTTGAGTACATGGAGACGATAAAGTAAATCATCGTAAACTGGGTCATAGCATTAGAACACATTTCATTCAAAATAAGTAACGAGGCTTATGAATCTCATAAAAACTAGGCTTGAGCCATAAATCCATCCTCGACGACACCTTGGCCGATGCATCCTACCGAGACCATCAAGATTGTTAAAAATTCACATTTCGCATAGAACACATTTTTCGATGGACATCACAGTCGTTCCTTGGCATTAGCTAAGTTCACCATCATGTGGTGGTTCGGCATGAAGTGAACTTAAATATCACCTCAGGAGCTACCCTACGCGCCTCTGCAACCGAGGTGAGCACATACAAAACGGGGTTACCATGACCCTCTCATAGGCTGGTCCACGGAACCCGCCTACTACGGTAAGCTACTAATTATCCCACCAATCAATAAAATTCAATAACATGATATGGCAATTATTGTAATTCACAGCCTTTCAAGGCAAACAAACAATCCGTATTTCAATACAATTGCCAACCAGCCAATCATGCCCGATTTATCATAACCTAATTAATTTAAACAATCAAATTGCAATAAATAGCAGTCTCCTTGTACTCTATTTTTCAAAATCATTATTAATTTCAAAACAATTTATAAATTAATTTCATTGAAACACATTTATTCATAAGACATGAAAATTTACCTTTTTAAATCCATTTTTTCATAGAATTCATGAAATCATCTAAAAGCCACCCTAAATAATTAAAATGACAGTAAGTTTACTCACAATGTCTAGAGTGCGGATTTTCAAAGTACTCTGACTACTAGTCCTCGGATGCAATTTCCTTGCCTTTATCGGAGGACTCACCACCTTGACATAGTACAAAATTGAGAAACTTAATACATTGGTACTAAATCAAAACTAAACTAATTTAGACTACTAATGCATGATATGGAATGCAAAATGCACGGGTAATCATCTAAACCCGATATTGGCCTAATTCGTCTTATCACCTAATTAATTGGCCAACGCATCCAATTTAGCTCCAAATTGCTCCATTTCTTTTCCAATACCTTAATTCACCAAACACAAGTCAAATAACCTAAAATTTGGCAAAACCATGTTTACTTTTCTTCTTAGAATTTTCTGTCAATAATGGTGCATTAACATCGTAATTTTTCCTACTACTTTTCCACACCATAATTCATCATTTTCTAACCAATTCTCTTAAAATAAAAATCAAATTCATCCTCACTCGATACAAGGTAGGTTCGGCCATTGATAGGTGATGGGAAAAATGAATTCTTTTCTTGTTGTTTTGCTTCTAGACATGGTAAACTAACTAAAAACACTAACATAACTTGAAATCAAATCAATCCAACATCATTCTCTCTCCAGACCCATTCGACCAGCCATGAATTCACCATGAAAACATGAAATTTAACCATGGAAAATAAGGAGAAATGCTTAAGGAAAATAGTTTTCAAGTTTAAATTGAGAAATCCTTGCTTTTTCACTTATTTTCCTTGATTTTCCACACTTTTTCTCTTGAAATTCTCCACCTAGGGTTTGTTCTTTCTTTGTTTCCCTCTTTTCCTTGCTTGGCCGAATATTTGGAGAGAAGTGAGAGGTTTATAGGCTGATTTTTAAAGGAAATAATAAAATGTTCTAAGCTTGACACATGGCATGTTTCCATTGGTCCATTTTTAAAACTTTAAAAATTTTAAACTTTTTATATCCATCACATATATTTTCTTACTTATCCATAACATAAAAAGTCAATGGATAAATTCTATGAGCATGACAAGTGTTAGTGGTGTAAAATTACCATTTTACCCCTATGCTTTGAAAAATACCGAGATTACAATTTTTCACTTATCAACCTCAAATCATACTCCAATAAGTCAAATGTGATCAAAATCTTTCAAAAAAAGTCTTATTTTGTCCTCGAGTGGCAAAATTATCATTTTACCCCTAGATATTAAAATTTCCAATTTGACTCCAAATTGATCCTCGAAACCCAAATCACTATTTTAAATCATTCTTAGACTGTAAAATTTTTCATTTCACCCTAAAATCTCTATTCGATCTAGTTTTAGGCTTAAATCAACTTTGTTGTACCTCTAGGTACAATACAGACTTTTGTAAATTTTTTGAGACTCTCCTAGCATGCAAACATGCTATCCATCACATGTATGTCATGACAAGTATTTTGTAAGGTCGAGCTTTACAAACTTTGTCTATCTTGATCATTCTACCTATGCTCACATCATTACTTTAAATTCTAGAATTCATTCTTCCCCTATTTTCATAATTATTTCCAATAACATATATTATGTCAATTTAGTATCTCATAATACCACCTATGCAACCCACCAGGGATATTGTGTTCAAATCTCAAATCACTAAGAACAATTCTTTTTTTCCACCAATGACATAAGTAACTCCACAAATACATATACACATCGATTTAAATGTCAACGTCCATTACCATATGTAAGAACTTCTTTCTTATTTTCCTCAATTTCGACATGTCTACTCCACATTTCACCTTTTGTGTTATGCCAAAGATCATCCTTTAGGCATATTCCACTACTAACAATCGTATACCTTTACCATAACATTTTAATGCAACTTGATTAGACAATTGTTTCCAAATAACTCTTAAATACCTAAACATCAAGTTATACACCACTTAGTGTTAAGATTTTAACTTTACTCACCAATCCTTAACCAATTACATTTATAAAGTATATGATTTACTTAACTGTTTCATTTCACCCTTGCGGTTATAAAAATCAAAATTTATTAAACTTAGGATGTAGAAACTCCCTCTTAAAACTTATCCAAAAATTAATATTTCCTAAATCCTTTACCTTTGTGAAGATCACATTCGGAACTGATCATTTTTATCATAGATTACATACTGAACCCAATAGACTTTTAAATTGATCGTTAAAGCAATTCGTATATCAAACTCAAATATAGAACCTCATATGGCATTTAGACTAGATTCGACATCTCTCGGTCATTTAACTTTAAGCTATCAAATCCACAACTAGTCCTTTAATCCTTTGACCTCACGCACAGCATAACAAAGTTCATGCTTCTCCTTAGAGAAAATTTGTTTACCAACCTCTCACTTAATGACCACAGATCAATTATAATAGTCACTGAATTCCACCCTTAAGCTAATTCAGGTACTTATAACTATAAACCATAATAGTTCAAATCAAACCTTGGGATCTTGCAATTACTTAATTGAAATCGAAACCAATTCCATCTAAGCTGCTATGCACATAGCCGACACTTATACGTTTACAAAATATTTCAAAAGCCCACACCATTTCTATAGGGGCATGACAAGCTCATTTAACATAGTGCACTTACCTTCATGCACATAAACATCAGTTTACACCTTCCTCAATACTTAGATCTATACACTTTAAGTAAATTACAACCATCACTATTCATTCCAATCAAAATGCACCATTTATTTCCATTATCATACGTGATCCTTTATATCGACCTCAATAATGATCCAATGTCATCCAATTTCTTCCCATTGACAATTATGGGCTTAAATTATAACTCCACTAAATGAATAAGTTCTTACGGACCTATTAGTCTAACTCCAATTTCCTCCATCTTTAATCGGAGGGATTTGTTATTACATTAACCTTTCATTAGGAGCATTTGCTTAAAATCTTTCCAACAATAGCTTGTCTCTCGGGTGGCATCTAAAACCCAAACAACAGCACCACTTATGACCTTTACATAATGTTAGCAAGTGGGTAGGTTACTAGGAATAGAAGTTCATATAGCCTCTTGTCTATGAATTGTGCTGCAGTCACAAACCATAAACAATACTCTACATTAACTCCGATAACTCCGTTGACTAACACAAGAATCCCTAGGACTCAATTAAACCTAGAGCTCTAATACCAACTTTATCACAGACCAAATCTCGGGCCATAATAGACGCATGGGCCCGATAGGCATAGCCCACTAAGCCCAAGTAAGCCTCTTTATGGGATTCTATTCCTCATTCCATCCATCATCTTTAAAACCATGTGTTGCAATTCTCAACGATGAATGTTTTAGTAATATTTTATAGCAACCGAATATTCATATTTATATTATCTCAAAGTATTGTCATTCATTGCCATCTCATTAGGGCATCATCCTCAATCCAACATATACATACTTCATTTATAACATGACTTAGTAGTTTACATTACATATACGTGTACACAAACAAAAGATTCTCAACCGTCAGCGAAGTGACTTTAAGTGAAGGTACCGCTACTGAGATGCCATAGTACCTACCAAAAAGATAAGCATATGTGGACACTCAATCTAGGTCCCAACTGCCTCCAAATCTAAAAACATGAAGTTTAAAAATGTGAGTATAAAACTCAGTGAGTGAACATAAGAAGGGAACAAGCAATCGATAAGGAGAACTTGGACATCATGATGCACTTGTTTCAAAAATAATGCAATTGATTTAATTTCTTACTAAAAACCCTTCATTTCAAACTTTGATTAATAACCTCATAGTGTTGCAAAAACCCATGATCAATCCATGAAGTTAATTGGGTGAAAAATATGTTAAAATCAAGCAAGGTAGCAAGCATGTCAGCAAGTTTCTCACTGCAGTGAGAAACATTCTCAGTTTGCATATGTTTTGGTTGTTCAAGCATATCTCCCACTAAAAACGTCCAATTGACATGATTTTTGGACCATTAGAAAGCTAAGATGCTGGGCTACAACTTTTATGTTTATCACTTTGCTAAGTTATAAATGTAAAGTGGTCAAAATCGCTATCAAAGTGGAAGCATTGCACCAAAATTTTGGAACCAATCAAGAGTTTCTCGCTACAGCGAGAAGCTTTAGCAAATTTCTTGCTGCAGAGAGAATCAGGTCAGTGCAACCCCTCTCCAACTTGAGAGTTCCTCGCTGTAGAGAAAATGAATCTCGCTACAGCAAGAAATAGAGCAATTTGATTAAAAGGGGTCTTGTTATATCAAAAGCCATTTTCTTGTTGAAATGAAAAGCAATTTGGGAGCAATTAACAATGCCAACATACAACACAATCACAATTAGTTTCATAAACTTTCTATAACATATATATATATATGTATACATACATCATCATGCATAGTACCCCACCACACTCAGCTTAATGCAATATCATCATCATGTGTGCACTCCCTACTCGCACATTTCAACATCATCATGTGTGCACTCCCTACTCGCACACTCTATCATCATCATGTGTGCACTACCTACTCGCACACTTCATCATCATCACACAACATTATCCAGCAATGCATGACATATATTCATATATATATGTACCAACATAATATAGGAGCACATGGATCATCCATTTACACATTACGCATTTTCACAACATCAAAACATTTATCAAGGGCTTGTTCCCCCTCACACATTTTTAAAGAAAGGTTGGATAAAATCATTCAAATGTCCCATCCAAATACATTTACATTTCCTAAAGAAATTTTAAATGCAAGTTCACTCATCGGTCCTGTTGATTCTTTTGCTTGACTCTAACCTCAACTAATACTCCAAATGGACATGTGAGGCCTTGTTGGAACCTATACACACACAACATCACAACCAACCCAAATTGGCATTAATATAATTCCAAAAGCTATTTCCTAAATCAAGTTCTACTAGTTATTCCTAACTAGCTTCTAATTACCATTAAGTGGCTAGTTATTTACACTACTCTAGTCACCCTAAGAGTGAATAAACAACCTCAACGATAAAACACTCATAAACCCCATTGTTTTCCATTATCAACAACGAAAGAAATTTAACCCTAACTTATACTCACATTGATGGTCTTTGTAGTTGAATTCTCTTTTAAAATTCTTCAAGCTAATAAGGGAAATCACTCACTCTCTCTCTCTCTCTACATGTCCAGCTAGTGAGAGGCAGATGGAAGTAAGACTTTTTAAGTGTTTTAAGGTGAGAGAGTGAAAGAGCACAAAAGGTTTTATGAAAAAGTGCTCAAAAGCATGAAAATTGAAGCTAGAGAGAGAGTTATGGAAGCTTTAAGGAAGGCTTCCATGGAAGATGAAGAAACGTGAGATGAGGAAGGAGAAGAATAAGAAGCTGTTGGAAAAATGAGATATTTATAGCCTAAGCTTATCCAAACTTCACTTAAAGTATGAAAATGTCCTTAACAAGTTAGCTTTGTCTTCTTCCAATCCTTTATGCAATCTTTTACTCTTTTGACACTGAGATAAAGTCCATAATAGTCTAGAAATACTCAAGTTCACGAAAACTTAAAAATTTCGACTCGAGATGAAAAATGATCATTTTGCCCCTACCTTAGAAATCATCATTATTTCTATATCTTTCGTCATTTTATCCTTATTTTCATCATTCATTTATGCCTTAGGCCTACTTAGGCCTTACTAATATTAAAAAACCCACTTCTAGAAGCTCACCAGGAAAACAACCAAACTACCCCTACTCCACATCATAGGGTCTACCTCTGCTAAATGTTTGCAAAGGTTGATGTAAAACCCGACCCTATAAATATATGTCATGACATACATGCACTGAGTAGCATGTTATTATGCTCGGAAAACACCTAAGAAAATACGAAACTCGGTATTGTACCTAACAGTACATTTGAGTTGATTTAACCTCGAACTAGTTCAAATAGGAATCGTAGGATGAAATTTAATATTTTAAGTCCAGGAATGATTAAAAATGATTGTTCAGAGTTCGAGGGTTCATTTAGGGTAAAATTGGAAATTTTGATGTTCAAGGGTAAAATCATCATTTTACCACCTAAGATAATAATTTGATCATGGAGTGAAATTTTTGACCAAGATTAACTATTTGGAGTATAATTTAATGATAGGAAGTGAAAAAGTTTAATTCTGGTGATTTCTGGAGTGTAAAATCGTAATTTTGCCACTCGTAGACAAAATTTGAGATTTTGAGAGAATTTAGATCAAATTTGACAAATTGGAGAATGGTATGAGTATAAGGGATGAAAAATATGTCTATGGGCAATTTTTCAGTTTTTTGGGCAAAAATGTAATTTTTCACTTTTACGGGGGTAAAAGTGTAAATTTCAAAAATTACTCCACCGAGACTTTGGATAAGTCTGAGAATTTTATCTAAGCTATGGATATGTGGGACAAGTATATGGTGAAAATTTGGAAACAAATGGATAAAATTTTAAAAATGGGCCAATGGGAAAGTGACATGTGGCATTTTTTAAAATGAAATAATATTATTTTAATGAAAAGTCAGCCCATTTAAACCCCGTTTTAAGTGCTGGCTGGCCATAAGGGAGAACAAGAGAGAAAAGAGAGAGGAAATGAAGAAAAAAAGAGATTTGCTGATTTTCCAAGGAAGAGAGTGAGCTGATTTTGGTGATTTTAGAGGAATATTGGCTAATAATTAATGGTTAGAAATGTTGGAGAGAGAATGGGACAATTTAGAACTAAAATGGAGCGCGTTAGCAATTTATCGAGAAAAGTGCAAAAAATAGGTTAATACCGCGTTTAAGCTATTTTTGGCTATTGCATTTCATACCATGCATTAGTATAGGATTTAAGTCAAATATATAGTTATTTAGCATTAATGTGATGAATTGAGTAAATTTTTGTACTATGTCTAGGAGGAGAGCCTTCCGGTAAAGGCAAGGAAATCGTACCCGATGAGTAGTTATCGGAACACCTAAAAAGCTTTTAGTTTGTACAAATGGTGAGTAAACCTATTATTATTGTGAATTATCTAGAGTTTATTTTAAAAATGCTCATTATGTATTTTATGAAACGAAAATGAGATTAAAACGGGATTTTTGATGTTTTAGAAATAAATGTGAAAAAAAAATATATATTGTGTTGAGTATGAAATTGAGTAATTAGAGGCTGTTAACTGTCTTGAAAATTATATATTTTCCTATGAATGGCTTATGAGATATAAGTATATGTGGCTATATTTTGTAAGTGCATTGGGAAATTTATGTAAGCTGTTTTTACTATACAAGCTGGATAAATAAATAAAAGCCACGCTATACTGTCGAAATTTTATTAAAATTGGTGGGTTAGTCACTGCAGTGACGGGTTTCCGTGGACTGCTTATTAGAGGGGCACGATAAACTCGGTTATATAGTTACTCCGGTTGTAGAGGCGATGAGGGTAACTCCTAGGGTAGTATTAGAGCTCACTTCACGTCGAACCTCCACGTGAATGTGTAACTCGGCCAACGCCAAGGAACGACTTGTTTTAAAAATAAAAATGTGTTTCACATGTAAATGTTATAACAACCTAGGCAGACTTGGTTAGATGCCTCAGCCAAGGTATCCCCGAAGATTAGTTTTGGCTTGAGCCTTGTTTTTAATAAAAGACATAAGCCTTAACAACTGTTTTGGTAAATTGCAAATATTTTATGGTTTAAGAAATAAATTGAAAACATTATGAAACGGTTCGTAAACTGTTGTTTAAACTTGCCTCCATTTTACTCGCCTTTAGATATTTATGATAATATCTGTTTACTCATTGGGATTGCAAAATCTCACCTACCTCATTTCCAAACATTTTAGGTCTGTGGTAGCTTGTAGATACCTTATTTTATCGAGGATTCCAGTTGACATCTCTACCACACAAACAGTAGGTTTTTAGCAACAACACTGGATGTATTTTGGGCCACTTGTCATTGTAATTATTATTGTACATTATAACTTTGTAAATTATTGTATGTATGAATTTATTTTACTTTCAAGTTACAAAAGATTTCTTACACGTGTTTCTATAAATAGAGTTTTATATAAAAATGCTATATTTTAATTAATATTTTAAATAGTAATATTTGTCTATAAATCCTTTTAAAAAATTTATCTTTTGATTTATTTGAGCCGAAAACGAATGGTAATTGTTTAAAACGGAATATTTAACAACGGTTGCTCACAGGAAAAGAAAGAAACTGATATGTAAGCCTTACGGGGTTCCGGTTGACATTTCGGGTAATAAGTGTCAATCGGGACGTCGCGACGGTTGTCATAGGCCTGAGGGAGGTTTTGGGTCGTGACAATTCAATTGGTATCAGAGCTTTTGGTTTAAAAGCTTATGATTGTGAAAGAAGTTTTTGATTTTTAAAGTTTTTAGATTTAAAGTTATTTTTAAAATAATTTACAATGTCAGTGTGGCCTAGTTAAGATTAGTTAGTTGCATGTAGTTGCATATAGAGTCTTAAGTTGTCTAAACCAATTCGTTCTTTTTGTATATCATTATGCCTCCTCGACGTGAGCTACCACCTAATACTAGATCTATCGGTAGGGGAAGAGGTCGCCCCAGACAGAGTCGATCGGATTCCATGGAAGAGGAGTCGGCTGTGTCTTCTTTTAGAGCAGTTCCTACTGCTGAGTCTACAGACATTCCTGTACCTCCTCCACCACCTGTTGCTACTCCTGGCGTACTTGTCATGACACCAGAGGTAACTCAGGCATTAGCAGCTTTTCTCGCTGCTCTTGCAGGCCAGGCTTAGGCTAGTCCAGTTCCACCCGCTAATTTCCCTATAACAACCCCAGTGCCACCACCTCCTATTTCACCCTAGACACCGGACGTTTCCATTTCTAAGAAATTGAAGGAAGCTAGACAGTTGGGTTGCGTCTTGTTTACTAGTGGGTTGGATGCGACCGCAGTTAAGGATTGGGTTAATCAAGTTTCGGAGACTCTTTCTGATATGAGATTAGATGACGATAGGAAGCTAATGGTAGCTATTAGATTACTAGAGAATAGGGCTCGTACTTGGTAGAATTTGGTGAAGTCCCGTTCCACTACTCCTCAAACAAGGTCTGACTTCCTCAGAGAATTTGATGGCCAGTATTTTACTTGCTTTCATCAGAAAGAAAAGAAAAAAGAATTTCTGAGCTTGAAACAAGGAAATCTAACTGTAGAGGAGTACGAGACTCGTTTTAACGAGTTGATGTGATATGTGCTGGATCTGGTGAAATCTGAGCAGGATCAAGCCAATTATTTCGAGGAAGGGCTCCGTAACGAGATCAGGGAACGGATGACAGTGACTGGTAGGGAGCCACATAAGGAAGTTGTGCAGATGGCCTTACGGGCTAAAAAGCTCGCCACTGAGAATAAACAGATTCGAGCTGAGTTCGCAAAGAGAAAGAATCTGCCTACGTTCCCGGGTCAATCTTCAAAGAGAGGTAGAGATTCGACATCTACTGCAGGAAGTACTACCTTAGCGTCTGTGGCATCCACTAGACCTCCATCTCAGCAGTCAGAGCCAAGATCTTCTAGATTTGATCGGCCAGCGATGAGTAGTCAGGGGAGGACTTCAAGAGGATTGGACAAATGCCGTAATTGCGGAGAATTTCATATTGGGTCATGTAGACAGCTTGTAAAGTGTTTTCAATGCGGCCAACAGGGGCATATGAAGAGAGATTGTCCTCAGTTGAGACGGGGTACAATAACTACTTCTACTCCTCTGACTCGTCCTAGTATACAGCGGAGAGACACTTCGGGATCACAGTCCAGACAGGGCCCAGTGATACGATCAGGCATGGGGAGTAATACCCTCGAGTAGCCATCTTTCAAATCGCAGCCCCAGATTTCGACCAGGGTCTTTGCAGTGACTGAGGATGAAGCCCGAGCTCAACCTAGCACCGTGATAGGTACTATGATTGTGTTTGATAGAGATGCACATGTTTTGATAGATTCAGGCTCCGATAGATCATACGTGAGCATATCATTTGCATCATTCTCAAATAGGAACCTGTCATCATTAGAGAAAGAGATTGTAGTGCATACTCCTCTAAGCGAGCGATTAGTAAGAAATACGTATTATAGAGACTGTGGTATTAAAGTTAGGGAAGAAGAATTCATGGGTGATTTAATCCCTTTGGAGATTCGGGACTTTGATTTGATCTTGAGTATAGATGGGTTGTCCACTCATCGAGCAAAGGTGGATTGTTTTAAGAAAGAAGTGATTCTTCAGAGTTTAAAGGGAGCAAAAGTTGTATTTACGGGGGAGCGTCGAGTATTACCTTTTTGTGTAATCTCGGCCCTCAAAGCTTTGAAATTGGTGCGAATGGGATATCTGGCATACTTGGCTCACATGATTGATATATCGAGGGAGGAACCTAAGTTAGAGAATGTCCCTGTAGTAAGTGAGTTCCTTGATGTATTTCCTGATGAATTGCCAGGACTTCCTCTCGATCGTGAGTTTGAATTCACTATTGATTTACTTTCGGGTACCGTACCTATCTCTATTCCTCCATATAAAATGGCTCTGGCAGAGTTGAAGGAGTTGAAAGTACAATTGCAAGAGTTGGTGGACAAGGGTTTCATACGCCTTAGTATATCTCCGTGGGGAGCACTAGTTTTATTTGTGAAAAAGAAATACGGTACACTTCGGTTATGTATCGATTACCGACAGCTTAACAAAATGACCATTAAGAACAAGTATCCGTTACTGAGGATTGATGATCTTTTTGATCAATTACAAGGAGCTACAGTGTTTTCTAAGGTTGATCTGAGGTTTGGGTATCATCAGTTGAAGATTAAAGAACAGGATGTACCCAAGACAGCGTTCAGGACTCGGTACGGTCATTATGTGTTCTTGGTCATGCTTTTCGGGTTAACTAACGCACTGGCAGCTTTTATGGATCTCATGAACAGGGTGTTCCACCCTTACTTGGACAAGTTTGTTATTGTGTTCATTAATAATATCCTAGTTTACTCGAGAGATAATGATGAGCATGTTAACCACTTGCGTATAGTATTACAGACTTTGCGGGAAAGACAATTGTATGCAAAGTTTTCAAAGTGTGAGTTTTGGTTACAAGAAGTGGTATTCTTGGGACACGTAGTATCGAGAACTGGAATATACGTTGATCCCAAGAAGATAGAGGCAATTTTACAATGGGAGCAACTTAAGACAGTGACAGAGATTCGTAGTTTTCTCGGATTAGTCAGTTATTATCGGAGGTTTGTTCAGGGGTTTTCCTTAATAGCAGCTCCTTTGACCCGTCTAACTCGTAAGGGAGTTAAGTTTGTGTGGGATGATGTTTGTGAGAATCAATTTCAGGAGCTAAAGAACTGGTTAACCTCCGCTCCCGTTTTAACAATTCCTGTGAGTGGTAAGGGTGTATAGTGATGCATCTAAGTTGGGGTTAGGGTGTGTGCTGATGCAGAATGAAAAAGTTGTGGCTTATGCTTCTAGACAGCTAAAGAAGCATGAAACAAATTACCCTACTCACGATTTAGAGTTAGCAGTAGTGGTGTTTGCTTTAAAAATCTGGAGGCATTACTTGTATGGTGAGCATTGTCGGATATTTACGGATCACAAGAGTTTAAAATATTTACTCACTCAAAAGGAGCTTAATTTGAGGCAAAGGCGATGGTTGGAGTTGATAAAAGATTATGACTTGGTGATAGACTATCATCTGGGAAAGGCGAACGTTGTAGCTGATGCCTTAAGTCGTAAGTCTTCATCGTCTTTAGCAGCACTTCAGAGTTGTTATTTTTCAGCATTAATAGAGATGAAATCTCTTGGGGTCCAGTTGAGAAATGGTGAGGATGGATCCTTATTGGCAAACTTCATTGTGCGACCTTCGTTACTTAATCAGATCAAGGACATTCAGAGGTCTGCTGATGAGTTAAGGAAAGAAATTCAAAAATTGACCGATGGGGGAGTTAGTGAGTTTAGACTCAGAGAGGATAACGTCTTGATGTTTAGAGACCGAGTTTATGTTCTTGAGGGAAACCAGTTGAGACAGGCGATCATGGAAGAAGCCCATTCATCTACCTATGCATTACATCCCGGAAGCACCAAGATGTATAAGACTATCAGGGAGAATTATTGGTGGCCGGGTATGAAGCGAGACGTAGAAGAATTAATAGCAAAATGTCTCGTATGTCAGCAAGTTAAGGTGGAGCATCAAAGGCCAGCAGGTACACTTCAGTCTTTACCTATTCCCGAGTGGAAATGGGAGCATGTAACTATGGATTTTGTTTTAGGACTGCCGCAGACACAAAGGGGAAAGGATGCGATCTGGGTGATCGTAGATCGGTTGACTAAGTTCGCTCACTTTTTAGCTGTCCATAGTACATACTCTATTGAGAAGCTGGCTCAGCTCTATATAGATGAGATTGTGAGGCTACATGGAGTTCCCGTTTCTATAGTGTCAAATTGAGATCCTCGATTCACTTCTCGATTCTGGCCAAAATTTCAAAAAGCTCTCGGAACTAAGTTGAGATTTAGTACTGCTTTTCACCCACAGACAGATGGTCAATCCGAAAGGACTATACAGACTTTGGAGGATATGCTACTGGCTTGTGTCATTGACTTTACTGGGAGTTAGGATAGACACTTGCCGTTAGTGGAGTTTGCTTACAACAACAGCTTCCAGTCTAGCATTGGTCTGGCACCATACGAAGCTTTATATGGAAGGAAATGTCGTACTCCACTTTGTTGGGATGAAGTGGGTGGAAGAAAGTTAGTTAATGTGGAATTGATCGAGCTAACTAATGACAAGATCAAGGTTATACGAGAGAGGCTAAAGGTAGCCCAGGATAGGCAGAAGAGCTATGTAAATAAACGGAGAAAAGACTTGGAGTTTGAGATCGATGATAGAGTTTTTCTTAAGGTTTCTCCTTGGAAAGGTAATAATCAGAATGCTTTGTGGTATTAAGTTTTATTTGATTATATTATTGTGGTAAATTATGATATCTTGTTGGATAATGAAATGTGTGATCCGATTTGCAAAGCAAGGAAAGCTCAATCCGAGATACATTGGACCTTTTCGTATTGTTGAAAGAATTGGGCCAGTGGCGTATAGACTAGAACTACCTCCGGAGTTAGATCAGATCCACAACGTTTTCCATGTCTCCATGCTTAAAAAATATGTACCAGATCCCTCTCACATCCTCGAAGCACCTCCGATCAAGTTGCATGACGATTTGAAGTTCAAGGTGCAACCTGTGAGTATCTTGGATTGAAAGGATCGAGTACTAAGGAATAAGAGTATTTCAATGGTCAAAGTGTTGTGGAAAAGTGCTCGAATGGAGGAATTGACATGGGAAATAGAGCATCAAATGAGGAACCAATACCCACATCTATTTGTTGAATCTGGTAAGTGAAATTTTGAGGTCAAAATTTTATTTTAAGGGGGGTAGAATTGTAAAACCCGACCCTATAAATATATGTCATGACATACATGCACTGAGTAGCATGTTATTATGCTAGGAAAGCACCTAAGAAAAGACGAAACCCGATATTGTACCTAATGGTACACTTGAGTTGATTTAACATCGAACTAGTTCAAATAGGAATCGTAGGATGAAATTTAATATTTTATAGTCTAGGAATGACTAAAAATGATTGTTCGGAGTTCGAGGGTTCATTAGGGGTAAAATTGGAAATTTTGATGTTCAAGGGCAAAATCGTCATTTTGCCACCTAAGATAATAATTTGATCATGGAGTGAAATTTTTGACCAAGATTAACTATTTGGAGTATAATTTAATGATAGGAAGTGAAAAAGTTTAATTTTGGTGATTTCTAGAGTGTAGGGGCAAAATCATAATTTTGCCACCCGCGGATAAAATTTGAGATTTTGAGAGAATTTAGATCAAATTTGACAAATTGGAGAATGGTATGAGTATAAGGGATGAAAAATATGTCTATGGGCAATTTTTCAGTTTTTTGGGCAAAAATGTAATTTTTTACTTTTACGGGGGCAAAAGTGTAAATTTCAAAAATTACTCCACCGAGACTTTGGATAAGTCTGAGATTTTTATCTAAGCTATGGATATGTGGGACAAGTGTATGGTGAAAATTTGGAAACAAATGGATGAAATTTTAAAAATGGGCCAATGGGAAAGTGACACGTGGCATTTTTTAATGAAATAATATTATTTTAATAAAAAGTCAGCCCATTTAAACTCCATTTTAAGTGCTGGCTGGCCATAAGGGAGAACAAGAGAGAAAATAGAGAGGAAAGGAAGAAAAAAAAAAACCAAAGAGAAACAAGAAAATTCAAAGGGGAATTCGCGTTTTTCCCCTGTTTACGCGTCTAACAGTAAAATTTTTCGACTTTAGCTTGATTTCTACGTTTGCTATGCCTTTATTTCCATTTAGCATGCTTGAGGAGAGAGATCTAAAAGTAACATCAAGGGCTGGACGAAATTCTAGGGGAGAGAAATTGAAATTTTTAGGTTTTGATTTTGAGTTAAATTGATAGTTTTAGTTAGTTAAATGTGTTTAGAAATTAAATTGGGCAAGAAAGCATTAAATTTTCACAATACCCACCCTTGGCTGAATCTGCAATGAAGTACAATGATGATAATCTGATTTTTATTCTAAGAGAAATGAAGAGAAAATGATGAAAAATGGTTAAATGTGATGGAAAAACAAAGTGGAAAATTAATCGAGTTAATGTCCCATTTTTGGCCAAATTTTCCAAGGAAGAGAGTGAGCTGATTTTGGTTATTTTAGAGGAATATCGGCTGATAATTAATGGTTAGAAATGTTGGAGAGAGAATGGGACAATTTAGAGCTAAAATGGAGCGCGTTAGCAATTTATCGGGTAAAGTGCCAAAAATAGGTTAATACCGCGTTTAAGCCGTTTTAGGCTATTGCATTTCATACCATGCATTAGTATAGGATTTAAGTTAATTATATAGTGATTTAGCATCAATGTGATGAATTGTGTAAATTTTTGTAATGTGTCTAGGAGGAGAGCCTTCCGGAAAAGGCAAAGAAGTCGTACCCGACGAGTAGTGATCGGGGCGCTTAGAAAGCTTTTAGTTTGTACAAACGGTGAGTAAACTTATTATTATTGTAAATTATCTAGAGTTTATTTTAAATGCCCTTTATGTATTTTATGAAATGAGAACGAGATTAAAACGGGATTTTTGATGTTTTAGGAATAAATGTGACAAATAAAAATATATTGTATTGATTATGAAATTGAGTAATTGGAGGCTACAAATTGACTTGAAAAATATATATTTTCCTAGGAATGGCTTATGAGAAATGAGTATATGTGGCTATATTTTGTGAATGCATTGGGAAATTTATGTAAGTTGTTTTACTATGCAGGCTGGATAAATAAATAAAAGCCACGTTATACTGTCGAAATTTTATTAAAATTGGTGGGTTAGTCACTGCAGTGACGGGTTTCCGTGGACTGCCTATTAGAGGGGCACGGTAAACCCAGTTATATAGTTACTCCGGTTGTAGAGGCGAGGAGGGTAACTCCCGGGGTAGTATTAGAGCTCACTTCACGTCGAACCCCCACGTGAATGTGTAACTCGGCCAACGCCAAGGAACGGCTGGTTTTAAAAATAAAAATGTGTTTCACGTGTGAATATTTTAACACCCTTGGCGGACTCGGTTAGATGCCTCGGCCAAGGTATCCCCGAGGATTAGTTTTGGCTTGAGCCTTGTTTTTAATAAAAGACATAAGCCTTAACAACTGTTTTGGTAAATTACAAATATTTTATGGTTTAAGAAATAAATTGAAAACATTATGAAATGGTTCGTAATTTGTTGTTTAAACTTGCCTCGATTTTACTCGCCTTTAGATATTTATGATAATGTCTGTTTACTCATTGGGATTGCAAAATCTCACCCACCTCCTTTCCAAACATTTCAGGTCTGTGGTAGCTTGTAGATACCCTATTTTGTCGAGGATTCCAGTTGACATCTCTACCACACAGACAGTAGGTTTCTAGCAACACTGGGTGTATTTTGGGCCACTTGTCATTGTAATTATTATTGTACATTATGACTTTGTAAATTATTGGATGTATGAATTTATTTTACTTCCAAATTACAAAAGATTTCTTACACGTGTTTTTATAAATAGAGTTTTATATAAAAATGCTATATTTTAATTAATATTTTAAATAGTAATATTTATGTATAAATCCTTTTAAAAAATTTATCTTTTGATTTATTTGAGCCAAAAACGACTAGTAATTGTTTAAAACGGAATATTTAACAATGATCGCTCACAGGAAAAGAAAGAAACTGATATGTAAGCCTTGCGGGGTTTCGGTTGGCATTCCGGGTAATGAGTGTCAATCGGGACGTCGCGGCGGTTGTCATGGGCCCGAGGGAGGTTTCTGGTCATGACAGTCGAGGTCTCACACCATTCTTCTTCAATTTCCTTATGGTTGTAGCTTAGTTTTGGAAAATGTTTATTACATTCTAGAGGGTTTTAGGAATTTAATTTCTATTTTTTCTTTAATAAAGTTTGGATATTCAATTTACTTTAGTGAAACTCTCACTATTTATTCGAATAAAGATCTTATTGGTTCTAGAATTGTTAGATATGATCTTTATTTCATTGAGCCTACGACTTATTCTGTAAATGATGTAAAAGCAATACTTCATCCTAATATTGTCTCTCTCTCTCTCTCTCTCTCTCTCTCTCTCTCTTGAGTTAGTTTAATGGATTAAGTTGCTAACCTAGAGTCCTAATTTATTTACAAATCTCCATTAAGTTTCTCACAACAATATCTTTCTCAACTAACTTACTATATGTCTATGCAAATTATATTGAAGAAAGGTTCATTAAGTTTGTGTTCTACTCCTAGCTACATATGGCTTATAGGTGTATGTCTACTCTATATGCAAATCAAACCACCAAACCAATTAAGTGTATTCGATCATATGCTATTTTATTCAAGGTCTACCTAAATCTCCTTCATCAAAAGTTTAACTTAGGTTTTCAGATCAATTTAATTGGTGTCCAATCAATTAAAAGCATTAAGAACAGAATAGAATGAACAACTTAAAACCATCAAACATAAGTAAAAGAGAGATAAATAGATCAAACTACATATTAAGCTCAATCATAATCTTAGATAAATAAATTAGTTCCCCCTCAAGTCACACATCATCATCAATTTAAGTTTAGTCATTAAAACCAAAACCAAGAAAATAAAAGAACAACAAAAAGATAAAAGAAATCCAAGAGTTGCAATCTTGATCTCCAAGTCTTCTTGAATCCCGCAATTTCTTCTCAACTTCAATGAGGCTTTTTTCAATGGTGTTTGTGGCTTGAATCTCAGCTTTAAATCTGGTGTTTCATGCCTCCACAAGTTCTCCAAAAGGTTTCTTTTATAAAGCTTTAAAATTTGGCCAAGTTGGGTGATGAAAAAAGTCAATTCCAATCAAGATTTCTTCATCAAACTATGTGAATTACGGCCTAACTCCTCCAACGCCATGACCTCAACCATTTAATTTGTAAATATCATAATTACTCTAGGACTACTGCAATACTTTATTTTCAACAAGATTTTTGACCACCTTCTAGGAAGAATTAGGAAAAGTAGTAAACATATATATGCGGTATATATTTTTTCTTATCTTTCCAATGGTTTAAGAATCATCTCATTTGGAGTTCTATAGAGAGAATTATCGTCAAAATAGCAAGACATGTGTAGTGAAAGTCTCCACCTCATAATTGCTCTCCTTCTTGTATTAAATGTCTTCCTCACTAAACACCTACAAAAGCACAAAAAAATCAATAACAACCTATCTTAAGCATAGTAACACCAATTTAAGCATAACATTAATTAAGATTAGATTGACTCACTAAAATAATTAACTTAAAATAATTAGATAAAACCTACTAATTTCTATGCATTACTATAAGAACTAAGCTAAATTACTATCAAAATTATGACCAAATAACTCTATATCATATAGTTATTATCAAACTTAAGATTTTGCTAGTCCTCGAGCAAAACATAGAAAAAAAACTAACCTACGGAAAACAATTTTAGATGGTGAAAACAAAATAGAGAGGACAACTACTAAAGATAGAGTGCACCAACTTCAATAATTCCCCATAATTTCCTCAACAGTATGTCTATCAATCTTTAACTAGAGGAAAATATAGGCATCATTTAAATTCATGTTTCAATTCTGATGCAAGCACACTCTCGAATGGATTTCTGTGTGTGTGTGAATTATTTTACCAAGAATATCAAGACATCCGTATGAGTTTATGCTAACACAAAATTTAAATTAGTACTAGAATTCCATAGATTTACTTTTCATCTTTCACTCCACTAATGTAGACTAACACACAGCTAAGGATCAATAGAGCTTTACAAAGCTTGTATTGTATAGCTAGGGTCAAGGTAGGATAAAGGATATAATGTGGCTCAAATCACCATACGTACATATTTATTCTAGGACCTATAAAAAGCTTTATTTTCATTTTCCTCATGCACCCTATTTCTTCACTTTTGAACTTTTTTCTTTTTTTCAACACTTTTTCTTCTTTTTTTTCTTTTTTCTTTTTTTTCAATCTCACAATTTTACACCCCAAACTTATTTTCTTTGTATTGTAAGCAGTGGGATGATTTTTAATATATTGAACGTTTTTTCCACATCAACGTAACCTTTCCTCCATATGCATTTAGCTCAATATATATTTCCTAAAACAATATACATGCTTAAAAGTAAGAGTTGCAAAATTGAAATTTTTATTTTAAGGTAGGCTTATTATTATAGTACCTCGTACTTTGAGGTGGTGGCTAATAATGCTTACCGACTGCTAATTGAGGTTGATTATCGAGTAAAAGGGGTAATTCAGAAGTGAACTTGTGAAACCTCGACCTCTATAGATACGTAACTAGAAGTAGACGTGATAAAATGGACTAAAGGTAATTTCATCATTTTCTTTAGTGAGCCCCTAGAAGTATGCTTTCAAACATTATTAAGGCTTAAGTAGGCCTAAGGCACAAATGAATTATGAAAATAAGGATAAGATGACGAAGGAAATAGAAATAATGATGATTTTCAAGGTAGAGGCAAAATGGTCATTTTGCATCTCGAGTCTAAACTTTTAAGTTCTCACGAAATCGAGTACTTCTAAACCATTATGCAATTTGTCTTAGTGTCCAAAGAGTAAAAAGTTGAACCGAAGGAAAAAAGAAGACAAAGTCACCTTATGGAGGGCATTTTGGTAAATTATATGAAAAATTGGAAAAACTTTAGATATAAATATCTAAAGTTTGAGCAATTTTCAGCAGTTTCCAGCCATTTCTTCTTCCCTTCCCATTTCACATTTCTTCATCTCCATGGGAGCCTCCCATAAAGCTTCCATAGCTCTCTCAATTAACTTCAATTTTCATGCTTTTGAGCACTATTTCATATAACCTTTTGTGCTCTTTCACTCTCTCACCTTAAAACCCTTAAAAAGTCTTAATTCCATCTTCCTCTCACTAGTTGGGCATGTAGAGAGAGAGAAAGTGATTTTCCTTATTAGCTTGAAGAATTTTGAAAGAGAATTCAACTACAAAGACCATCAAGGTGAGTATAAGTTAGGGTTAAATTTCTTTAGTTGTTGATAATGGTTAACAATGGGTTTTTGAGTGTTTTATTGTTAAGGTTGTTTATTCACTCTTAGAGTGACTAGAGTGGGGTAAATAACTAGCAACTTAATGGCAATTGGAAACTAGTTAGGAATAACTAGTAGAACCTGATTTAGGAAAGAGCTTTTGGAATTATATTAATTCCAATTTAGGTTGGTGGTGATATTGTGTGTGTATAGGTTCCAACAAGGCCTCACATGTCCATTTGGAGCATTAGTTGAGGCTAGAGTCAAGCAAAAGAATCAACAAGACCAATGAGTGAACTTGCATCAAAGTGTTTTTGGGAAATACATATGTGTTGGGATGAAGCATTTAAATGATTTTACTTGGTTTTCATTAAATTATGCATGGGAACAGGCCCTTGATAAAATGTTTTGATGTTGTGAAAATGTGAAATGCGTAAAAAGATGAATCCATGTGCTTCTATATTATGTTGGTATGTATATATATGAATATGTGTTTTGCATTGATGAATAATGTTGTGTGATCATGATGACCCAGCTATGTGAGATGTGGGAGTGTACATGAGCTGATGATGACCCAGCTATGTGCGAATAGGGAGTGCGCATAAGCCGATGATGATAACCCAGCTATGTGCGAGTAGGGAGTGCGCATAAGCCGATGAGGATGACTCGGCTATGACGATGAATGAAGTGGCGTGGTGTACATGTTTATATATGTTTATATATGTATATGGGATAGAAAATTTATGTTTATATATGTATATGGGATAGAAAATTTATGATTATAATATGTGATTGAAATGAATAATGAGAAACTTGATTATTGTCAATGTGTTCACTTTTATGTGCAATATGGTAGGAATGGATTTTGTGACATGTGAAAATCCCTTTATTGTCATCTGCACTGAATCTCACTACAGCGAGAAACTCTTGGGTGATGGAGGCACAAACCAGCCCTGTTTCTCATTGCAGCGAAAAAGAATTCTAGCTGTAGCGAAAAAGAATTCTTGCTACAGCGAAAATGGATTCTCGCTGTAGCGAGAAACTCTTAGGTGGTCCCAAAATTCTGGTGCAGTATTTCCAATTTGATGAAGATTTTGACAACCTTTCCATCAGAACTGGAAAAATGGTAAACATTAAAGTTGTAGCTCTTCCTCTCAACTTTCTAATGGTTTAAAAATCAGGTTAATTGGACTTCTATAATGGGAGATATAATAGAAAAATTGAAACATATGCAAACTAAGATTATTTCTCACTGTTGCGAGAAACTTGTTGCCATGCTTGCTACCATGCTTGATTTTGACATATTTTTCACCTATTTAACTTCATGAATTGATCATGGGTTTTTTCAACACTATGAGGTTATTAATCGAAGTTTGAAATGAGGGGTTTTTAGTAAGAAATTAAATCAATTGCATTGTTTCTGAAATAAGTGCATCATGATTTCCAAGTTCTCCTTTTCAATTGCTTGTTCCCTTCTTATGTTCACTCACTGAGTTTTATACTCATGTTTTTAAACTTCATGTTTTTAGATTCGAAGATAGTTGGGACCTAGATTGAGTGTCCATGTATGCTCGTTCTCTTGGTAGGTACTATGGCATCTCAATAGTTGTACCTTCACCCACGATCACTCCGCTGACAGTCAAGAGTCTGTTACTTGTGAACGCGTATATGTAATGTAATCTGTTAAGATCCATGTTATAAGTCAAATATGTATATTTGATTACTGATGCCACTATGAGTTGGCAAACGGGTGACATTATTTTGACATAATAAAATGGTGAGTATTAGGTCACTATAAAATGTTACTGAAATATTTTTAGGTGAGAATTACAATATGTGGTTTTAGAAATGTTGGTTGGGATTAATGATTGAGATTGCTTAAATAGGCTTGCTTGGGCTTAGTGGGCTATGCCCATTGGGCCCATGCACCGATCATAGCCCAAAATTTGGGCTGTGACAATTATTATGTGATTAAACAAAGAAAAGGAAATTAGGCTCAATAGGGTATACTAAGGATAAAAATATATCAAGGTTAGCTTTTTAGACTCAAACGGTTCAAAGATGGCCTAAATCATGTCCCTAACTAAGTATTCCCTAGGATTTTGCCTCGAGAGAGAATCAAGCAAATTCTAGAATTCTTGACACAATTTAAATTTTTATCAATATAAACCGTCTCTAATTATTCACAACAATTCAAAACAAAATATATAATGCTCAAAATTGTGAAAATCACATCCTAACAATGATACTAAACACAAAAATTTAGCATGAATCCAACAAAAACCTTATTCACCAAAAGCTAAAAATTCAAGACAACTGGTTATTATCATTAGATAAGGAACTCATTGAAAAAAATTGACACAACGTTACTCTAGATTCCTAAAAATTTAAGTAAGCTTAAAAATTAAATGACCAACTAATCCTAATTACTTAAAAATCTAGATTAACATGTAAATGAAATTAAATCTTTATACTTGCATAGAATATTCACTAACAAAAAAATAAATTCACTCCCTAAACTTAACTAAACATTGTCCTCAATGTTAGAAAAAAGAAAGGAAAATTAAAAAAACATTCCTTTGATGGTTGAACAAATTCCGTAGATGCTCTAATACTCCTCTTCATCTTCCTCATCTGCCACCGCTGCATTATTCTCATCATCCTCCGCCTCATTGGCACTAAGAAGATCAAGTGATGGTGGAAGAGTACCCATGTCTATCCCTATAAAAGCACCCATATGTTGATTACATTGGGTTAATAAGTCGTGTGTCGCTTAAACTAATGCCCAAGTTGCTAAACCAGATGTTCAAGTTGTTCAATCCTCTAAGTCATTAGCATTTGTTGTTCGGATCTTGGTCAAGGGTGGTAAAGATGATGTGTTGAAAAAGAACGATCCTCCACAGAGTGTTGAGGTTGTATGAGGATGAGATTAATATCTATTGGGAGTTTAGAGTGCAACAACTCTTCACTGGCATTCCAATTTACACCAGCCTTCTTGCACATAACTGTAATCAGAGAAAGGAACTACAAGCCATCGTGTTTTGTTTTTGCAGTGTGAGTCATGGCTTTGTAAATTACACAAACAATATCAATTGTGTGTCCCATCATGATAAAGTGAATAAGGATGGCTCTATCATTTACGACGTCCCTGCGATGTGTTGTAAGAAGTAATTTAGACGCTACAAAATATAACCATATTTTATAATATGGTTTCATCACATTCCTCTTGTAGGAAACTGGTGCATTATTGAAGATCCGCCATTGAGCACCCTCATCATAAAGTATATTGATGATGCCATCCAAATCTTCATGGCCAACCAAGTATTGTCCATAACCATCATTGTCAAAATCTATAGCTTCATAAAATTCATCAATGGCATGGCTAGAAAATGACACTAGCTTACCTCGCATAAAAACAAAATCATTGGTAACTTCAACAACATTAGCATAAAATTCTCTTACCATGTGTATAATTGGAACTTCTAGTGAAGCATAAAATTTTTGCCAATGTCGTTCATCAATCATTGGTTGAAGTTCAAGGTATATGATCAACCCTTGATCCAGTCCTCTTTTAGGTATTGTAGTTTTGTTGACTAGATAACTAGTGTGCCTAGCCACAACATCAATTGACACAAATCTAGTTTGATCAAATGAACCACTTGAACTTGGTCTTGCTTGTTTTAGTGCCATTTTCAAATTTCCTGCAATTAATCTTAACCAAATAAACAAAAAAACAACCCACAAAACACAATAAACCACCAACAAAATCTACCTTTATGCCCCAAATTCACAATAAATTAATGCCCATATTATCAATTAAAGTTCCACCAAATTAATTTTTCTAGACTACTAGGTGTATAAATAAATCTCAAGGTTCAATTTACCCACATTGTCAGTTTCAACTTGCATAAGAAATTTAAAACATAAGTTAAGGCAAGCTACCACAACCAATAATAACTAAGGTCAATATCTCAATAATCATCAATGTCCATCACAAATTTCCAACAAAATAAATAATGAGAAGTAAGCCATCAATAGTTCCAAAATAAAAGAAGTATTAAAGAAAAATTGAAAGCTTACTTGAAATCTTGAGCAAATAAATTAAAAAGAATATGTGATAAAGGTTTTTAGGATGTGGGTAAGTGGTATGGAAGGATATTAAGGAAGGGAGAATAGTGGGTTGAAGAGAGTGGATGAGAGATGGTGAAATGTGGGTGAAAAGAGTGGAGAGAAAAAGTACAAATAAGTGTAAAAAATTATAAAAGAGAGGAGTTGGAGGCTAAATAAAGAAGGGGGTTTAAATAAGGGTATGTGGTGTCTATAAGGGAGGTAGGCTGCCTAATTTCGATAGCCTACAAAAAGGGGGCAATTATGGGTAAAAGAAATTATGGGCTACCCATTTTTAGCACCCCACGTAGATCATTTTCCCGAGGCTGTGGCCCTCGTTGTTTTAAAGCCACTAAGGAGCAACCTCCCCTTTGGTGAGTTGCGGCCCTGATATTGCCTCTTTCTTTCTTTTTTTTTTTTTTGGTGGGCCACGACATGGGGCCTAGTGGACCGTGACTTGTGTAGTAAGAAGTTTGGGAGGCCGCAACCTCCCTTAGTGGGAGCTGTCGCCTAAACCCCCTCGTTTTGTAAGTTTTTTTTTTATTTTTTTGTTGTTTTAAGGGCTAAATTTTTTTAATTGTACTTGTAAAATAAAAAATTAAATTATTAATAATTTTCAATAATAAAAATAAATAAACAAAAAAATTAGAAGAAATAAATTGAGTTAGAATGCTTAGATTGCCTCCCAAGAAGCGCTTGATTTATAATCTTCAGCTTAACTTTCTCTGACTCAAATTGCTTCGATAAGCATAATTGAGGACCTTTGACAATCGAAATTGCCACCTCAATAATGCTTTAATCATTGTCCATTCACCTTGACGCTTGATTTATCATCAGCCACCTTCACTGCTCCATGAGAATAAACTTTTGTAACAACGAAAGGTCTAAACCAACGAGACTTGAGCTTTTCACGAAATAATTTCAAATGAGAATCATATAGGAAAACATGTTAACCAGGCCCAAACCTTCGCGTTATGATTTTTTAATCATGCCATCCTTTTCCTTGTAGATTTTTGCTTTCTCATATGCATCTTGATGAAATTCATCCATCTCATTGAGTTACAAAAGTCGCTTTTCTCCAACTGCTTGAAGATCAAAATTCGGCTTTATAACTGCCTAATATGCCTTGTGTTCAAGCTCAACTAGAAGATGACAAGTTTTACCAAACACCAATCTATAAGGAGACATCCTAATTAGAGTTTTATATGCAGTCCTATAAGCCCATAAAGCATCATCCAACTTTTTTGAGCAATCGTTTCTAGAAGAACAAACAATCCTCTCCAAAATTCTTTTAATTTCTCTATTTCAAACTTCTGCTTGGCCACTCATTTAAGGATGATAAGTAATTGCTATTTTGTATTTAACACCATATTGGGCTAAGAGTGCCTCGAAATTTTTGCTACAGAAGTAAAATCCTTCATCACTAATTATGGCCCTAAGTGTACCAAAACATGTGAAGATGTTTTTTGCAAAAAGTGTATCATTACCTTAAAGTCATTCTTTGGCAATGCAACAACTTCAACCCATGTAGAAACGTAATCAACAGCAATCATGATGTATTCATTATTGAAGGATGGAATGAATAGACCCATAAAATCAACTCCCCACACATAAAAAATTTTGACTTTATGGATGTTGTTGAGAGGCATCTCATGTCTCCTAGATATATTGCCCAAATTTTGACTTCTATCACATCTTTCAACCAAAATTGTGAGCATCTTCAAAAAGAAAAAGCTAGTAAAAACCTGATTGTGGAACCTTCACAATTGTTCGTTTTCCCCATAATGTCCTCTATAATCAGTTGACTGGCAATGATGAAGAATATTTTCAAATTCTTCTTTAGGAACAGACTTTCTAATGATTTGATCTCCACAATGCTTGTAAAGAAAAAGCTTATCCCACATGTAGTATTTAACATCATGCAAGATTTTCTTCTTTTGTTGTGAATTAAATACAGGAGGGAAAAGTTTATTCACTAAATAGTTTACAAAAATCAACATACCATGGCAAATTTTTTTGCCTCTCTATATGAAACAATTGTTTATCAGGAAATGTCCTATTGATTACTATTGAATTCCCAACGTGTTCTCGATTCTCTAATCTAGATAAATTGTCTGACCCTTGATTTTATGTACTTGTCCTATCTTTACTTTCCAAGTTGAATTCTTGAAGCAAAAGTACCCATCTTATCAAGCATGGTTTTGCATCCTTCTTCTTGATTAAATATTTAATAACTGCATGGTCAGTGTAAACAATCACTTTAGTACCAACAAGATAGAAGTGAAATTTATCAAAAGTAAAAACAATAGTAAGCAACTCCTTTTCAGTTGTGGTGTAATTTGCTTTAGCTTTATTCAATGTTCTGCTAGCATAATAAATAAGATGCAAATTTTTTGCTTTCCGTTGGTCCAAAACTATGCCAACTGCATAATCACTAGCATCACACATAAGTTCAAAAGGAAGATTGTAATCCAAAACAGTGATAATAAGAGCATAAATTAATTTCTTTTTCAATTCAACAAAAGCATCATGACAAGCATTATCAAAATTAAAATGAGTATCCTTTTTCCAACAAATTACAAAGTGGGTTTAGAAATTTTAGAAAAATCACTAACGAATCTCCTATAAAGTCCAACATATCCTAAAAAACTACGAATGCCTTTAACAAAGGCGAAAGGTGGAAGTTTTTCAATTGTTTCAATTTTTTCTTTGTCTACTTCTAAACCTTTACTAGAGACTCAATGGTCTAAGACTATGCCTTCTTGCACCATAAATTGACGTTTTTCCCAATTTAAGACTAAATTAGTTTCTTCACCTCTCTTAAGTACTCTAGCAAGATTAAATAGACAATCATCACAAATATCCCCAAAAACTGAAAATCATCTTCAAATACTTCCAAACACTTTTCAACCATATCAGAAAAAATTGCCATCATACGTCTTTGAAAAGTGGCTAGAGTATTGCAGAGTCCAAAAGGCATTTTACGAAAAGCAAAAGTTCTATAAGGACAGGTAAAGGTGGTTTTTTCTTTGTCTTCAGGAGCAATGGCAATTTGATTATAACCAGAATAATCATCCAAAAGCAATAAAAATCCATACCTGCAAATCTATCAAGCATTTGATCAATAAAAGGGAGTGGGAAGTGATATTTTCTAATAGCGTTGTTCAATTTTCTATAGTTCATACATACTTTCCATCCAATCATAGTTTTAGTGGAAATGAGCTCATTTTTTTTTATTAAAAACTATAGTCATATCTCATTTCTTTAGGATACATTAGACAAGACTTACCCATGACCTATCAAAAATAAGACAGATAATACCTGCATCTAACCACTTGATAATTTCTTTCTTTACCACCTCTTTCATGATCGAATTCAACCTTCATTAAAGCTCAATGGATGCTTTGTGATTCATTTCTAAAAAAATTTTGTTCATGCAAATTGATGGATTAATTCTTTTGATGTCTGTAATGGTCAACCCAATTACTTTATGGTATTCTCTTAAAACACGAAGGAGTTTATTTTCTTATTCATTAGAAAGAGAAGAAGAAACAATTACTGGCAGTGTAGAAAAATTTTCCAAAAAGGCATATCTTAAATGGTTAGGTAGTGGTTTGAGCTCATGTGCAAGAGGTTCTTCAATGGAAGGCTTGATTCATGAAGTTGTAATTGATAAGTCCAAAACTCAAATTGTGATTTTGGGAGACGTGATGGAGCATCCAAATGGTTAGCATATTCAAGAACTTTGTCATCAATAATATCACATGAAGAAATCAAAAATGCTTATAGTGGATCATCATAATGATTCTCAATAAACACATTATTAGTAATGTTACCCATGACATTAATTAAAAAACACTCATCATATTGATCGAAAAATTTTAAAGCTCTAAAAATATTAAATGTTAGCTTTTGATTTTCAACCCTTAAGGTAAGCTTACCTCTTTCCACATCAATTGGAGCTTGAGTAGTTCTCAAGAACGGTCTCCCAAGAATGATCGGTATTTCACAATCTTCTTCCGTGTCAAGTATAACAAAATCAACTAAAAAAATAAACTTACTAACTTTCACCAAAACATCTTCCATATTACCATAAGGATAGGTGATAGATCAGTCAAGAAATTGCAAAGTCACAAAAGTTGGCTTAATCTCTTCCAAACCCAACTTTTTATAAATAGAAAGCAGCATCAAATGTACACTTGCACCCAAATCACTTAATGTTTTAGCAAAACAAATAACACCAATAGTACAAGGAATAGTAAAACTACTTGGATCTTTAAGCTTTTGGGGAAGCTTATTCTGAATAGTGGCGCTGCACTATTCAATAACAGCAACGTTTCAAACCCACCTAATTTCCTTTTTTTAGATAGGATGTCTTTTAAAAATTTAACATATCTAGGCATTTTCAGCAAAAGGAATATTAATATATAACTTTTTAAACACATCAATAAATCTATAGAATTGTTTGTCAAGTTTTTCTTTCTGAAATTTTTGAGGAAAAGGTGGTGGAGGTGTGGGAGCAGAGTTTAATTGTGATTTTTCGTCTTTTGAACTTTTAGTACATTATTCAACCATAATTTCTTTTTTAGCATCTTTTTTAATTTCTTTCTCATTAGATGTAATACTCGTACTTTGATATGGTGGCTACTAAAGCTTATCAGATGCTAATTGAGGTTAATTTGAATGTTTAAAAGTGATGAAAGGTGAACAGAATAGTTTGGAGAAAATATTTCGCACGCGAAGAAATAACGATTGAATAATAATATTTTTATTGAGGATGAATTAGCAAGATAAAAAGTGATTTGAAAGTGAATCGGGGCATAATAAGATATTTTAGGTGCCAAGGAGACACGTGAAAAATTTTAGAATAAAATAATATTTTATTCAGTGTCAAAATTTTTCATGAAGAAGGAGTATATGGTCAATCTAAGTGGGAGAGAAGAAGAACAAGGAAATTTCAGAGAAAAATGACGTTAATGAGGCCCGCGTGTCTTTATTAAATAAAGCTAGCGCGAGGTAAGTAAATATTTAAATATTATAGTGATACCGTGTTGAACTATAAACTTGATATTTTATTGGTACATGTGTTTAGGAAGAAAAATAGGAAGAAATTGAAATTAAAAGATTGTGGGAGGACTTAAAAAAAAGGGTGAAAACCTTGGAGGGCAAAATGGTAATTTTGCCATTTGTTTGGTCAAAGCTTTCGAAGGAAGCTTTGACCCTTCATCCTTATCCCATGGTTGGCCATCATGTCTAAGGCATTATCTTCCTTCTTCTTCTCCTCCCAACGCCATTTTCATCCTCCACCATAAAAATCAAGCTTTTTTCATTTTCTTTTCCTTCATTTCTTTTCATTTCTTTTCTTTTCTTACTTCTTTCTTCTCCTAACTTCTTGGGCACCAAACTTGCAGCTTCTAACTCCATTTTCTAGCACAACTAAATTGTAGGAGAGAGAAGGAAAAATCTCTCTTTCTTTCCTTTATTTTCTATTTCTACTCCACCATCACTAGCACTTGAATTGTCAACTTCAAATCTCCAGTTTTAAGGCTAAAAGGTATATATTTTTTACTCTTGAAATTTATGAATTTATGGGTTATATTTTCAGATTTTATTTCCTAATTTCTTAAAATTCTTTTTCTTGAAAATATTAGGTTTTTATTGATCTTTATGCCTCCAAGCTCACCAAGGTAAAGAACCTTTAAATTGGAATAGTTGATATGATGGGTTTGAGAATTAGACTAAAATTCTAGGTTAAAAATTAGGCTAGAATGTAGTTTATCAAGTGTATGCTTATTAGAATTATTAAGTTTGAATTTATGATATATTTGAAGTGATTATTGGTTATTAGCAATTATAGGTTTTGATAGTATTTCAAGACTACCTAGATTAAGATTTTGTTAGGTGGCATCATTAAGGTGAGCGAACTTGCATTTAAAAAATGTTTTGGGATAAATGCACATGCGTTTGAATGAATCATTTGAAAACTTTATTTGTCTCTGCTTTAAAATGTGCCTGGGAACAAGCCCTTGATGAAATGTCTTTACGTTGTGAAATTGTGCAATGTGATTAACTCATGTGTTCCTATATTATGCGATACATATAATGTGATGAATTACGTATTTGAAATATTATGTTGAATTGCCAATTGATTTGTGGCATGTGATGTATTGTTATGCAAAGATTATTGTTACATGTTGTTACATGTGCCATGCTTTGAAATGTAATGTTGAATGATAATTGTAACCGCGCGTGTGCGGTGTGAGAGTGCACATGCCGGTGATGATGAGTGATTCTAGCTATGTGCGGTGTGGGAGTGCACATGAGCTGATGACTGGTGGGTGATGATTCCAGCTATGTGCGGTGTAGGAGTGCACATGAGCTAATGACAAGTGATTGTATACATGTTTACACATACCATAGAAATGTTAGAGAAAATATTATTTGATTGCATTTAATGTTGAAAGTTGAACTTCCTAAATGTTTTAAAATGAGTTAAAAAACAGCATGGCATCAAGTTTTGTTCATAATATACATCTTTACATTGTTTTTAAACGAGTACATCATGTTTTCGAAAAACTCTCCGTATCGTTTGCTTGTTCCTTTCCTATGTTCACTCACTGGGTTTATACTCACTCTTTTTAACTTCATGTTTTTAGATTTGGAGATAGTGGGATCTAGATTGAAGTGTCCATTTGTATTCACCATTTAGTAGGTACCTTGGCATCCTGTAGCGACACCCACATCCAGAGTCACTCTACTGATGGTCAAGGTCTCTTGCATATATATATAGTTACTTAAATGTAAATTATGAGATCGTTGTGCACTCTGTATGTTGATTGATTAACCATTTCGTTTAGGGTTGACAAATGATAACCCTATTTTGGGAACGTTATACACACACACATATATATATATATATATATATATATATATATATATACNCACTATATATATATATATATATATATATATATATATATATATACTTGGTTCTCATGGTTTAATTTTGAAAAAACATTCATTAGAAATTACAAGTATTAGATCTTAAAGAAAGAGAGGCTTGCTTGGGCCTGGTGGGCTATGCCTATTGGGCCCTTGCATCGGTCATGGCTAGGGAATTAGGTTGTGACATTAGATTGAATTGAAATATCATAATTTAAATCTTTACCACTTACCTCTTTTCCATTGTGAAGAGTGATTGCCTTACAATGTTCTTTACCTTTTTTTTTTGGGTTGGGTTCAATATCACTTGGTAAGGTACCATGAGTTCTGTTATTTCGAGCACTAGCAAGTTGGCCCACTTGTGTCTCATGATTTTTTATTGATGTTACTTGACTTTGAATTGAGGCATTAGTCTTTGTCATGAATACATCAGTATTTGTCATGAATGGCATGAACATATCCTCCATTGTAGGCTTTTTCTCTGGCATGGGAGCTCTATGAGGAAACCTAGGGGGAAAATTTGACTTAGATGCTGATGAAGACCCTTGGTTGTTAGTCCATGAGAAATTCGAATGATTCCTCCAACTAGGATTATAAGTGTTGGAATAGGGATTGTTGTTCTACTACTTATTTCCCAGAAATTGACAAGATTCAAAATATATGGAACAATTGTGATTGGAATGTCATTTTCCACAAAATTCACACGTCACAAAAAGGCTCTTAACAACATTAGCAATTAATTTATCAATTTTCTTTGTAAGAGAAGTTAATTGTGTAGACAAAGAATTAATAGCATCTAATTCATGAACTCCAACAATTTTTCTTATACCCAATTTTTCAGATGGCCATTGATAGTTATTGGAAGCCATCTCTTCAAGCACATCATAAGCCTCATCAATGGATTTACTCATAAGTGCACCTCCAATTGTAGCATCAATGGTAATTCTAATAGGTCCCACCAAACCATTATAAAAAGTCTGAATTTCCAGCCACTTATTTAACCCTTTTAACTATCCCAAGCCTCATATAGTGATTCAAAATCAAATTGCATGAAAGAACTGATATCATTCTTCATCTTTGCTGTCTAGGTCGACGGAAAGAATTTTACTAAGAATTTTTTAGCCAAATCATTCCAAGTATTAATGGAACCAACAGGAAGCAAATTTAACCAACTCTTTGCTTTATCTCTCAGTGAAAAAAGAGAAGCCTCAATCTTATGGCATCATCAATAACACCATTAGCCTTGAATGTCACAAATTTCTAGAAAATTCACAAAATGAGCATTAGGATCAACATTAGGCAAACTCCCAAACTGAATAGAAGTCTGAATCATCTAAATGATTACTGGCTTAATTTCGAAGTTGTTGGTTGGAATATGAGGTCTTCGGATACTAGAGTGGAGACGTTGTACCAGTGGGACAACATATTCCCTCAAAGACTTGGTCTTTTTCGCTTGTTGATCAGCCATTGTTTTACTTGGAGTAGAAACTTGTTGATTTTTCCTTTGAAGTCTTCAGAAAGTCTTTTCAATTTCTGGATCAAAATGAATAATTTTCAAAATTTGGGCACTTTGCATACAACGACCAAAAGTACCTAAAAAATTAAAAAAAAAAGCAAAAAAGTTTGAACTAAGATTAAGAATGCTTGGTATTAATATTAACAAGAAAGAATTAAATATTAATTCCCTGACAATGGTGCCAAAAACTTGTTGCTAATTTTTCATGCAAGTGCATGTATCATTTAACAAGTAATATAGAAGAAAGTAGAGCTTGTTCCCATGGAGAATTGAATTAATTCCTTATGTTAACTACTAAAATGAACACCTTAATTTCATTTAAACAACCTAATTTTAAAATTATAAAAAAAATTAAAACTAATAAACTAAAACTAATCTAAAATTAATCAACATAATTACTTTAGTAAAATCAATGGACTACCAAACCTAAGATTATGATGTCCCTTAATACTTTATCTGAATATTGTCTCTCTCTTAACTTAGTTTAATGGATTAAGTTACTAACCTAGAGTCCGAAATTATTTACATGTCTCTGTCAAGTTTCTCATAAAAATAGCTTTCCTAACTAACTTACTATACATCTATGTAAATTAAATTGAATAAAAGTTCATTAAGTTTGTGCTTTAATCAAAATTACATATGGCTTATAGGTGTATATCTACCTTATATGTAAATCAAGCCACCTAATCAACTAAGTGTATTTGATCATACGCTATTTTATTCAAGAACTACCTAAATCTCCTTCGTCAATGTTTAATTTAGGTTTCCAGATCAATCTAATTGGTAGCCAATCAATTGGAAGCATTAAGAACAGAATAGAATAAAAAACTTAAAATGTCAAACATAAGCAAAAGAGAGATAAATGGATCATACTACATATTGATTTCAATCATAATCTTAGATAAATAAATTAGTTCCCATCAAGTCACACATTATCATCAATTTAAATTTAATTATCAAAACCAAAACCAAAAAAATAAAAGAACAACAAAAAGATAAAAGAAACCCAAGAGTTGCAATCTTGATCTCCAAATCTTCTTAAATCCCTCGATTTCTTTTTAGCTTCAAGGAGACCTTTTTTTAATGATGCTTGTTGCTTGAATCTTAGCTCTAAATTTGGTGTTTTGTGCCTTCAAAAGTTCTCTAAAAGGTTACTTTTATAGAGTTTTGAAGTTGAGCCAAGTTGGGTGAAGAGAGAAGTCAATCCTAATTAGGATTTCCTCATCAGACTACATGAGCCACAACCTCCCTCCTCCAAGGCCATGGCCTTGACCATTTAATTAACAGAAATCGTAATTGCTCTAGGTCTTTTGTAGTACTTCAACTTTGACAAGATTTTTGACCACTTTCGAAGCCTAACTGAGTGAAATGGTACTGTTAAAGTTATAGCTTTTTCTCTTAACTATCCAATGGTCTAAGAATCATCTCATATGGAGTTTTGTAGAAAGAGTTATAATCAAAATAGCAAGACATGCGTAGTGGAAGTCTGCACCTCAAAATTGCTCTCTTTCTTCCATTAAAAGTTTTCCTTCAATGAACACTTACAAGAGACAAATAAATCAATTACAACTTATCTTAAGCACATTAACACCAACTTGAGTATAAAATAAGATTGACTCACCTAAATAATTAACTTAAAATAATTAGATAAAACTTACTAATTTCTATGTATTACTACAAGATCTAAACTAAATTTTTATCAAAATTAAGACCAAATAACTCTAGATCATAGAGCTATCAAGTATCGATACCCATGAAATAAGTATCGATACATAGAATACAGAATGCATTCCAAAAGCATTTTGTCCCAAAATATATTATTGATACCTACCTCTTAGGTATATATAGATACTTGGAAGGCATAAGGCATTCTACCACAAAATTTTTGATCCTCACCCTTAAGAATCGATATATGCAGTCCACTTTTTCAAAAATAATCATCTTTAAAGGTTTTTCAATGGTAATCATATATCCACTTCACGAAAAACATTTCCAAAGGGTTTTAGAAACATTAAATTGCATTCCAATAGCTTTCAAATTACTTTATTCTTACCTAATTTATGCATGAGCATCAAATCAATTTAAATTCCTTTCTCAAAATTACTTGTTAAACTCAAGTTGTGCATTAACAAGTTTTCTAATCCAAATGCTGGAAATTTAAGGGGATTTACATTCATTGCATTTCATCCAATTGGTATGTTTACAAACTAAACTCGTATACTTTAAATGTAAAAAGGTTTATGCTAAAAACTCATGCATTTAGCTTGTCTCCCCTCCCATATTCATTCACTAAGTTTTATGCTCACCACAACTAAATTCTTGTGTTTTCATATCTATAGAGAGATTCGTTCTTCGTCCTTGAAGAGGACTTCAACTCCACATTGGTAGGTTTTATTTATTTATATATTTTGATGGACGTCACACTTTGGTAGGTTTTATTAATAGCAGGGCACACGTCGACTCCATAAAACTTTGCATGTGTTGTCATGTCTGATGCCTCTATATCAGGTGTCGTCTGACTTGACGCTGATCCCCCAGCCAACCTGGAGCTAATATTGTTGCTGAATCATATTGTGCACAGATTTCCCCTGACTACCCACTCCAGGTTGTTGCGAGTGCTTTTACGGGATGCGTACTGGCTTTTCTAATCCCGAATTCTGGTTATGATATTACATAGTTTTAAATACTATATATGTATATCAACCACATTAATTAATGATTCTTTGAAGTTATGACCTTCTCAGTGGTGGGATAGACGATGAGTATATACACACACAAATGAGTCTCAACAAGGAATCGTCGAAGCAGCTGGTTTGAAACTTGAGTTTCTCTTACTGAAACCCTGTGACGACGTCTGTTTATTATGTACTTCACAGTCAAATATAATTTTGGATTTGTCAAATGGGAAGTTTGCTCTTTCCATCGCTTTCCTTTCAAGATATATATTATTACAAATATACTACAGCTGGCCCTTGCAAAGATTTGACCACATATAAAGTGCGAATGCGATATGTGATGATGGTTGTATTATTTGCTGGGATGCCAAAAAAAAAAAAAAAGCTGTACGGGACTTGGCAGAATTTCCTTGCCTTCATTGACTATATAGCAACAAAGTGGATTAATGTCCCAGAGCGAGTCAAGTACGGCATTTTATATGTGTGAGAGAGAGGGGGCATGCGTGTGTGTGTGTTGGAATATGTGTCTTTTTAAAAAAACTTAAAAGATAGATAAATTATTATAATTTCAAGTTAAGGTGCAGATATTAGGAATTAGTATCTTTCTCACCAGGTAGCAGCAAGGGAACTCACCGGTGATATATATATATATATATATTATGAACCCAAAATCACTTATTATGAGATAAATTATCTTGCACATTGAAATCACTTAGGTGTCAACACAGGAAACTGGGTTTTGCAGGCCAGTGGCCACCGCCCAGATTTCAAGCAGGCTGCATTAGTTACTTGACCATTACCGAAGGGAGCTTAACAATTGTTTAGAGGGGATAGTAGAAATGCATTTACGTATCCAGGAAAATAATTTTGCATCCTTCATTTCTTAACTAAAGAGGACGAAGACTAAAAGCAATTGATCATAGAACCATTTCATACCTCACAAATATTGAAAGGACTTGATCATTTCTAGGACTCAATATGTATCAACTAATCAAATCAGTGTTCATCCGAGGGTGAGAAAATATAAATTTTCTGTTTTCCCTCATAAAAAATGGTATATAACTCCATAGATATGCATTAGTTACACACTGCATAGAAAATGGTAGTCCCTCGTTGATTTTTATATTGTTATCCATAAGTTTTGCTCGTTCTGAAGCAACAAAAAGAGAAGTAAGGAAAACAAGTCATTTTATGTAAGACTTGGCATATAAAATTTGCAATTGTTTACTTACTTATTACCACATCTATGTTCTACATTTTTTGTACATGGATAGAATTTTAAGAAAGAAAAGGAAAGGTGGATGAGGACTTGTTTCAATGGCAAGGAAGAAGTCCCAAGAAGTTTTAGGACTTTGGTCAAATGGTATGTTAAAATTTTTAGTTTGTCCTATTTATTATGTTTCAGGTACATAATTTAAGAACAAAGGAAAAAGCTTTCTCTTCTGTGTATTTTGTTTTACTTTTTACAATAATGTTAATGTTAAAAAAATAATTCTTGAGAAATTAATTTGCAACAAATAAAAAGTATAAGAGTATTAGACGCTTCAAACGGGAAAGAACCACATTCTTTCTGAGACATTCTAAACGAAAAAATGCAGCACAAAAAGAAATGGACAGAGTATACCATGAATGAAAATGTTTTAAATTAATTTAAATAAAATAAAAAGGTCAGCAAAAAGAAATAAATTTTTGGACCAAAAAGTAATAGTTCTATTATTATTATTATTATTATTAATTAATATAAGCATTATAAATGAATACAAAGAAAATACGAAATTCCAAGTGCCTTCATGAAAGCAACAGTAGGATTCTGATAAAAAGTACTCTGGTTGCGGGAAAAACAATTATTAAAGAAAAGAAAAAAAAACAGAAGCGTTGGAACCAAGGATACATAGCCAGGTACGAATAAATTAATGGTCCCTCTTTCATTTGTTTTAGTTAAATTAAACCCTCTGAATTGATGTCATTGACTCCTAGGTCCAAATCAATAGTACTATTAACCAAGCTTAATTTTCCTGACATTTTAAGCACTAATTTCCTACTAATAAAAGTTCTCAGTAGTCAGTGCTTTAAATTTGTTACACGGATAAAACAAGTGAAAATCCCTCATCACCTCCTCACCAATAGTTAAAGCTGTTTCAGTAGCAGTACTACTACCAGCTACTGGCTACTAGCTATAAACAAAGACAACTAAATTTGCTGATTCTTTCCCTTACCCAGCTTCAATCCATACCTGTCCCATAAGCGCTGATCTCCTTGGTGTACAGCAATTTGAAAGGAATTAGTGTCATGGAGCTGTTGATGAGTGCCCACATAAGAATTTGAAGGTGAATCCCTTTGTTTGACAGTATTAGTATTGTTTTCTTGACCATCACAGGAGTCAAGCAGCTGAAAATAATTACTGCTCCTGAAATCCTCTTTGCGCTTCTTGTAACACTCTGTTGTCATGTTGAAGTACATCTGCATATTGTCCCACTTCTCTTTACACTCAACTGCGTCACGTTCATACCCCAAACCCACCATTTTTGCTTCTATTTCTTCCCACAGGCTTTCCTTCGAATACCCAGCATCCTGGAATCTTGACTCGAAGCTTTTTCGAAGCTGTATCAAGCTTGAGACTTCATGTTCAGTCCATCTGTTTGTGTTAATCGCATCCTGCTGGTTTTTGTTGTGGCTATGCGTTTCAGTAATCACAGGCGCTTCAGCTGAGGATGAAACTTCTAGTCCTTTCCCAGCTGTAAACTTCTTCAAAACATCCAGTAGTGCAGCATCGCGTGCTTCAACCCAAGATCTCTCCTTGGCCCAGAATTCGTGTTCCTTGTCAAACCGAGCAGCCTCTTGTCTCCTCCATTCTTCCTCTTTCGACACTCTCTCTCGCTCTTTATCATCAATGGCCTTCAACATTCTCTCCATCCACATATCTTGTGAATCAATTAACTTCTTCATCTGTGACTCCACAAAATCCTTAACCTTTGTTTTCCAGCCCTTCTTAACCCTTGAACTGCTTCCACTCTCATTGATACTCTTCTGCTTTTCCACCATGGACTGTTTCATCATAAAAGCAATGGCTGAAAGGTCGTCATCATTGTTTTCCGACGATGAAGTCTCAAATTCAGAAGCGTTGGAGAAAGTAAGGCTCTCACTCAGCTTCTGCTCTTGCAAGAATTCTTGATTTTCTTGGTTCATTGTGTTGTTTGGAGTTTGGCAAAGAAGAGTCCTTTGGGCAAGGTTGGTTTCCAAGAGTGAACTCTGATTGCTTGTTTCTCCATAAAGGGCTTCAAGTTGGCGGAAGAATCTGTAATTCTTTCCGTCTTGTCTTCCAGCTTTACCTTCCTTAGTTTTCTTGTAGTATTTGTACAGGTTCTCAAACTTCTCTCTACATTTCTTCCCACTTCTCTGGTACCCATGTTCCTCGGCCATGATTCTAAATCAATAGAGAACAAAAAGAAACCAAAACATTTAAAGGAAAAAAGAAGAATGATATTGAAGAATAACCCTAGTTTTAGGATAGTTTCACCTTATCCTCCGAAATGAAATTAAAAAATGAAAGATGACCAAACACTATTTATTAAAGAATTAATATCCCCCAACATTCCTCCAACAGTAGCTTATGGATGTTATCATGTCTTTACTTTCTTTGGTAAGTATTAATCTTTTAAATTAACAGGGATTAAAATATTCAAAACATTCCTGTATGGACATATTATTAATTTAAAGTTCAAGCACGTTGCAGGTTTAAATATCTTATATTTTTGTTAATAAACTAGATGTCTATTACCCTGATTGAGCAAGAGGGAGTTTGAAGTACAAAAAGAAGATTGGTTTTGGTAAGATTTTGTTGAAGTGGAAGTCAGTTCATCTTAGGAATCCAGTCAAAGGAATACCAGGGATCAAACTCAACCATTTTGCAAAACAAGACAATCTAGTTTAAATTATGAAAACTATTTTTTTAAGAAAAAGAACACCTGGATCTCTGAGTTTAATCAGAGGGCCTGTTGCTTTCAAGCAGAAAGAAAACCCAGCTAAAGCAAGACATCAGTCGATTGAAAAAAGCTTGTGACTTTTCATATAAATAGAAAGACAACCTGGTTTCACTATGCAAAGCCAAATAGGGTTTCTCAATTAAGCATAACACAAATTTGAGACCAGCAAAATGGAAATGGAAATGGAAATCCAAGTGAAAAGAAAGGAAGAACAAATAAAAACTCAAGTGGGTTTTAGTGCAATATGTATCAGATGATTAAATATATACCTAGAGACTTCATCCCACAAGGGTCCTTTCTGATTAGCCTCTTTGAACTTGGAATCAAGTCTAGATCTGATGTCAAGCAGAGTGAGAGTCTCTTGCCTGGGCCACCGGCTGTTTCCACCTTCAATATTTCCCAGACTCCATCCAATCCCACTGCTCTCCATCTCAACTCCAAACAGTGCTGCGCAAGGACCGGAAGCAGCAGCCGAAGAAGCTGAAGCAGCAATAGCAGTAGTGGTGGCAGAAGCACCTGCGAAATGATCATGGCCAAACCTAATCAAGCTGCTAGGCACTGCCATCCCATTGCTCACCATGAAGGCTTCATGGTATGGAGCTAATGGAGCCATGTTTCTATGAGTGTGAGTAAAGCAGGGTTCAGAGGGTTGTGGGGTGTCCGGAAAATGAGTCCCCCTGGCTAGAAATCGCCGGAGATCAGGCAGGCCGTACTGATCGCCCATTTCCATTAGGTTTTTTTGTTTGGACTGGATACTGAATACTTAATAGGATGAGAGAGAGAGAGAGAAAGAGAGTCAAAATGTTTGTGAGATTAGAGGACTTTCTTTGGACCTTTTTCATGGGAGACAGGATCCGAGTCTACCGCAACTTTCATCACCCTTTCATCACTCTCTCTCTCTCTCTCTTGTGTAATGGAAAGTATACGTAAAATGAAACCCAATCAAATGACGCCAAATGTCGAAGCATTACACGAGGATGGTAATACGAGGCCCAGAAACTGATCAAATGACGCGTGGTGCAGTGGCTTGCGCTTTGTCTTTTGACCGACCATGTGGTGGGAGCCTCCAGCTCTTTCCCCTCTGGCTGGCTAACAAGTTAGTACTCCTCCTCATGGCTTGTTGCTCTCTGCTGGATTTTTAGATGTCTGAGCTTTTACTTTTCAAGTGCCTCTCTTCTTTTCGATGCTCGGGGTTTTGGCCATAAGAATCGTAAATTTCATTACATACGTCTGAATGATGATTAATTAAAGTTATACTGCAAAATCCATGGAAAGAGGAGCTATGGATAAAAATCGAACCATTGCTTGTATGTAACTGTTTTCTCAAAAAGGATAATGTTGCAAGAGCATCTTCTTTTGTTTCCAATTTGTGCATTTTGTGAATTTAAATTAAAGTTTGCTTACATGCTTGAAATTATTTTCGAAAATAATATGATATGGTTTCAAAAACATTTAACTATTAAAAAATTACTCACGCTTCATGACATGTTTAATTTTGTTCAGCACTCTATAATTTTTTTTATAAGACATAATACTTGAAGAACCTTCTAAACTAGTTAAGAAAACTCAACTAAATCTTTATTTTTATATTACATTCAATTAAATTGTTATATTTTTATTTAAAATCGAATAAACACTTATAACTAACAGTTAACTAATTGTTATTAATCAAAATATCGTTTGTTATTTTATACTCACAGAGTATTGACGTGAAAAATGAAAAATATATTATGGTCATATCATTATGTTACATCAGCATATCATTTCATCATCCATTATGACATGTCAATATGTTACGTTAAAATCATATGGCATATAATGATAAATGACATTTTAATTACTAATAATTAATCAACTATTAGTAATAAATATTTATTTGACTCTAAATAAAAATTTAAAAAGGTTAATTGAATACAATAAAAAAATAAAAGCTTATTTGAATTTTTTTAAAATAGTTCATAGACTTTTTTGGGTATTATACCTTTTTATAACTGCTTGAAAAGACTCAAAAAATAGAGTTTCAAGTCAAATCTTTAGAAAATATTGTTACAAAAGAATTATACTAAGAACCAACAAATCTTCCTTTTTTAAGTTCTCAATCAGACAAATAAAAGAAAAAAAATCACTATGGTAGACATGCACCATATTTAGTGGTTTAACTTTTTTTTTTCCAAATTATGAAAATATCATATGTAATATTTTATTTATTGATGTGTAGATGATAGTTTCATGTGTGAAAAATCAACATTCAATGTAAACGATAATTCTATATGCAAAAAATAGCATTCAGCATGGAAAATATCAAAAAGAATATAATCTTCAATAAATTCATAAAAAGATTTACAATAACCTTCGTAGAGACTATAATCAAATTTAAATGCCAAACTTTGAAACCTGTGTTTTGTCTAAAAAGATAAAACAAAATATCAAAATGAATTTAATCTTCAATAAATTCATAAAAAAGCTTCATATTAATATTTTTGTCATCAAATTCAAAATAGCACCTTTCTTTCGTGCTTTTATAGAAAGAAATACAATGAAGCTTTTATTTGGATTTGGTTAGTTCATGGAGTGAAGTGTCACTTTCTATCCTGTGAAAAGTGTTTACTATAAAATTTAGGACTAGACTGCTTTTCAGGACAAAATATAATTGTACAACACCTTTTTTTTTTGGGGGTGGAATTGTACAACATATTGGAAGATTATTTGAACCACACCCTGCAGCGTCACCCGTGCAACTTTATATAACTCTTTTTTTTAAATAAAAAGGAGAAAAAAAAAGTTTTGAGTGCAAAGTTTGGTCAAAAGGGCTTTAAATTCAACATTTTCTTTTCAGCATAAAATGTTTTTTACCATGAACAAAAAAACAAAAGATAAGAATCATGAGATGATTTTGTTGTTACGGCTTCCTATATATGGGCATATATATATCCATGTCCTACTAGTTTTGAAAAGTAAAATGACGTAGAATTAGATTCCCGAGGATATTTTAATTAATGTGGATGAAATTAACTGAATATTATGTAAAAAAGCAATATATAAAATATAAATTTAAGAACATGTTTGGTTAGAAGGAATATTCCTTCCATTGCGGTTGGAATGGTTATTCCACCCTTTGGTTCATTTTGAACTAAGGAATATCCATTCCATAGTGTTCCTTAAAATCAAGGAATAAACCATTGTGAACGAAAATCCAAGAATGACTATTTTGAGTCTATTCCTAACTTCATGAAATGGGATTTCTTTATTTATATATGGAAAATTTTCCCTTATAAATTTTGTAAAATTCCAATATTGTCTAGTTAGGAGAGAGAAAAGTTGCCAATCATTTCAACAAATCAAGAAAGTTATTGATGACTATAACTGACTATTAGCTTTACCTTGGTTTTGAAATGACAAAATATTGATTTAAATATGCTTTGAAAATGAATGAAAAATGTTTTGAACTCGAAGAAAATCCTCAAGAGTTTTGAAGTTTAGCTTGCAAAGAAAAATATTTTTAAGCAAATTTGAACTTAAAGTGCCAGTCTTAGAGAATCAACCTTTTGAATATTAAGAATAGATTCTTAAATGAGTGGAAAGAAAATTTTATTATCTTATGACAAAAAGAATCGATTATAAGAAAGGAAGAAGTTAGTTCTCGAAAGACAAAAATTACTGGGATGAGAAAGAACCAACAAACTAGAGAGTAAAAATCAATTCTAGGAAAACAGAATGTAGAAGGAGGAAGTCCAACAAGAAAGAATTGATTTTCCATGAAGCAATAGTCATTTCTGAGTGAGAATGAACCAAAGATCTTAAGTATAAAGACAAAGAACTGATTCTTGAGGAAGAAGGTATCTGTTTTTGAAGCACCAATGACAAAACTTAGAAACTTGGAAAAAAAGAAAGAGCTAGTACAATTAGATAAGATTGGAGCATCAAAGAACAAGCTTAAATTCAAATTTTGGTGCCAAACCATGTTGAAGAACCGACACATTGAGACAGACAAATCAATTCTTTGAAAAATGTAAAAGTATCACCTTTGAACCAAGTTAAGGAAGAATTGACATCTCAAGAAGGAAAAATCTATTCTTTGGAAACAAAAAGTTTCAGACTTTGAAGAATGCCATGAATAATCAATAACTCATGAATAAAGAATCGATTCTCCATGTACAACATAAATGAAAAAGTTAGCTAGAACGTACAAAAATCATTTTGAAATTCACTCCAATGGATAAATTCTTCAAGGCTTGTAAATATCCATTTTGAGGACGTTAAAAATGAGATTTTTATGAGACTAAAAAGAATTAGAGAGTAAGAAAAAGAGGAAGAACAAGCAAGAGAGCTTAAAGCTGAAAAATCCTTTATTTGAGCATAATGACTATTTTTTTTGTCTTTCAGTTGCTATTCCTTAAGCCAAGACTTCCTTCATCATTCATCATTCTTGAAAAAGCTCTCATATTTTTTAGCCTAAATATCCCATCAACCTTCATAAGGGTTTTAAGTTCATACTTTGTGACAATCCATTGTTGTATAGGTTATAGTTCCTTGAAAAGGTAGTGTTAAGGTTATATCTCCGAGCAAAAGGTAGAGAGGTTGTGCTTGATCCTTGAAAGGCATTTGGTTGTTAAGGTTATGCTCGATCCTGAAAAGGTAGTGACTTTTGTTAAGGTTGTGCTCGATCTTTAAAAGGTAGTGACTTTTATTAAGGTTGTGCTTAATCCTAAAAAGGTAGTGACTTTTGTTGAGGTTGTGCTTCATCATTGAAAAGGCATTTGGTTGTAAAGGTTACACTTGATCTTGTGTTGAAAAGTCACGTTAATAATGGATTCGAATGCCATATTCTATCAAAGGAGAGGATGTAGGTATCTAAGGCTAAACCTCTATGAAAACTTGGTTGAGTACTCTTTACTTTTTACATTTACTTTTCATTTAGTCTATACTATGTTCTTGTTACTTTGTTCTTTATACTTCCATTATGTTTAAAAAATTTTTAAAGTGGATTTTTACTTCATAACTAAGTCACCCTCCCTCTTGGTTACTTTACTTTAAGCTTATCCATCTAACAATTGGTATCAGAGCAAGTTATCAAGTTTACAAGTCTAACAACCTTTGAGAGATCCTGATAAAAGCTTAAAGCATTGAAAGTGGCATCTTCAAGTTTTTTGGGTGAAGGACAATCCATGATAAGGCCACCTCTGTTTACTGGTGAAAACTATCCATTTTAGAGGATAAGGTTTGAAAATTTTATTTAGTCCATAACTTTAGATTTATAGGATATTATTATTAAAGGACCTCATGTTCCTAATAAGTTTGTAGATAGTGAAAGACATATTAAGTCAAGAGTTGAATGGGACAACAAAGGTGGAAAATTGATTCAACGAAACCACAAAGCTGTAACTACTCTTTTATGTGTACTTAGTGAAAGTGAGTTTAATAGAGTAGCAATGTGCATTTCAACACAGGAAATATAGGAAACATTAGAGAATTGCTATGAAGGCACAACTCAAGTAAAGGAGTTAAACATCAATATGTTGATACTTGATTATGAGTTATTCAAAATGAAAGAAGGAGAGTCTATAAAGGAGATGTATTAGAGATTTACTAAAATCATAGAAAAACTGAAAGCCTTATGGAAAGAATTTCCCAATGCACAATTAGTGAATAAAATCCTTCACTATTTACTTAAGTCATGGAGAATAAGGGTTACTGTTATAGAAAGGTTTAAATGTTCTCAAGCTTGATAAGCTTTTAAGATCCCTACTCATATATGAGATGACCTTTAGACATAAAGAATAAAGGGATAAAGCACTTAGAGGAGATATGAAGAGAAAGAGCATTGCTCTTAAAGCTGCTCAAGAAAATGATGAAAAGAATATTAAGAGTGATGATGAAGAAAAGGATGATGAAAATGTGGCTTTATTAACAAGATAATTCAATAAATTCTTGAGAAACAAACAAAGAAGAAATTTCAAAAAAGCCATTCAATGGACAACAAAAAGAACGCAATGTTGGCTACATGGAATGATAGTAATGAATCACAAAATGAAAAGGAAGAAATAGCTGCAAACTTATGTTTCATGGGAGTTAATAATTCTGAGGTTGAAGACATAGGCATAAAGTCGAATGTTAAAAATGAAGGCATGTAGTACTTAGGTAGCGGTTGTTCAAGACACATGACTGGAAAAAAAGAAGATTTTAAGAAATTGAAGCCTCAACAAGGAGGAAAGGTAACTTTTGGAGACAACTCAAACAGTCACATAGAAGGTATAAGTACTATTGGTGAAAACTCTTCCTCTCACATCAATAATGTGTTATTTGTGAATGGTCTTAAGCATAATCTGTTAAGTGTGAGTCAATTGTGTGACAAAGTTTTTAGAGTTATTTTTGAAACTTTATATTCTTATGTTGTAGAAGTTAAAACCAACAAAATTTTGTTTATAGGAAATAGGAAAGACAATGTATATGTTGTATATCTTGATAATTTGTTTACAAATAATGTGTGTTTCATGGCAAAGAAAAAATGAGGATAACTAACTGTGGCACAAAATATTAGGACATGCTAGCATGCACACATTATCCAAATTGCCATCTTTAGATTTAGTAAGAGGACTACCTAAGATTGATTATGAAAATAATAAATTATGTGATGCATGTGCGAAAGGCATACATAGAGGAACATCATGTAAACCTAAGCATGAAGTTACAACAAGTAGCCCATTTCAACTGCTGCATATGGATTTGTTTGGACCGAATAGAATAACTAGTTTAGGAGGAAAATTATGTGGATTTGTAATTGTTTATGATTATATTAGATATACTTGGGTGTTTTTCTTAGCGTTGAAAAGTGAAGTCTTAGAAGTCTTTCTTAATTTTTGTAGAATAATAGAAAATAAAAAAGGTGTATAATTACTAGTGTTAGAAGTGATCATGGTAAGGAGTTTAGGAACACAGGTTTTGAAAAACTTTCTAATGATAATGGATACAACCATAATTTTCAGAACTTAGAACTCCACCACAAAATGGAGTAATGGAAAGAAAAATAGGACAATAAAGAAATGGCTAGAACTATGTTGTGTTAAAATAATCTACCTAAATATTGTAGGCAAAAGTTGTAAACATAGCATGTTAAATAATAAATAGAGCCATGATTAAACCTATTCTTAAAAAGACACCTTCTGAGCTATATAGAGTAAAAAAAACCAAACATTAGTTATTTCCATCCTTTTGGGTGTAAATGCTATGTTTTGAATAATGGTAAGGAGAGCTTAGATAAATTTGATGCAAAGAGTGATAAAACCATTTTCCTTGGTTATTCAATGAATTCAAAAGCATATAAGGTGTTCAACAAAAGAACTTTGATTGTTGAAGAATCCATACATGCTTTTTTTAATGATGTTAAACCTTCTCTTAGAAAGGAAAGTGCTGTTGATGATGAAATAGATATTCTCCAAGAAAAAATTGAGGAACTTGATCTTAACAATGAAAACAAAAAAGATGAAGATCAAGTTCAAGAGGTAGAAGAGCAAGCTGATGACACTATAAAAGAAAAAGAACCTGCTCATATAAAAGAAATGAGGTATGTGGATTAAAGTAAAATTATTAGACATCTTCCACAAGGGGTTTGAACTCGAAGCACAAACAAATATGCATGTGATTATGTTACTTTCATTTCTCATATGGAACCAAAGACTATATAAATGAGGCTTTGAAAAATGACCATTGGACTCTAGTTATGCAAAAATATTGAACTAATTTGAAAGAAGCCAAGTACAGGAATTAATCCCTAGACTTAACGATTATTGCATTGTATGAAAAAAATAGGTGTTTAGAAATAAAATGGATGAAAATGGGAAAATAATTAGAAATAAAACTAGGTTAGTGGCCAAAGGATACAGACAAGAGGACGGCATAGACTTTGATGAAACTTATACACTAGTTGCTAGATTAAAGACCATTAGAATGCTATTATCTTTTGTACGTTACATGGAGTTCAAGCTGTTTCAAATGAATGTTAAGAATGCATTTTTAAATGGACTCATAAATGAATAAGTATATGTAAAACAACCTTCTGGTTTTAAAAGTCCTACAATTCTTGATCATGTTTTTAGATTAAGAAAAGCACTATTTGGCCTAAAGCAAGCTCTTAGAGTTTGGTATGATACTTTAACAAATTTCTTGATAAAAAATGACTTCAATAGGGAGAAAGTTTTAAAAACTCTTTTCATCAAAAGCAAAGGTAAAGACATTCTAATTGTGCAAATATATGTTGATGATATTGTTTTTGGTGCTACTAATGAAACTCTATGGCAAGAGTTTACAAAGTCCATGTGTTAAGCCCAACTCTATTATATACTTGCCATGTTATTCATGTACTTGATAGCATGTTTGCATACTTGGATGCTTCGAAAAATCGTTAAAAGTTGATATCGTACCTAGTGGTATAATTAAGTCGATTAAAATCTCGAACTAGTCCAAATAGAGATTTTAGAATGTATTTGAGAGTTATTGAACCTTAGAATGCCTTAAAATGATGATTCGGAGTTCAAGGATTAATTTAGAATTCAATTGGGAATTTTTATAACGTAAGGGCAAAATGGTCATTTTGCCACTCAAGGGCAAAAATTGGAATGTTGGATGAGTTTTTGACCAAGTTTGACTAATTGGAGCATAATTTGAATTTGAGAAGTGAAAAATTTCAATTTCGACATTTTTCGAGCATAAGGGCAAACTAGTCATTCCACGTGTCCATGAGGATGTAATTGGAATTTTTAAAATTTTCCACCACCGTGACACTTGTCAAGCCCATGAATTTCACCTATTATCATTTTTATACTTTGGATAATTAAGGTATTATAAGTGGTGGTAAGAAAATGTTTAATAGTTAAGTTTTAACCATGAACCATTCACACGTTGACACGTGTCAAGCTTGAATTCTTTTATAATTTTCTTTATAAACCAGCATAAACCTCTCTCAATTCTTCTTTCATTGTCATGCAAGCCAAAGAAATGGGGGGAAAGAATAGAAACAACCCTTGAGGAAGAAAATTCAAGAAAAATTCATCGATTATAGAAAAATGAAACGATCTGAGGAAAGATTTTGCTATTTTAGCTTAAGATTCACCTCTCCCATGCTTTCTTTTTCATTTCTATGGTTGAAACCCAAACTTTCATGAAGGAAGTCATGTTGGCCGAATCAAGGGGAGGAAGTTTTGATGATGGTTTTTGTTAGATTTCATGCTATCTAGGTGTTTTTAGTGGTTTTGTGATATTCGGTATGAAAAATAAGCAAGAAAACCACATATCCTTCACTAAACCCTCATTGGCCGAATTTAATAGGGGATATATTGATGATGAATTTTGTTATATTTCATATTATGTAGCTCGTATTTGATGATTTATGGTGTTGGATATCGACAATGGTTATCGAAAAATATAGTTCTTTTAGTAAACGACTTGACTGACAACGAGAAAATCATGGTAAATGGACTTGGATTTGATTTCTAATGATATATATGAACTTATTGGACTATGTTGACATTGATTAGTACATTAGTTCAGAATCGGAATGAGTTTCGGATGTGATCATTTAAGTCACAATCAAGTTTATTGAGGTACTTTGGGTGTATTTGAAGTACCAAAAATGCAATGAATCTATTTGGAGTTGAATCGGATGTTTTGGCTAATTAAACAGTGTATAGTGTAAGTTAGGTCGAATACCATTTCAGTCCAATAACAATTGAACCTACGTAGAACACCATCTTTAAGTGATTATTCGAACATTCCTCATTCAATTTCATGCATTCATATAGAGCCTGGAATAGTTTTATAACAGTTTGGTACAAATGTATTGAATTACTTGTTATGTATTAGGTATAGGTGGTGAGCCCTCTAGTAAGGGCAAGGATATCATATTTGAGGATCAGGCGTAGGAGTACTCCCATTATTGTGAGTAACCAGACTATCATCTTAACTATCTAAAGTAGTTTATACTCATTTTTATGATTTTAAAGAAAAATGAACTTAAATTGTAAACTATTATGTTTTATAACTGAAGTGTTGGTTAAATGAAATGAGATTCATAATTTGGTTTGAAATTGAATCCTGGTTTTAGAAATTGAGTAAGTGGAGACTATATACTTGTGTTATATATATATATATGTTTTGACTATTGTTAGTTATGCCGACCCTGCTTTGTAATAAATGTATCGGCATAACGGGATTTATAATTGACATATGGTTTAAATTGATGGCTTATGACAATGTGATGGCATGAATGGCTGGATTTGTGTTTGTGTGGAATATATGAAGTGTTTTGTTTACCTTGACAGGTTGGGTAATATCATATTAGCCATGTCATACTGTCAAAATTTTATTAATTTGGTGGGGTAATTGATTAGCTTACTGTAGTGGACGGGTTTTCGTGGACCGGCCTATCAGAGGGGCACGGTAAACCTTGTCATATTTTACCTTAATATGAGAGGCGCGGAGGGTATCTCCTAAGGTAGTTTAGAGTTCACTTCATGCTGAACCACCACGTGAGGGTCAAAGTCAGCCAACGCTAAGGAACGGTTGTGTTGTTAAACGTAAAAACATGTTTTATGTGTATATGTTATTTTAACAGCCTTGACGGACTCGGTTCGATGCCCTGTGCAAGTTGTCACCAAGTACAAGTTTTGGCATGAGCCAAGTTTTTAAAAGAGTCATAAGCCTTGTTGATTTTTTTTATGAAATGTAACTGTTTTATATGGGTTGAAATGAGTTTTAATGTTATGAATCATATTATAATAAGATGTTTTAATTGTCTCAATTTACTCGACTTTAGATGTTATAGATGATCTTTGCTTACTCATTGGGTTTATAAAAACTCACCACCCTTCTTTCACCCATTTCAAGCTCAGGGCAGTTTGTAGACTGTCGATTTTGTTGAGGGTTTGCTTTTGGATTCTCACCCTTAGAAATCGTAGGTTTACAGTTGTGTTTATTTTTGTTATTTTGGGGCTCATATGTCATTGTAAAATATTTTTGTATACCTTGGCGCAGTGTGTTGTTATTACTGTTTACGTAGAATTTTATAAATATTGTTTTATATGAAAATGAAATATTTTATTCAATATTTTTATTTAGTTTGATTAGTTATAATTTCACTTTAAATGGATAATTTAGATACCTAAATTTATTTGTAGATATGAAATGTATACTTTTCATTTATATATTATATTCTTTTAGTAATTGTTGCTCACAAGGGAGGCAGAGAAATGATGCTAAAGCCTTGCGAGGTTTCGGTTGACATTTCGGGTAAGGTATGTCTATTGGGATATCGCGATATCGCGGTGGTTGTCACGGGCTTAAAGAGAGTACCGGGTCATGACAATTCAATTGGTATCAGAGCCATTGATTTTAAAGTTATTTTAAAAACTACAGTGTAAGTGTGACCCTAAGTTAAGTTAGATTAAGTTGAATGCATGCATTTGGATATAGGACTTGGAGTTGTTTAAACTTGTTTTGTTTCTTCTTATAGATCATTATGCCTCCTCGATATGGACTTTTGCCTCTCGCTAGATCAGTCGAGAGGGAAAGAGGCCGTTCTCGGCATCGTCAACTAGATCCTATAGAGGGGGAATCGACTGTGTCTACTTTTTGGGCAGCACCTGCTACTGAACAGATTGAGACTCTTCCATATCCTCCACCTCCTCCACCACCTACTGATATTCTTGGTATTCCTGCCATGTCTCCTTAGGCAGTTCAGGCATTGACAGTTTTCCTCACTATTATTACTAGCTAGGCTCAAGCTAGTCAAGCTTCTCTTGCCGTTCCTCCAACCGCACCTTTAGTGCCACCACCACCATCTCCTGTTCCACCACAGGTACCTGATGTTTCCATTTCTAAGAAACTTAAGGAGGCTAGACAACTCGACTGCATTTCTTTTAAGGGTGATTTGGACGCAACCGCAACTAAGGACTAGATCATTCAGGTTTTTGAGACACTTATTGATATGAGACTAGATGATGATATGAAATTGATGGTAGCCACTAGACTGCTTGAGAAGAAAGCCCGTACTTGGTGGAACTTAGTGAAATATGTTCTACCATTCCTCTGACCTGGTCGAATTTTCTGCGAGAGTTCGACGGCCAGTATTATACTTATTTTCATCAAAAGGAAAAGAAGAGGGAATTCTTGAGTCTAAAATAGGGGAGTTTAACAATAGAGGAGTATGAGGCTTGTTTTAACGAGCTAATGTCTTATGTGCCCGATCTGGTGAAGACTAAGAGGGATCAGGCTAATTACTTTGAGGAAGGGTTTCGAAATGAAATCAGAGACCGTATGGTAGTGATGGGTAGGGAGCCATATAAGGAGGTTGTGTTGATGGCTCTGCAGGTTGAGAAACTTGTGATTGAGAACAGGACAATTCAGGCCGAGTTTGCTAAGAGAAAGAATCCAAATACATCTTTCAGTCAGCCATCGAAAAAAGGAAAGGATTCTTCTATTTCAGGGAGTGTTATCACTACTTCAGTAGCATCTAACCGACCCTCATCTCAACAACCGTAGCAGAAGTATTCTGGATTCAGTTGATCAATGACGAGTGCTCCTGGAAAGAGTTTTGGGGGTTCTGACAAATGCTAGAACTGTGGGAGATCACATGCTGAGCTGTGTAGGGAGCCCGTGCGGTGTTTTCAGTGTGGTCAGCAAGGCCAAATGAGGAGTGCTTGCCCGCAATTAGGACGAGCTACTACAATTGCTTCATTTCCCCAAGCTTGCATAGATATTTAGAGAAGAGATTCTTATGGGTCACAACTGAGACAGGGTGTAGCGATGCGGTTCAGTGTGGGGAGTAATACCCCGGCGCATCCACCCTCTAAACCACAGACTCATACCCTGACGAGAGTTTTTGCTGTGACAGAGGAAGAGGCACGAGTTCAGCCCAGTGTAGTGACAGGTACCATGTTTGTATTTAATAAAGATGCTTATGCCTTAATTGATTCTGGTTCGAATAGATCTTATGTGAGCACGATATTTGCATCCTTTTCTAATAAAAACTTGTCACCTTTAGAGGAGAAAATTGTAGTTCATACCCCTTTAGGAGAGTAGTTGGTTAGAAACACCTGTTATAGAGATTGTGGAATAAGGGTTGGTGAGGAAGAATTCAAGGCTGACTTAATTCCCCTAGAAATTTGAGATTTTGATTTGATATTGGGTATGGATTGATTGACTACACATCGGGCGAATGTGGATTATTTTAGGAAGGAAGTTGTACTTCAGAATTCTGAAGGAGTAGAAGTTGTATTTGTAGGGGAACGTCGAGTATTACCATCTTGTGTAATCTCGGCTATCAAAGCTTTGAAACTAGTGCAGAAAGGGTATCTAGCTTATCTAGCATATGTGATTGATACCTTAAAGGGGGAACCTAAGTTGGAGGGTGTCCCAATAGTAAATGAGTTCTTTGATGTGTTTCTAGATGAATTACCGAGACTACCTCCTAATCGAGAGCTTGAGTTCTATATTTATCTACTTTCAGGTACCGCACCTATTTCCATTCCTCCGTATCTGATGGCTGTGGCAGAGTTAAAGGAGCTGAAAGTCCAATTGTAAGACTTGATAGATAAGGGTTTTATTCGCCTTAGTACTTCTCCCTGGAGTACACCAGTCCTGTTTGTAAAGAAGAAGGATAACACTCTTCGGTTATGTATTGATTATCGTCAGCTCAATCGAGTGACCATCAAGAATAAATATCCTCTACCACGGATTAATGATCTTTTTGATTAGTTACAGGGTGCTACGGTATTTTTTAAGATTGATCTGAGGTCTGGGTATCATCAGTTGAAAATAAAGGAGCAGAACGTGCCCAAGACTGCTTTTAGGACTCGTTATGGGCATTACGAGTTTTTGGTTATGCCTTTTGGTCTAACTAATGCCCCAACAGCTTTTATGGATCTTATAAATAGGGTGTTCCACTCGTACTTGGATAAGTTCATGATAGTGTTCATAAGTGACATCCTAGTGTATTCGAAGGATAATGATGAACATGCTATCCATTTGCGCATTGTGCTGCAAACTTTGTGCAAGGGACAACTTTATGCCAAGTTCTCCAAATATGAGTTCTGGTTGAGGGAAGTAGTTTTCTTGGGACATATTGTGTCTGGAGCTAGAATTTATCTCGATCCCAAGAAGATTGAGGCAATCTTATAGTGGGAGCAACCGAAAATAGTGACAGAGATTTAGAGTTTCCTCGATTTAGCCGGTTACTAAAGAAGTTTTGTTCAGGGGTTCTCATTAGTAGTTGCTCCTCTGACTCGTCTGACTCGTAAAGGAGTCAAGTTTGAATGGGATGATGTCTGCGAGAGTCGGTTTCAGGAGCTGAAGAATCGATTGACCTCCGCTCCCGTCTTGACACTTCCTGTTAGTGGGAAAGAATTTATGCTGTATAGTGATGCCTCTAAATTGGGATTAGAGTGCGTGTTAATGTAGGATGAGAAAGTAGTAGGTTATGCTTCTCGGCAGTTGAAGAAGTTGAAACGAATTACCCTAGCCACGATTTGGAGTTGGCAGTAGTAGTCTTTGCATTGAAGATTTGAAGGCATTACTTATACGGTGAGCGTTGTTGGATGTTTACCGACCACAAAGCCTGAAATATTTGCTCACCTAAAAAGAACTCAACCTGAGACAGAGACGATGATTAGAGTTGATTAAGGATTATGACTTAGTGATTGATTATCGTTCGGGGAAGGCAAATGTTGTAGCAGATGCCTTAAGTGGTAAATCCTCATCTTCATTAGCATCACTTCAGAATTCTTATCTTCTGATGCTACTTGAGATGAAATCTCTAGGGATCTAGTTGAGTAATGGCGAGGATGGAACCCTACTTGCTAGTTTTGTTGTGAGACCCTCACTGTTGAATCAAATCAGGGAATTGCAGAAGTCTGATGATGAGTTGAAATGGGAAGTTCAAAAGTTGCGAGATGGACAAATTAATGAGTTCAGACTCGGTGATGATGGTATCTTGATGCTTGGAGACCGAGTTTATGTCCCTAAGGATGATCAGCTGAGATGGGTTATTTTGGAGGAAGCTCATTCTTCCACCTATGCTTTACATCCCAAAAGCACCAAAATCTACAAGACTATCAAGGAAAGTTCCTAGTGGCCGGGTATGAAACGAGACATAGCCAAGTTTGTGACGAAATGTCTCACATGCCAACAAATCAAGGCGGAACCAGATTTCGACTCGTCCTAGTATACCGTGAAAAGATACTTTGGGATCACAGTTTAGATAAGGCCCAGTGATACTGTCAAGCATAGGGAGTAATACCCTAGAGCCGTCATTTTCCAAACCGCAGCCCTAAATTTTGACCAGGGTTTTTGCAGTGACTGAGGATGAAGCCCGGGTTCGACCTAGCACAGTGACAGGTATTATGATTGTGTTTGATAGAGATGCACATGTTTTGATAGATTCGGGCTCCGATAGATCATATGTGAGCATATCATTTGCATCATTCTCAGATAGGAACCTGTCACCATTAGAAGAAGAGATTGTAGTGCATACTCCTCTAGGTGAGCGGTTAGTAAGAAATACATATTATAGAGACTGTGGTCTTAAAGTTGGGGAAAAAGAATTTATGGGTGATTTAATCCCTTTGGAGATTCAGGACTTTGATTTGATCTTGGGTATGGATTGGTTATCCACTCATCGAGCAAAGGTGGATTATTTTAAGAAAGAAGTGATTCTCCAGAGTTCAGAGGGAGCAAAAGTTGTATTTACGGGGGAGCGTCGAGTATTACCGTTTTGTGTAATCTCAACCCTCAAAGATTTGAAATTGGTGCAAATAGGATATCCAGCATACTTGGCTCACGTGATTGATATATCGAGGGAGGAACCTAAATTAGAGAATGTCCTCGTAGTTAGTGAGTTCCCTAATGTACTTCCTAATGAATTACCGGGACTTCCTCCTGATCGTGAGTTCGAATTCACCATTGACTTATTTTCGAGTATTGCCCCTATCTCTATTCCTCCATATAGAATTGCTCCGGTAGAGTTGAAGGAGTTGAAAGTACAATTGAAAGAGTTAGTGGATAAGGGTTTTATAAGCCCTAATACATCTCCGTAGGGAGCACCGATTTTATTTGTGAAAAAGAAAGACAGTACACTTCGGTTATGTATAGATTACCGACAGCTTAACAAAATGACCATTAAGAACAAGTATCCATTGCCGAGGATTAATGATCTTTTCGATCAATTATAGGGAGCTACAATGTTTTCTAAAGTTGATATGAGGTCTAGGAATCATCAGTTGAGGATTAAAGAACAGGATGTACCTAAGACAGCGTTCAGGACTCGGTACGGTCATTATGAGTTCTTGGTCATGCCTTTCGGGTTAACTAACGCACCGATAGTTTTTATGGATCTCATGAACAGGGTATTCCACCCTTACTTGGACAAGTTTGTTATTGTATTCATTGATGACATCCTGGTTTACTCGAGAGATAATGATGAGCATGCTACCCACTTGCGTATAGTATTACAGACTTTGCGGGAAAGACAATTGTATGCAAAGTTTTCGAAGTGTGAGTTTTGGTTACAAGAAGTGGTATTCTTGGGACACGTAGTATCGGGAGCTAGAATATATGTTGATCCCAAGAAGATAGAGGCAATTTTACAATGGGAGCAACCTAAGACAGTGACGGAGATTCATAGTTTCCTCGAATTAGCCAGTTATTATCGGAGGTTTGTTTAGGGGTTTTCCTTAATAGCAGCTCCTTTGACCCGTCTAACTCGTAAGGGAGTTAAGTTTAAGTGGGACGATGTGTGTGAAAGTCGATTTGAGGAGCTGAAGAACCGATTAACATCTACTCTAGTATTGACACTTCTTGTGAGTGGTAAGGGATTTGTAGTATATAGTGATGACTCAAAGTTGGGGTTGGGGTGCGTACTGATGCAGGATGAAAAAGTTATGGCTTATGCTTCTAGACAGCTAAAGAGGCATGAAGCAAATTACCCTACCCATGATTTAGAGTTAGCAGCAGTGGTGTTTGCTTTAAAAATCTAGAGGCATTACTTGTATGGTGAGCATTATTGGATATTTACGGATCACAAGAGTTTAAAATATTTGCTCACTCAGAAGGAGCTTAATTTGAGGCAAAGGCGATGGTTGGAGTTGATAAAAGATTATGACTTGGTGATAGACTATCATCCAGGAAAGGCGAACGTCGTAGCTGATGCATTAAGTCGTAAGTCTTCATCGTTTTTAGCCGCACTTGAGAGTTGTTATTTTCCAGCATTATTAGAGTTGAAATCTCTTGGGGTCCAGTTGAGAAATGGTGAGGATGGATCTTTATTGGCAAGCTTCATTGTGCGACCTTCGTTACTTAATCAGATTAAGGACATTCAGAGGTCTGATGATGAGTTAAGAAAAGAAATTCAAAAATTGACTGATGGGGGAGTCAGTGAGTTCAGATTCAAAGAGGATAACGTCTTCATGTTTAGAGACCGAGTTTGTGTTCCTGAGGGAAACCAGTTGAGACAAGCGATCATGGAAGAAGCCCATTCATCTGCCTATGCGTTACATCCCGGAAGCTCCAAGATGTATAGGACTATCAGGGAGAATTATAGGTGGCTAGGAATGAAGCGAGACGTAGTAGAATTCGTAGCAAAGTGTCTCGTATGTTAGCAAGTTGAGGTGAAACATCAGAGGCCAGCAGGTAAACTTCAATCTTCACCTGTTCTCGAGTGGAAATGGAAGCATGTAACCATGGATTTTGTTTTGGGATTGCCGCGGACACAGAGGGGAAAGGATGCGATCTGGGTGATCGTAGATCGGTTGACTAAGTCCGCTCACTTTTTAGCTGTCCATAGTACATACTCTATTGAGAAGCTGGCTCAACTCTATATAGATGAGATTGTGAGGCTACATGGAGTTCCCGTTTCTATAGTGTTAGATTGAGATCCTCGATTCACTTCTCGACTCTGGCCAAAACTTCAAGAAGCTCTCGGAACCAAATTAAAATTTAGCACTGCTTTTAACCCACAGACGGATGGTCAGTCAGAGAGGATTATCCAAATTATGGAGGATATGTTGAGGGCTTGTGTCATGGATTTTCTTGGGAGTTGGGATAGACACTTGCCGTTAGTGGAATTTGCTTACAACAACACTTCCAGTCTAGCATTAGTATGGCACCGTACGAAGCTTTATATGGAAGGAAATGTCGTACTCCACTTTGTTGGGATGAAGTGGGTGAAAGAAAATTAGTTAGTGTGGAATTGATCGATCTAACTAATGACAAGATCAAGGTTATACGAGAGAGGCTAAAGGTAACCCAGGATAAGTAGAAGAGCTATGCAAATAAATGGAGAAAAGACTTGGAGTTTGAGATCGATGATAGAGTTTTTCTTAAGGTTTCTCCGTGGAAATGTGTGATTCTATTTGCGAAGCGGGGAAAGCTTAATCCGAGGTCTATTGGACCATTCCGAATCATTGAGAGAATTGGACCAGTGGCTTATCGGTTAGAACTACCTCTGGAGTTAGATCGGATCCACAACGTTTTCCATGTCTCCATGCTTAAGAAATATGTACCAAATCCCTCTCACATCCTCGAAGCACCTTCGATCAAATTGCATGACGATTTGAAGTTCGAGGTGCAACCTGTGAGTATCTTGGATCGAAAGGATCAAGTATTGAGGAATAAGAGTATCTCAATGGTCAAAGTGTTTTGGAAAAGTGCTCGAATGGAGGAAATGACATGGGAAGTAGAGCATCAGATAAGGAACCAATACCCGCATCTATTTGTCAAATCTGGTAAGTGAAATTTTGAGGTCAAAATTTTATTTTCAGAGGAGTAGAATTGTAAAACCTAACCCTATAAAGACATGTCATGACATACATGCACTGAGTAGCATGTTATTACGCTAGGAAAGCCCTTAAGAATAGACGAAACCCGGTATTGTACCTAAAGGTACGCTTGAGTTGATTTAACCTCGAACTAGTTCAAATAGGAATCGTAAGATGAAATTTAATATTTTACAGTCCAGAAATGATTAAAAATGATTGTTCGGAGTTCGAGGGTTCATTTGGGAAAAAATTAAAAATTTTGATGTTCAGGGGTAAAATCGTCATTTTGCCACCTAAGATAATAGTTTGATCATGGAGTGAAATTTTTGACCAAGATTAACTATTTGGAGTATAATTTAATGATAGGAAGTGAAAATTTTCAATTTCGGCAATTTTCGAAACATAGGGGTAAAATGGTAATTTTGTCGCCTCAAGGTAAAATCGTAATTTTCACGACCCAAAACTTGTCAAAATGATAGGATTTATTTATTTTTGGTATGAATAACTATGGTATTTTAAGTGGTGAAAAAAATTGAAGTTTAAAGGATAAAATTTAAAAAACGGGCTAATGAAAAAGTGATACATGGCACTTTTTTATGATTTAATATTATTTTAAAGGAAAATCAGCCCATTTAAACCCCACATCAGGTGATGGTCAGCCAAAAGGAGAAAATAAGAGAGAAAATAGAGAGGAAAGGAAGAAAAGAGAAAAACCAAAGGAAAACTAGAAAATTCAAAGGGGAAGTCGCGTTTTTCGTCCATTTACGCCTCTAACGGTAAGATTTTTTGACTTTAGCTTGATTTCTACCTTTCCTATGCCTTTGTTTCCATTTAGCATGCTTGAGGAGAGAGATCAAAAAGTGATATCAAGGGCTGGACGAAATTCTAGGGGAGAGAAATTGAAATTTTTAGGTTTTGATTTTTAGTTAAATTGATAGTTTTAGTTAGTTAAATGTGTTTAGAAATTAAATTGGGCAAGAAAGCATTAAATTTTCACAATACCCACCCTTGGCTGAATCTGCAATGAGGTACAATGATGATGATCTGATTTTTATTCTAAGAGAAATGAAGAGAAAATGATGAAAAATGGTTACATGTGATAGAAAAACAAAGTGAAAAATTAACCGAGTTAATGTCCCATTTTTGATCAAATGTTCCAAAGAGGAAAGTGAGCTGATTTTGGTGATTTTAGGGGGTTATTGACTGATATTTAATGGTTAGAAATGTTGGAGAGAAAATTGGACAATTTAGAGCTAAAATGGAGCGCGTTAGCAATTTATCGGGTAAAGTGCCAAAAATAGATTAATACCGTGTTTAAGCCGTTTTAGGCTATTGCATTTCATACCATGCATTAGTATAGGATTTAAGTCAATTATATAGTGATTTAGCATCAATGTGGTGAATTGTGTAATTTTTGCAAATTGTCAAGGAGGAGAGCCTTTGGTAAAGGCAAGGAAGTCGTATTCGACGAACAGTGATCGGGGCACCTAGAAAGCATTTAATTTGTACAAACTGTGAGTAAACCTATTATTATTGTAAATTATCCTGAGTTTATTTTTAAATGCTCTTTATGTATTTTATGAAACAAAATGAGATAAAAATGGGACTTTTGATGTTTTAGAAATAAATGTGACAAATAAATATATTGTGTTGATTATCTGAAATAAGAAACTTTTGATCATGAAATTGAGTAATTGGAGGCTGCCAATTGTCTTGAAAAATATATTTTCCTCTAAATGGGTTATGATATATGAGTATATGTGGCTATATTTTCTAATTGCATAGGAAATTTATGTAAGCTGTCTTTTACTATGCAAGCTGGATAAATAAATAAAAGTCACGTTATACTGTCGAAATTTTATTAAAATTGGTGGGTTTAGTCACTGTAGTGACGGGTTTTCGTGGACTACTTATTAGAGGGGTACGGTAAACCGGTTGCATAGTTACTTCAGTCGTAGAGGCGAGGAGGGTAACTCTCGGGGTAGTGTTAGAGCTCACTTCATGTCGAAGCCCCACGTGAATGTGTAATTCGGCCAACGCCAAGGAACGACTTGTTTTCAAAACTAACATGTGTTTAACATATAAATATCTTAACAACCTTAGCGTACTCGGTTAGATGCCTCGACCAAGGTATCCCCGAGGACTAGTTTTTGGCTTGAGCCCTGTTTCTAATAAAAGTCATAAGCTTTAACAACTGTTTTGGTAAATTACAAATATTTTATGGTTTAAGAAATAAATTGAAAACCTTATGAAATGGTTTGTGATTTGTTGTTTAAACTTGCCTCCATTTTACTCGCTTTTAGATATTTATAATAATGTCTGTTTACTCATTGGGATTGCAAAATCTCACCAACCTCCTTTCCAAATATTTCAGGCTTGTGGTAGATTGTAGATGCCCGATTTTGTCGAAGATTCCAGTTGACCCCTTTATCTCACAAACAGTAGATTACTATCACCAACACTTGGTGTATTTATGGGCCACTTGTCATTGTAATTATTATTGTACATTATAACTTTGTAAATTGTTGTATGTATGAATTTATTTTACTTCCACGTTACAAAAGATTACTTACACGTGTTTCTATAAATATTGTTTTATATAAAAATGCTATATTTTAATCAATATTTTGAATAGTAATATTTGTCTATAAATCTTTAAAAAAAAATAATTTTTGTCTTTTGATTTACTTGAGCCGCAAACAACTGGTAATTGTTTAAAATGGAATGTTTAACAACGATTGCTCACAGGAAAGGCAAGAAACTAATACGTAAGCCTTACGGGGTTTTGGTTGGTATTCCGGGTAATGACTGTCAATCGGGACATTGCGGAGGTTGTCATGGGCCCGAGGGACGTTTCGGGTCATGATAATTCGGTTGGTATCAGAGCTTTCGATTTAAAAGCTTATGGTTTTGAAAGAAGTTTTTGATTTTTAAAGTTCTTAGATTTAAAGTTATTTTAAAATAATTTACAATGTTAGTGTGGCCCAATTAAGATTAGTTAGTTTCATGTAATTGCATATAGAGTCTTAAGTCGTCTAAACCAATTTCGCTCTTTTTGTAGATCATTATGCCTCCTCGACATGAGCTACCACCTATCACTAGATCTATCGGTAGGGGAAGAGGTCTCCTCAGACAAAGTCGATCGGATTCCATAGAAGTGGAGTCGGTTGCGTCTTCTTTTTAGAACAGCTCCTATTGCTGAGTTTACTGACATTCCTGTACCTCTTCCACCACTTGTTGTTGCTCTTGGCGTACCTGCCATGTCACCCAAGGCAGCTCAAGCATTAGCGGCTTTTCTTGCTACTCTTACGGGCCAGGCTCAAGTTGATGAGTTCCACTCGCTGTTTCCCCTGTAACAGCCCCAATACCACCGCCTCCTATTCCACCCTACACACCGGATGTCTTCATTTCTAAAAAATTGAAGGAAGCTAAACAGTTAGGTTGCGTCTCGTTTACTGGTGAGTTAGATGCGACCGCAGCTAGAGATTGGGTTATTCAGGTATTGGAGACACTAGCAGATATGGGATTAGATGATGAGATGAAGTTGAAGATGGCTACATGGTTATTTGAGAGGAGAGCTCGTACTTAGAGGAGTTCAGTAAAGTCTCGCTCCTCTATACCGCTGAGTTGGACGAATTTCCTCCGAGAGTTCAATGGTCAATATTACACCTATTTCCATCAGAAAGAGAAAAAGAGAAAAATTTTGAGCTTGAAACAAGGGAACATCACCATTGAGGAGTATGAAACTCGTTTTAACGAGCTGATGTCTTATGTACCTAAGTTGGTGAGATTGGAGCAAGATCAGGTAAACTACTTTGAGAAGGGACTCCGTAATGAGATACGGGAGTGTATGATAGTGACTGGCAAGGAGTCGTATAAGGAAGTTGTGTAGATGGCCTTATGAGTTGAGAAGCTCGCCATTGAGAATAGACGGATCCGAGCTGAGTTTGCAAAGAGAAGGAATTCGCCTACGTTCCCTGGTCAATCTTCAAAGAGAGGTAGAGATTCGACATCTATTGTAGGAAGTGCTACCTCAACGTCTGTGGCATCAATTAGACCTCCATCTCAGCAGTCACAATCGAGATCTTCTAAATTTGATCAGCCAGTGATGAGTAGTCAGGGGGGGACTTCAAGAGGATTGGACAGATGCCGTAATTGCGGAAGATTTCATGTTGGGTCATGTAGAAAGCTTGTAAAGTGTTTTCAATGCGGCCAACAGGGGCATATCAAGAGAGATTGTCCTTAGTTGAGACGAGATACAGTAGCTACTTCTACTCATCTGACTCGTCCTAGTATATCGCGGAGAGACACTTCGAGATCACAGTCCAGATAGGGCCCAGTGATATGGTCAGGCAAGGGAGTAATACCCTAAAGCAGCCATCTTCCAGACCGCAGCCCCAAATTTCGACTAGGGTTTTTGCAGTGACTGAGGATGAAGCCCGGGTTCGACCTAGCACAGTGACAGGTACTATGATTGTGTTTGATAGAGATGCAGATGTTTTGATAGATTCGGGCTTCGATAGATCATACGTGAGCATATCATTTGCACCATTCTCATATAGGAACCTGTCACCATTAGAGGAAGAGATTGTAGTGCATACTCCTTTGGGCGAGCGGTTAGTAAGAAATACGTATTATAGAGACTATGGTATTAAAGTTGGGGAAGAAGAATTTATGGGTGATTTAATCCCTTTAGAGATTCGGGACTTTGATTTGATGTTAGGTATGGATTGGTTGTCCACTCATTGAGCAAAGGTGGACTGTTTTAAGAAAGAAGTGATTCTCCAGAGTTCAGAAGGACCAGAAGTTGTATTTACGGGGGAGCGTCGAGTATTACCGTTTTGTGAAATCTTAGACCTCAAAGCTTTGAAATTGGTGCGAATGGGATATCCGGCATACTTGGCTCACGTGAGTGATATATCAAGGGAGGAACCTAAGTTAGAGAATGTCCCCGTAGTAAGTGAGTTCCCTAATGTATTTTCTGATGAATTACCGAGACTTCCTCCCGATCGTGAGTTTGAATTCATCATTGACTTACTTCCGGGTAGTGCCCCTATCTCTATTTCTCTATAGAGAATGGCTCCGGTAGAGTTGAAAGAGTTAAAAGTATAGTTTAAAGAGTTAGTGGACAAGGGTTTTATATGCCCTAGTACATCTCTGTGGGGAGCACCGATTTTATTTGTGAAAAAGAAAGATGGTACACTTCGGTTATGTATAGATTACAGACAGTTTAACAGAATGACCATTAAGAACAAGTATCCGTTGTCGAGGATTGATGATCTTTTCAATCAATTACAAGGAGCTACAGTGTTTTCTAAAGTTGATTTGAGGTCTGGGTATCATCAGTTGAGGATTAAAGAACAGGATGTACCCAAGACAGCATTCAGGACTCGGTACGGTCATTATGAGTTCTTGGTCATGCCTTTCGAGTTAACTAACGCACCGACAATTTTTTTGGATCTCATTAACAGGGTGTTCCACCCTTACTTGGACAAGTTTGTTATTGTATTCATTGATGACATCCTGGTTTACTCGAGAGATAATGATGAGCATGCTACCCACTTGCGTATAGTATTACAAACTTTGCGGGAAAGACAGTTGTATGTAAAGTTTTTGAAGTGTGAGTTTTGGTTACAGGAAGTGGTATTCTTGGGACACGTAGTATCGGGAGCTGGAATATATGTTGATCCCAAGAAGATAGAGGCAATTTTACAATGGGAGCAACCTAAGATAGTGACGGAGATTCGTAGTTTCCTCGAATTAGCCAGTTATTATCGGAGGTTTGTTTAAGAGTTTTCCTTAATAGTAGCTCCTTTGACCTGTCTAACTCGTAAGGGAGTTAAGTTTAAGTGAGACGATGTGTGTGAAAGTCGATTTGAGGAGCTAAAGAACCGGTTAACATCTACTCCAGTATTGACACTTCTTGTGAGTGGTAAGGGATTTGTAGTATATAGTGATGACTCAAAGTTGGGGTTGAGGTGCGTACTGATGCAGGATGAAAAAGTTATGGCTTATGCTTCTAGACAGCTAAAGAGCCATGAAGCAAGTTACCCTACCCATGATTTAGAGTTAGCAGCAGTGGTGTTTGCGTTAAAAATCTACAAGCATTACTTGTATGGTGAGCATTGTCGGATATTTACGGATCACAAGAGTTTAAAATATTTGCTCACTCAAAAGGAGCTTAATTTGAGGCAAAGGCGATGGTTGGAGTTGATAAAAGATTATGACTTGGTGATAGACTACATTCGGGAAAGGCGAACGTTGTAGCTGATGCCATAAGTCATAAGTCTTCATCATCTTTAGCTGCACTTCAGAGTTATTATTTTTCAGCATTATTAGAGATGAAATCTCTTGGGGTCCAGTTGAGAAATGGTGAGGATGGATCCTTATTGGCAAGTTTCATTGTGCGACCTTCGTTACTTAATCAGATTAAGGACATTCAGAGGTCTGATGATGAGTTAAGAAAAGAAATTCAAAAATTGACCGATGTGGGAGTTAGTGAGTTCAGATTCAGAGAGGATAACGTCTTGATGTTTAGAGACCGAGTTTGTGTTCTTGAGGGAAGCCAGCTAAGACAAGCGATCATGGAAGAAGCCCATTCATCTGCGTATGCGTTACATCCCGAAAGCACCGAGATGTATAGGACTATTAGGGAGAATTATTGGTGGCTAGGTATGAAGCGAGACGTAGCAGAATTCGTAGCAAAATGTCTCGTATGTCAGCAAGTTAAGGCGAAGCATTAAAGGCCAGCAGGTACACTTCTATCTTCACCTGTTCCCGAGTGGAAATGTGAACATGTAACTATGGATTTTGTTTTGGGACTGCCGCAGACACAGAAGGGAAAAGATGAGATCTGGGTGATGGTAGATCGGTAAACTAAGTCTGCTCACTTTTTAACTATCCATAGTACATACTTTATTGAGAAGCTGGCTCAGCTCTATATAGATGAGATTGTGAGGCTACATGGAGTTCCCATTTCTATAGTGTCAGACTGAGATCCTTGATTCACTTCTCGACTCTGGCCGAAATTTCAAAAAGCTCTCGAAACCAAATTGAAATTTAGCATTGCTTTTCACCCACACATGGATGGTCAGTTAGAGAAGACTATCCAGACTATGGAGGATATGTTGAGGGCTTGTGTCATGGATTTTCTTGAGAGTTGGGATAGACACTTGTCATTAGTGGAATTTGCTTGCAACAACAGCTTTCAGTCTAGCATTGGTATGGCACCGTACGAAGCTTTATATGGAAGGAAATGTCGTACTCTAGTTTGTTGGGATGAAGTGGGTGAAAGAAAATTAGTTAGTGTGGAATTGATCGATCTAACTAATGACAAGATCAAGGTTATACGAGAGAGGCTAAAGGTAGCCTAGGATAGGCAGAAGAGCTATGCAAATAAACGAAGAAAAGACTTGGAGTTTGAGATCGATGATAGAGTTTTTCTTAAGGTTTCTTCGTGGAAAGGTGTGATTTGATTTGCGAAGCGGGGAAAGCTTAACCCGAGGTATATTGGATCATTTCGAATCATTGAGAGAATTGGACCAATGGCTTATCAGTTAGAACTACCTCTAGAGTTAGATCGGATCCACAATGTTTTTCATGTCTCCATGCTTAAAAAATATGTATCAAATCCCTCTCACATCCTCGAAGCACCTCCGATCAAGTTGCATGACGATTCGAAGTTCGAGGTGCAATTTGTGAGTATCTTGGATCGAAAGGATCGAGTATTAAGGAATAAGAGTATTTCATTGGTCAAAGTGTTGTGGAAAAGTGCTCGAATGGAGAAAATGACATGGGAAGTAGAGCATCAGATGAGGAACCAATACCCGCATCTATTTGTCGAATCTGGTAAGTGAAATTTTGAGGTCAAAATTTTATTTTAAGGGGGGCAGAATTGTAAAACCTAACCCTATAAACACATGTCATGACATACATGCACTGAGTAGCATGTTATTACGCTAGAAAAACCCCTAAGAATAGACGAAACTCGGTATTGTACCTAACGGTACACTTGAGTTGATTTAACCTCGAATTAGTTCAAATAGGAATCGTAGGATGAAATTTAATATTTTACAGTCCAGGAATGACTAAAAATGATTGTTTGGAGTTCGAGGGTTCATTTGGGAAAAAATTGAAAATTTTGATGTTCAGGGGCAAATTTGTCATTTTACCACCTAAGATAATAATTTGGTCGTAGAGTGAAATTTTTGACCAAGATTAACTATTTGGAGTATAATTTAATGATAGGAAGTGAAAAATTTCAATTCCGACAATTTTCAAAACATAGGGGCAAAACGATAATTTTGTCATCCCGGGGTAAAACCGTAATTTTCACCACCCAAAACTTGTGAAAATGATAGGATTTATTTATTTTTGGTATGAATAACTATGGTATTTTAAGTGATGAAAAAAATTGAAGTTTAAAGGATGAAAGTTTAAAAACATGCCAATGGAAAAGTGATACATGGCACTTTTTAATGATTTACTATTATTTTAAAGGAAAATTAGCCCATTTAAACCCCACATCAGGTGTTGGTCGGCCATAAGGAGAAAATAAGAGCGAAAATAGAGAGGAAAGGAAGAAAAGAGAAAAGCCAAAGGAAAACTAGAAAATTCAAAGGGGAATTCGCGTTTTTCGTCTCTTTACGCGTCTAACGGTAAGATTTTTCGACTTTAGCTTGAATTTTACCTTTTCTATGCCTTTGTTTCCATTTAGCATGCTTGAGGAGAGAGATCAAAAAGTGATACCAAGGGCTGGCCGAATTTCAAGGGGAAGGATTTTGAAATTCTTATGTTTTAATTCTTAGTTAAATTGGTAGTTTTAGTTAGTTAAATGTGTATTGAAATGAAATAGGGCAAGAAAGCATGAAATTCTCACAATACCCACCCTTGACCGAATATTCAGTGATGTACAATGATGATGAACTTATTTTTGTTCTAAGAGAAATGAATAGAAAATGATGAAAAATGGTTAAATGTGATAGAAAAACAAAGTGGAAAATTAACCAAGTTAATGTCCATTTTTGACCGAATTTTCCACAGAGGAAAGTGAGCTGATTTTGGTGATTTTAGAGGGTTATTGGCTGATATTGAATGGTTAGAAATGTTGGAGAGAAAATGGGACATTTTAGAGCTAAAATGGAGTGCGTTAGCAATTTATCGAGTAAAGTACCAAAAATAAGTTAGTACTGCGTTTAAGCCGTTTTAGGCTATTGCATTTCATACCATGCATTAGTATCGGATTTAAGTAAATTATATAGTGATTTAGCATCAATGTGGTGAATTGTGTAATTTTTGCAATGTGTCTAGGAGGAGAGCTTTTCGGTAAAAGCAAGGAAGTCGTACCCGATGAACAGTGATCGAGGCACTTAGAAAGCATTTAATTTGTACAAACTGTTAGTAAACCTATTATTATTGTAAATTATCCTGAGTTTATTGTTAAATGCTCTTTATGTATTTTATGAAATGAAAATGAGATTAAAATTGGACTTTTGATGTTTTAGAAATAAATGTGACAAATAAATATATTGTGTTGATTATCTGAAATAAGAAACTTTTGATCATGAAATTCAGTAATTGGAGGCTACCAATTGTCTTGAAAAATATATTTTCCTATGAATGGCTTATGATATATGAGTATATATGGCTATATTTTCTAATTACATTGGGAATTTATGTATGCTGTCTTTTACTATGTAGGTTGGATAAATAAATAAAAGCCACGTTATACTGTCGAAATTTTATTAAAATTGGTGGGTTTAGTCACTACAGTGACGGGTTTTCGTGGACTGCCTATTAGAGGGGTACGGTAAACCCGGTTGCATAGTTACTTTGGTTGTAGAGGTGAGGAGGGTAACTCCCGAGGTAGTGTTAGAGCTCACTTCACGTCGAAGCCCCACGTGAATGTGTAACTAGGCCAACGCCAAGGAACGGCTTGTTTTCAAAACTAACATGTGTTTAACATGTAAATATCTTAACAACCTTGGCGGACTCGGGTAGATGCCTTGGCCAAGGTATCCCCGAGGACTAGTTTTTGGCTTGAGCCCTATTTCTAATAAAAGTCAAAAGCCTTAACAACTATTTTGGTAAATTACAAATATTTTATGGTTTAAGAAATAAATTGAAAACCTTATGAAATGGTTTGTGATTTGTTGTTTAAACTTGCCTCCATTTTACTCGCCTTTAGATATTTATAATAATGTCTGTTTACTCATTGGGATTGCAAAATCTCACCAACCTCCTTCCAAATATTTCAAGCCTGTGGTAGCTTGTAGATACCCGATTTTGTCGAGGATTCCAGTTGACCCCTCTATCTCACAGACAGTAGATTACTATCACCAACACTTGGTGTATTCATGGGCCATTTGTCATTGTAATTATCATTGTACATTATAACTTTGTAAATTATTGTATGTATGAATTTATTTTACTTCCACGTTTCAAAAGATTACTTACACGTGTTTCTATAAATATTGTTTTATATAAAAATGCTATATTTTAATCAATATTTTGAATAGTAATATTTTTCTATAAATCCTTTTAAAAAAAATAATTTTTGTCTTTTGATTTACTTGAGTCAGAAACGACTGGTAATTGTTTAAAATGGAATGTTTAACAACGATTGCTCATAGCAAAGGCAAGAAACTGATACATAAGCCTTGCGGGGTTTCGATTCGTATTCTGGGTAATGAGTATCAATCGGGACGTCGCAGCGGTTGTCTTGGGCCCGAGGGAGGTTCCGGGTCATGACACTTCAGCCTCTACCTATCCCTGAATGGAAGTGGGAGCACATGATTATGGACTTTGTATTAGGTTTACTACGGACATAGAGTAGGAAGGATGCTATTTGGGTGATTGTGGATAGATTGACTAAGTCTACCCATTTCTTGGGTATTCATAGCACGTATTCCATTGAGAAACTAGCTAAGCTTTACATCGATGAGATAGTGAGATTGCATGGAGCTCTAGTTTCTATCATGTCAAATCGAGACCCACGGTTCACCTCTCGATTCTGGCCAAAATTTCAGAAGGCTCTCGGAACTAATTTGAGGTTTAGTACTACCTTTCATCTACAAACAAATGGTCAGTATGAAAGGACCATTTAGACTTTAGAGGATATGCTGCAAGCTTGTGTCATTGACTTTACTGGGAGTTGGGACAGACACTTACCGTTGGTGGAGTTGACGTATAACAACAGTTTTTAGTCTAGTATTGGGATGGCACCATACGAGGCTTTGTATGGGAGAAAGTGCCAAATTTCACTCTGCTGGGATGAAGTGGGTGAGAGGAAATTATTTAATGTAGAGTTGATTAATCTGACTAATGACAAGATCAAGGTTATCCGAGAGTGATTAAAGACAACTCAAGATAGGCAAAAGAGTTACTTTGATAGACAGAGAAAATATATGGAATTTGAAGTTGATGATAGAGTTTTTCTTAAGGTTTCTCCTTGGAAAAGTGTGATTCGGTTTGCAAAGCGGGAAAAGCTCAATCCGAGATACATTGGACCCTTTCGTATCATTGAAAGGATTGGGCCAGTGGCATATAGACTAGGATTACCCCCGGAGTTGGATCGGATTCACAATGTCTTCCACGTCTTGATACTGAAGAAATATGTACCTGATCCCTCCCATATCCTCGAGGCACCTCCGATTGAGTTGTAGGAAGATTTGAAATTTGAGGTGCAACCTGTACGTATTCTAGACTGAAAGGATCGAGTGTTGAGGAATAAGAGCATCCTAATGGTTAAGGTGTTGTGGAAGAATGCTCGGAAGGAGGAGATGACGTGGGAAGTTAAGCATCAAATAAGAAGCTAATACCCACATCTTTTCTCTGAGTTCGGTAAGTGAAGTTTTAAGGTCAAAATTTTATTTTAAGGGGGGTAGTGCTGTGAAGCCCAGCTCTATTATATACTTGCCATGTCATTCATGTACTTGATAGCATGTCTACATACATAGATGCCTCGAAAAATCGTTAAAAGTCGGTATCATACCTAATGGTACAATTAAGTCGATTAAAACCTCGAACTACTCCAAATAGAGATTTTAGGATGTATTTGAGAGTTATTGAACCTTAGAATGTCTTAAAATGGTGATTCAGAGTTCGAGGATTAGTTTGAAATCCAATCAAGAATTTTTATAATGTAAGGGCAAAATGGTCATTTTCCCACTCAAGGGTAAAAATTGGAATGTTGGACGAGATTTTTGACCAGGTTTGATTAATTGGAGCATAATTTGAATTTGAGAAGTAAAAAATTTTAATTTCAATATTTTTTCGAGCATAAGGGCAAACTAGTCATTCAACGTGTCTATGAGGACATAATTGGAATTTAAAAAATTTTTCACCACTGTGACACTTGTCAAGCCCATGAATTTCACCTATTATCATTTTTTAACTTTGAATAATTAAGGTATTATATGTGGTGGTAAAAAAATGCTTAATAGTTAAGTTTTAACCATGAACCATTCACACGTTGACACGTGTCAAGCTTTAATTGTTTTATAATTTTCTTTATAATCCAACATAAACCTCTCTCAATTCTTCTTTCATTGCTGTGAAAGCCAAAGAAAAGGGGGGAAAGAATAGAAATAACCCTTGAGGAAGAAAATTCAAGAGAAATTCATCGGTTACTGAAAAACGAAACTATATGAGGAAAGATTTCACGATTTTAGCTTAAGATTCACCTCTCCCATGCTTTCTTTTTCATTTTCTATGGTTGAAACCCAAACTTTCATGAAGGAAGTCATGTTGGCCGAATTAAGGGGGGGAAGTTTTGATGATGGTTTTTGTTAGATTTCATGCTATCTGGGTGTTTTTAGTGGTTTTGTGATATTCGGTATGAAAAACAAGCAAGAAAACCACATATCCTTCACTAAACCCTCCTTGGCCGAATTTAATAGGGGATATATTGATGATGAATTTTGTTATATTTCATATTATTTAACTCGTATTTTATGATTTATGGTGTCGAATATTGACAATGGTTATCGAAAAGTATAGTTCCTCTAGTCAACAACTTAACCGACAATGAGAAAATCATGGTAAATGGACTTGGATTTGATTTCTAATGATACGTACGGACTTCTTAGACTGTGTTGACATTGATTAGTACGTTAGTTCGGAATGGGAATGAGTTTTAGATGTGATCATTTAAGTCACAATCAAGTTTATTGAGGTACTTTGGGTGTATTTGAAGTACCAAAAGTGCAATGAATCTATTTGGAGTTGAATCGGATGTTTTGGCTAATTAAACAGTGTATAGTGTGAGTTAGGTAGAATACAATTTCAGTCCAATAACAATTGAACCTACGTAGAACACCATCTTTAAGTTATTATTCGAACATTCCTCATTCAATTTCATGCATTCATATAGAGCCTAGAATAGTTTTATAACAGTTTGGCATAAATGTATTGAATTACTTGTTGTGTATTAGGTATAGGTGGTGAGCCCTCTATTAAGGGCAAGGATATCATATTCGAGGACCAAGAGTAAGAGTACTCCCATTATTGTGAGTAATCAGACTATCATCTTAACTATCTAAAGTAGTTTATACTCGTTTTTATGATTTTAAAGAAAAATGAACTTAAATTGTAAACTATTATGTTTTATAAATGAAGTGTTGGTTAAATGAAATGAGATTCATAATTTGGTTCGAAATTGAATCCTGGTTTTGGAAATTGAGCAAGTGGAGACTATATACTTGTGTTATATATATATGTTTTGACTATTGTTAGTTATGCCTACCCTGCTTTGTAATAAATGTATCGGCATAACGGGATTTGTAATTGACATATGGTTTGAATTGATGGCTTATGACAATGTGATGGCATGAATGGCTAGATTTGTGTTTGTGTGGAATATATGAATTGTTTTGTTTACCTTGACAGGCTGGGTAATATCATATTAGCCATTTCATACTACATAAATTTTATTGATTTGGTGGGGTAATTGATTAGCTTACTGCAGTGGGCGGGTTTTCATGGATCGGCCTATTAGAGGGGCACGGTAAACCCCATCATATTTTACCTTAGTATGAGAGGCACAGAGGGTATCTCCTAGGGTAGTTTAGAGTTCACTTCACACCGAACCACCACGTGAGGGTGAAACTCAACCAACGCCAAGGAACGGTTGTGTTTTTAAATGTAAAAACATGTTTTATGTGTATATGTTATTTTAACAACCTTGGTGGACTTGGTTGGGTGCCTTGCGCAAGGTGTCACCGAGTACAACTTTTGGCACGAGCCAAGTTTTTAAGAGAGTCGTAAGCCTTGTTGATTTTTTTTATGAAATGTAATTATTTTATATGGGTTGAAATGAGTTTTAATATTATGAATCATATTATGATGAGATGTTTTAATTGTCTCCATTTACTCGACTTTAGATGTTATGGATGATCTTTACTTACTCACTGGGTTTATAAAAAATCACCACCCTTTTTTCACCCATTTCAGGCTCAAGGCAGTCTGTAGACCGTCGATTTTGTAGAGGGTTTGCTTTTGGATTCGCACCCTTAGAAATTGTAGGTTTACAGTTGTGTTTATTTTTGTTATTTTGTGGTCACATGTCAGCGTAGAATATTTTTGTATACCTTGGCACAATGTGCTATTATATATACGAATTTATTTTGTTATTACTTTTCATTAACTGTTTACGGAGAATTTTATAAATATTGTTTTATATGAAAATAGAATATTTTATTCAATATTTTTATTTAGTTTGATTAGCTTTAATTTCACTTTAAATGGATGATTTAGATACCTAAATTTATTTTTAGATATGAAATGTATATTTTTCATTTATATATTATATTTTTTGAACAAGTTTCGAAATTTTCGAGTCAATGACTAAAATACCCTTGTGCAGTAGAAATTACTTTTTTGATTGTCTTTGATTTGAAAATAGTCTATATTCCTTTAAAACATGATATTTAGTAACTGTTGCTCATAGGGGAGGCGGAGAATTGATGCTAGAGCCTTGTGAGGTTTCGGTTGACATTCCAGGCAATGTATATCTATTGGGACATCGTGGCAGTTGTCACGGGCTCGGAGAGAGTACCGAGTCGTGACACTATGCAAGGAGAATTTGAGATGAGTATGATGGGTGAACTCAACTATATCCTTGGTTTTCAAATAAATAAAAAATAAGATGGCACATTCATAAATCAAGCTAAATATACAATAAGCATGCTAAAAAATTTTAGACTGAACAACACAATATCATATCAAACTTCAATGAGCACACAACTAAGCTTGATAATGACAAAAAAGGTAGGACCATTGATCAATAGTTTTATAGATCTATGATTGGCTCATTGTTATATCTGACTGTTAGCGGACTAAACATCAGTTTTAGTATAGGACTTTGTGCTAGATTTTAGTTATCGCTTAGAGAGTCACATGTAAAAAACTGTTAAAAGAATATTTAGATACTTGGGTGACATACCGAATTTAGGCATATGGTATCCCAAAAGCTCAAACTTTGATCTTCATGCTTACTTAGATGCTAATTTTGATGGATGCAAGATAAGTAGAAAAAGCACTTCAGGAACTTGTCAGTTTTTAGGAAAAATGTTAGTTTCATAGTTTTTTAAACAGAATAGTGTAGCATAATCAACAATTGTACCTAAGTATATGGTTACTGGCAGTTGTTGTGCACAGATTCTTTGGATGAAACAATAATTAGAAGACTATGGAATAACTTTTAAGAAGATTCTTATAAGATATGATAACATTAGTCTAATTAATTTGACTAAAAATCCTATCCATCATTTTGGGAATAAGACAACATTTTATTAGGGACAACATTTAGAAATAAGACAACATTTTATTAGGGATCATGTACAAAAAGAAGACATAGTTTTAGAATATATAGAAACATAATACCGATTAGTAGATATTTTTACCAAGCCTTTAATACAAAACAATTTTGTAGGATTAAAGCTAAACTAGGGCTAATGAACATGCCTTAAGATTCACTTCTTTGTGATATATTTATTGTTGTAATGATAAACTGTCTGTTAAACTTAATTCTTCCTTAGAAAAGTGTTTTTTATTTAAGTTGTATATATCTATCAAATATTCTCTTACTACAAATGTTGTCTATTCTCTATGAACTTAATACTCTCGTACTCTATTTTCTATTCCTTTTTGATATAACAAAAAGGGGGAGAATATTTTGAGTAAATTTTGCTAAAAGCTTTTCTGTTTCTCATATACTTGGTTGGATTTTTTGAAATATGATTTTAAAAAAATGATTTCAAAATATCATGCAATCTTCTTTAAAGTGCACAAATTCATAGGGAGTTCTGCATGAGAAAAATGCTTTCAAAATTTTTTTACTTTGGTTTAAAAATCTTTTGAAATGATAAGCACAAATTCATGGGGAGTTTCTTCAATGAGCAAATTTAGCTATTAATTTTTTTCATATCAAAAGGGTTTGAAATGACAAAATTGATTGATCTAAATATGCTTTAAAAATGAATGCAAGATGTTTTGTACTTACATAAAGTCCTTAAGAGTTTTGAAGTTTAGCTTGCTAAGAAAAATGTTTTTAACTAAATTTGAACTCAAAGTGCCAGCATTAAAGTATTGATTCTTAAACAAGTGGAAAGTAAAATTTATTATCTTATCAAAAGAAAAATCAATTTTGAGAAAGGAAATAGTTAGTTCTTGGAAGATAGAAACTATTAGGATGAGAAGAAATTGACACCTCAAAGAGCAAGAATCGATTCTAGAAAAATAGAATGCTGAATGAGGAAGTCCAATGTAATACCTCGTACTTTGATATGGTGGCCAATAAAGCTTATCGGATGCAAATTGAGGTTAATTAGAATGTTTAAAAGTGAAAAAAGGTGAAAGGAATAGTATAGGGAAAAATATTCCACACGCGAAGAAATAACAATTGAATAATAATATTTTATTAAGGACGAATTAGTGAGATAAAAAGTGATTCGGAAGAGAATCGGGGCATAATAAGACATTTTGGGTGCCAAGGAAACACGTGGAAAATTTTAGAATAAAATAATATTAAAATATTAATATTTTATTCAATCTTGAAATTTTTCATGAAGAATGAGTATATGGTCAATCTAAGTGGGGGAGAAGAAGAATGAGAAAATTTCGGAGAAAGATGACATTAATGGGGCTCGCATGTCTTTATTAAATAAAGTTAGCGCGGGTAAGTAAATATTTAAATGTTATGGTGATACCGTGTTGAACTATAAACTTGATATTTTATTGGTACAAGTGTCAAGGAAGAAAAATAGGAAGAAATTGGAATTAAAAGATTGTGGGATGACTTAATTAAAAAGGGTGAAAACCTTAGAGGGCAAAATGATAATTTTACCATTAGTAGGAAGCTTTGACCCTTCATCCTTATCCCATGGCTGGCCATCATGTCCAAGGCATTATCTTGCTTCTTCTTCTCCTCCCAACACCATTTTCATCCTCCACTATGAAAATCAAGCTTTTTCCATTTTCTTTTCTTTCCTTTCTTGTCCTTTCTTTTCTTTTCTTACTTCTTTTTTCTCCCAACTTCTTAGGCACCAAACTTGTAGCTTCTAACTCCATTTTCTAAGACAACTAAACCCTAGGAGAGAGAAGGAAAAAATCTCTCTTTCTTTCTTTTATTTTCTATTTTTACTCCACCATCACCAACACTTGAATTTTCAACTTCAAATCTCCATTTTTAAGGCTAAAAGGTATATACTTTCAACTCTTGAAATTTTTGAATTTATGGATTATATTTTCATATTTTATTTCATAATTTCTTTAAATTCTTTTTCTTGGAAATATTAGGTTTTTGTTGATCTTTATGCCTCCAAGCTCACCAAGGTAAAGAACCTTTAAATTGGAATAGTTGATATGATGGGTTTGAGAATTAGACTAGAATTCTAGGTTAAAAATTAGGCTAGAATGTAGTTTATCAAACGTATGCTTATTAGAATTATTAAGTTTGAATTTATGATATATTTGAAGCTATTATTATTTATTGGCAATTATAGGTTTTAATGGTATGTTGGGACTACTTGGATTAAGATTTTGTTAGGTGGCATCATTAAGGTCAGTGAACTTGCATTTAAAAATGTTTTGGGATAAATGCACATTTGTTTGAATGAATCATTTGAAAACTTTATTTGTCTTTGCTTTAAAATGTTCCTGGGAACAGGCCCTTGATGAAATGTCTTTATGTTGTGAAATTGTGCAATGTAATTAACTCATGTATTCCTATATTATGCGATACGTATAATGTGATGAATTTCGTATTCAAAATATTATGTTGAATTGCTAATTGATTTGTGGCATGTGATGTATTATTATCCAAAGATTCTTGTTACATGTTGTTACATGTGCCATGCATTGAAATGTAATGTTGAATGATAATTATAACTGTGCGTGTGCGGTGTGGGAGTGCACATGCCGATGATGACGGGTGATTCAAGCCATGTGCGGTGTGGGAGTGCACATGAGCTGATGACCGGTGGGTGATGATTCCAGCTACGTAGGTGTGGGAGTGCACATGAGCCGATGATCAGAGGATGATGATTCCAGCTATGTGCGGTGTGGGAGTGCACATGAGCAGATGACTAATGGTTGTATACATGTTTACACATACCATAGAAATGTTAGAGAAAATATTATGTGATTGCATTGAATGTTGAAAGTTGAACTTTCTAAATGTTTTAAAATGAGTTGAAAAACAACACGGCATCAAGTTTTGTTCATAATATACAAATTTGCATTATTTTTAAACGAGTGCATCATGTTTTCGAAAAACTCTCCGTATCGTTTGCTTTTTCCCTTCCTATGTTCACTCACTGGGTTTATACTCACTCTTTTTAACTTCATGTTTTTAGATTTGGAGGTAGTTGGGACCTAGGTCGAATAGTCCATTTGTATTCTCCATTTGATAGGTACCATGGCATCCACTAACAGTACCCATGCCAAGAGTCACTCCACTGATAGTCAAGGTCTCTTGCATGTGTATATAGTTACTTAAATGTAAATTATGAGATTGTTGTGTACTCTGTATGTTGATTGATTAACCATGTCATTTAGGTTTGACGAATGATAACCCTATTTTGGGAACGTTATATATATATATACTTAGTTCTCACGATCTAATTTCGAAAGACATTTATTAGAAATTACAAGTATTAGATCTTAAAGAAAGAGAGACTTGCTTGGGCTTGGTGGGCTATGCCTATTGGGCCCTTGCGCCGGTTATGGCCCGAGAATTGGGCTATGACATCCAAAAATGAAAGAATCAATTCTCCATGAAGCAATAGTCAGTTATGAGCAAGAATGAACCAAAGATCTCAAGTCTAGAAACAAAGAATTGATTCTTAAGGAAGAAGATATTGGTTTTTGAAGCACTAACGACAAAAATTAAAAAGCTAGTGAAAAAGAAAGAGATGGTACAATTGGATAAGATTGGAGCGACAATGATCAAGCTCAAATTCAAATTTTGGTGCCAAATCATAGTGATGAACCAACACCTTGAGACAGAAAAATTGATTCTTTGAAAAATGTAAAGGTGTCACCTTTGAATCAAGTTAAGGAAAAACTAACATCTTCAGAAGGAAGAATCAATTCTTTAGATACAGAAAGTTCTAAACCTTGAAGAATGTGATGAAAAATAAAAAGCACTAGAATTTTATAAGGGTTCAACTTTCTCTAGTGCCTACATCCACTCCCTTGGAACACTAAAGAATTTCAAATCCACTAAGGGAAATGAGCTTTTTATGAGGTTAAGTGAAACCCTCACAATAGCTTTTTCACGAGATCAAGCAAAACCCTTACAATGGCTTTTTCACAAGATTAAGTGAAACCCTTACAAAGCTTTTTCTCAAGATCAAGTGAAACCCTTCAAAAATGGTTTTTCTTAGGCTCAACCACAAACCCACAAATTATTTTTCAAAGTTAAGCTAGAACCTTTATAAGAGGAGTACAATGTTTAGCAAGAAAATATCTCTACAAAGGCTAGATGCTAGATGTTTAAGCTTGAGTATATTGAGAGAAGAAATATGAACTCAAGTAAAGCAAGTGTAGAACTTTTTTAAGCTCGGTGGAAGAGTAAAACGAAGCTAGAGAGTGAGGATAAGCTTTTGGAGGTCTTTCTAGGGTTTGAAACTTTATCTCAAGTCTTTTTTTGCTTCCAAATGACTCAAGGGCATTTATTTATAGCAAGTGTGGTGTTTGGAACTGTTAGACACAAATTTGAATTAAATCTAACTATTTCTGAGGCTTGAAGGTCGTCTACAATACTCATAAAATCAACTATGTTCTTCAAATTTCTTAAATTAGGGTTCCATAGTCGAGTATAACCTTCATATACTCAATCTAATTCTCAAGAGCATGCAAGTTTCAAATCTAGATTGTCAAGGTCGATTATACAAGCATCAAAGTCGACTATGTCTTTTCATTTCCCTTTTTTAAATGCATTAGAGTAGCTAAGGTCGACTACCATAATGCCAAGGTCGTCTATGGCTATGCTTTTCTCCAATTTTTGAGCTTTTATGATCAAGGTTGACCATAGCCACTCCAAGGTCAACTATAGTTTTGTATACTTCAAGTTTTTCACTTTTCCTGCTTTAGATCAACTTAAGCTTCTCTAGAGTAGGCTCTTGACTTATATCTTGAGGTTTCCTTAGCTTTTTGGCACCTTTCTTCAGCTATTTCTTCCTTACTTTGTTCCTACAATCAAATAATAATTCAAGGCATGTTTGCTCGTTGTTTTCTTAGTTGAATATGCATTGTTTGAAACCTTTTATGATATTTTCTAATGATGCATGGCTTTTCAAACAATTATGGGACCTTAGGGAATTAAACATATATTTGAGACAATTTCAAATGCTTGACATTAAGTTGAAGATAACATGTAATTTTTGTAAAATCAAAACATGATGTAACTCAAGGCTAACAATCTCCCATTTTTTGATATGACAAAAAGCACGAGCATATTGCATTTGAGATTTCTTGAAACTCACCCTACCTTAATTAGTCTCTATGCCCTTGTAGAAAACATTTAAGTGTAAGTGAGAAAGATATAAGAAATGAATATGAACTTTGAAATTCTCCCCTTTAGTTTATGCATGAAGTTCAAAAATGTTTTTTAAAAAAATTCAGCTAATATAAGAGCATATCAATGTGCTCATAAACCTTCTTCTATTTTTTATTATATTAAAAAAGAATAGAAGTGTGAGCTTTAAAAACTTAAACTCAAAAGACAATGGCTAGTGATAATCAATAAAAATATAAAAAGTATTAAGTCCAAGAATAATCTCTAACCATCAAATCAAAATCATGAAATATATTTCCATGCAAGATATTCAATTAAAAGATCAAGAAATATATTCTTTCATCATAGGTTGAAAGCATTAAATAGAGATATATTTCCAATTAATATGTATTCAAGCAAAGCATAAGGAAATATACTCAATTACCACATTTAAGAGCAATAAACTAAGATATATCTTTATGTAATATATTTTCAAACAAAACATTAAGGAGTATATCATCCAAAGATTAATGTATTAACTAATTAAGAATGCAACACATTCACACACACATATAATCAAAATGATATGGGTAATACATCTGTTGAGTTCAAGATGATATATAAAGTCTAGACACACTAAATACATAAGCATCATCGTAAGGAAATATTAAGCATTCAACATTTATATGTACATGCACATAGATGATTAAAACGCAAAGTATTTAAGGTACACAGTCATACATATAATTAATCAAATAGTTCATAATATATATTTTTAAAAAATTAAGTAAATTAATCAACAATTCAAACAAAACAAGAAAAATGAAATTTAGTCAAGGCATATTCATAATACTTGTTTCTTCTCTAATCTTATAAAAGGCCTCTATATCTAATGGCTTAATAAATATATCATCCAATTGGTTTTGAGTATTTACATATTCTATAACTACATCTTCCTTTTGCACATGATCTCTAATGAAATGATGTTTAATTTCAATCTGCTTTTATTCTAGAGTGATTCATTGGATTTTTTGTGAGATTAATAGCACTAGTATTGTCACATTTAATGGGAATCTTTTTCATTTTAATGCCTTTGTCCTCTAATGTTGTTTGATCCAAAGGATTTGGGCACAACTTCCAACTGGTATATACTCAACCTCGGTGGTAGATTGTGTTACACTATTTTGCTTTTTAGAAAACCAAGATATCAATATTTTCCCTACAAATGCACAAGTCTTAGATGTGCTTTTTCTATTTACTTTACAATCTCTAAAGTCAACATAAAAAAAATGTAAGTCAAAGGAAGAATTCTGTAGTACCCCGTACTTTGATATGGTGGCTAATAAAGCTTACGTGTGAAACCTTGACCTTTATAGACGCATAACTCAAGGTGAAACTTATGTTTAAAGGTTTAATTTGAGCTAATGATGCTAGTTTTATGTTACTTATAATTATCTTATGTCGTTATAGGAGTAAGATCAAAAATAATTTTAATTGGTGAAGAAAGGTGCATAATGAATAGTAGCCTTATTTGCATATGTTTCGATTTTTCAAGTATATCTCCCACTACAAAAGTTCAAATAACATGATTTTTAAACCATTAGAAAGATAAGATGCAGGGATACAACTTTAATGTTTACCACTTTTCCCAATTCTAGTGGGAAGGTAGTCAAAATCTTTGTCGAAGTGAAAGAATTGCGCTAGAAGAACCAAAATTGGCAGAATGTTTGAGCTCTGCGGCGTTGAAAATTGAGAACCGCGGCCTTCACCATAAATTTACAAATAACAAGATTTTGGGGTTTTTGAAGCTAGGACTTTTGGGGGCTACTTAAGGGACCTATTTCAAAGGATTTTGGACCTTTCCCTAGTGTCAAAAGAGCAAAAGATTTCACAACAACAAGAGGAAGACATGTGGCATTGCTAATGGCATTATTGTAATTTCGTGAAAAATTGGATAAGATTTAACTATAAATATCTTCATTCTCCAGCACCTTCCTCAGATTTCTAGCACTTCATCTTTTTCTTCTTCCTCCCATCCCATATTTCTTCACCTTCCATGGGAGTACTCTTCAAGCTTCCATAACTCTCTCAAGTTAGCCTTCATTTTCATGCTTTTGTGCATTTTTTTGATAGAACCTCTTATGTTCTTTCACTCTTTCACCTTAAAACCCTTGAAATGTCTTAGATCAATACTTTCTCTCACTAACTAGGGTTTTAGAGAGAGAGAAAAAGAACTTCTATAAGAGTTGGGAATTCTTGAGGAGATATTCAATTGCAAATCTAGCAAGGTAAGCATTGAAATTGAGTTAATATTTTAGTTGTTGAGAATGATTAATAGTTAGATTTATGAGTGTTTTGTAGTTGAGGTAGTTTATTCATTTTGGTGTGATTATAATAGTGTAAATAAATAGCCACTTGATGGTAGTTGAAGCTAGTTAGGAATAACTAGTGGAACTTGATTTAAGAGATAGCTGTTAGAATTATGGTTATGTGATTGAATTGATTGTGATGCTAATGTGTGATAGGCTCCACCGAAATCCCACATCACCATTCAGGGCATTAGTAAAAGTTGGAGCTGCTTTAAGAATCAACAAAGACAGGTGAGTGAACTTGCATTAAAATGTTTTGGGATATACACATTTATGTTTGATTGAATCCCTTAAAACGTTTTGTTGGTTTGTTTCAAAACTCGCACGGGAACAAGCCTTTATGAACTATTTTCATGCTATAAAATGGATAGTGTGATGAATCCATGTGTTTCTGTATAATATTAATGTATATATATATATATTATGTCATAAATGGTACATTGTGTGACAAAAATGCAATCGTGCATGTGTAGGGTGAGTGTGCACCTGCCGGTGATGACGGTGGTGAGGGAGATGGATGATGATATTGCTTGTGCACAATGTGGGGGGATGCGCATGAGCTGGGTGAGACGAGGTGTCCGGCTATGTGCACGATGTGGGGGGATGCACATGAGCTGGGTTAGACGAGGTGTCTGGCTATGTGCACGATGTGGGGGGATGCACATGAGTTGGGTGAGATGGTGGTGTATATATTTATATATATATATATATATATATTTGCTATATAGAGATGTTTGGACTTAATATGTGCTTGCATTGACTATTGAAAACTTGAGTATTGTCAATGTGTTCAGTTTATTGTGCAATGTGGCATGAGTGGATTTTCTCGGTGGCAGTGAAAGCCCCGTGGATTTTGTCTGGTCAGAATTTTGTTGTAGCGAGAATGAAACTTTCTGTTTCGCTTATCATTTGGCTGGTTTTTGCCATATTTTCCACTTCTCCAATTTCATGTTGAATATGAATTCTCTATCGTCACATGATTTAGCAACCAAAGGTTTAATTGAGGGTTTTAATAAGGACTTAAGCTAAAGTGCATCGTTTTCCAATAAGTGCACTATGATTTCAAATTTTTCCTCATTATATTGCTTGTTCCCTTCCTATGTTCACTCACTGAGTTTGTACTCACATTTTTAAAATTCATGTTTTAGGTTTCCTGAGTTAAAGGTGATTGGATCCTAGGACGAGGTGCTTTTCCCTATACATTGCTCAGTAGGTTTAACTTGACATTAAGTGTTATTAATCGTGCCTAGAGTCACTCCACTAACGGTCAAGGTCTAATTATGTGTATATGAATATTTAATGTGAAACATTAAGAATCATTTATTAATCTATTTATGAATATATTGGTGGATGATGCCATTATGAATGTATGATTGGGGTTTATGAATTGTTTTCAAAGAAATGGTATTTGAACATTTCGAGCTTTGGATTCTAAAGGAATAGGGGTTAATGTATAAGATCAATTAAGCAGGCTTGCTTGGGCTTAATGGGTTGAGCCCATTGGGCCCTTGCACCGGTTATGACCTGGGATTTAGGTCGTGACAAATTCTTTGGATGCCAAATGCCTAAATAGATGTCTTTAATTGCACATAAATGAGACTCTTTAGGAGATGATTGGAATCCAATACATAGACTTGCACTAAAGCTTATGTCAAGTCTACTTGAGGTAAGATAGAGCAAGGAACCTATCATTGATCTATAAAGTTTAAGGTCAATAGGTGTACCTTGTTCATCAATGTCTAGCTTTGTAGATGTGCCCATTGGAGTCGAGTAAGATGTAGTTCCTACCATTTCAAATTTGTTGAGCACGTCTCCTGTGTACTTGGCTTAATTGATGAAAGCACCATCTTCCTTTTGCTTTATTTGCAATCCCAAAAAGTAGTTATGCTCATCTATCATGCTCATTTCAAATTCACCTTGCATTACTTTGACAAATTCTTGACAAGGAGGTTTATTAGTAGCACTAAATATTATATCATCAACATATTGTCATAGCCCAAAACCCAGGCCATGACCAGCGCATGGGCCTAATAGGCATAGCCCACCGGGCCCAAGCAAGCCCCTCTATGTAAACCCCATCAGTAGTCCATCTAAAACTTCTTTTTCTTTCGGATCTAAGACTCGTGATTTCTAATAACAATCTTTTCAAATTTAAATCGTGAAAATCAGGTACATACAAAGTTCACAACAAATCTCACAATTTACATTAAACCATCACATATAAGCATACAATCAACCCTTGACAACCAGTGGAGTGACTCTGGCCGTGGGTGCTATCATTGAGAGTCGTAGTGAACCTACTGAAAGATGAATAGGAGTCAGCACCTTGACCTAGGATCCAACTACCTTCGATCTTGAAAACTAAAACATGAAGTTGAAAATAATGAGTATAAACTTAGTGAGTGAACATAGGAAAGGAACAAGCAAACGATACGGAAGATGTTTTTTTTTAAAAAACACAATGCACTTGTATTGAAACCATGCAATTTGTATATCACAAACAAAACTCGATGCCATGCTGTTTTTCAACTCATTTTGAAAACATTTAAGAATATCAACTTTCAATATACAATTCAATCACATTACATTTTCCAAAAATCTCTACTCTACAGGACAGGTGCACATGCGTGTAAAAATTCACGTATACATTATGTATATATAAATATATAGATAATTCAAACATACACCAAGGCCATCCCCACACTAGTCACCATGGCTCCGCATATACACCCACCAACCTCAACTCAGCTCATGTGCACTCCCACACCTCATAAAGCTAATATCCTCATGTGCACTCCCACACCGTACATGGCATATATCATCATCATGTGCTCTCCTACACCACACAGGGCGTATATCATCAGCATGTGCTCTCCCACACCGCACACTACCGACACCGTCATGTGCACTCCCACTCTACACACGCACGGTTAAAATCATCATTCAACATTACATTTCAATAAATGGCACATATAACAACATGTAACAAGAATCTTTGCATAACAATACATCACATGCCACAAATCAATTGGTAATTCAACATAATATTTTAAATACGTAATTCATCACATTATACATTTAAAAACGTAGAAGTATCACTTGTGAAAAGCTTGTTCTTGTGCATAAATTTTAAAAGAGTCTACCAAGGATATTCTAGCATTTCATTCAACACATATGCATTTATTCAAAACCTTTTAAATGCAAGTTCACTCACTTTACGATAGTGGGATACTATATCGCTATTAATTTGGAGGCGTATCTAGCTATTTCTTTTAATTGCCGATCGCTCGTTATTTCCTCTAGCACTCCACCACAGTACACTATCTTTATTTTTACACTTCCTAGCAACAATCAAAATTCAATATCTTTAGTGTATATCATTTCTACTTCTCTTTTTCATTCAATCATGAATCCTTATTCAACTAACTTATATCTTGACACATTTTTACCAAAGTTGCCTTTATCCTTTGCTTGCGTAATTCTTTAGATTATAAATATCGACAACTTATTTATGACTCTAGCACATATATTAATCTTTCCTAAGGATATTTATCAAGTTCAAACATCAGTTACACCCTAATAACCTAGCATATGGCAGCAACTATAAATTTACTTCCATCAAGCATTTTTTAAGTCCACGTGCACCACAATTTACTTTTATATGCTGCCACAAGCACAAATAATCAATACATATCTCATTTTTCCTTTCTACTTGTGATTTAGAGGTTAGAACGCTTACCAACCATTTAATCTAGCTTAAAATCACCACGCATTCCAAGATTCTTCCACATGCATGCCTCGGGTTCCTTGGATCTTTATTGATCCTTGTTGCCACAAACAAAACCTCACATCATAATTGGTTCAAACTACATGCTTTCCAACAAAACATCAATTTCTACCTTCCTGACCTTGAAATCCACAAGGCAAACCACCAAAATCTTTTCAACCTCAACGATGGTGTGTGGGTAGGGAGGAAAACCTCTTGGTTTTCTCTTTTCTCCTTCAAGGCCTAGCCTCCTCCGAGCTTTTCTCTTACTTTTTCCTTTCTTTCTTTCCTTTCTTCTTTCTTCCTTTCTCCCTCTTAGGGTTTAGTTTGGATGAAAAATGAGGTTGAGAGTTGTGGGTTGGGTGAATAAAGGGATAAGAAAATGGAGAAGTAAGAAAAGAAAAGAAATGAGAAAAAAAACTTGATTTTTATGGTTAAGAAAGAAAAATGGCATGGGAGGAAGAAAATGGAGAATAAAAATGCCATCTTGAAGAGATAAGGATCAGCCATGGATAAGGAAGAAAAGAGTTAAAGCTTCCTTTGGAAGCTTTAACCAAGCTCATGGAAAAATTACCATTTTGCTCTCTATGTTTCTCCTTTTTTTTAATTTAGTCCTCCCAATAATCATTTAATACTAATTTCCTTCTATTTTTCTTCCTTTACATGTGTGCAAACAAAATATAAAGTTTACACTTCAACACGGTATCACCATAATATTTAAATATACTTACGCGCACTAGCTTTATTTAAAAAAGACACGCGAGCCCCACTAACGTCGTTTTTCTCCAAAATTCCCTTATTCTTCTTCTTCCCCGCTTAGATTGACCATATACTCCTCCTTCATGACTAATTTTGATATCAAATAAAATATTAATATTTTAATATTATTTTATTCTAAGATTTTTCACTTATCTCCTTGGAACCCCAAATGTCTTATTATGCCCGATTCACTTCTGAATCACTTTTTAACTTGCTAATTCATCCTCAATAAAAATATTATTATTTAATTATTATTTCCTCACGTGCAAAATATTTTATTTTAAAATATCATTTTCACCCGTCTCCACTCTATGGCACTTAAATCAGCATCCATTAACCCTTTGTCTCGTTGATAAGATCATATTGACTTCTCTACGAGGGTACAGGGTGTCACACATATACTTGTACCATTAAAAAATCTTTACCCTTTATCCTGATAAAGAGTGTTTTATCTACCTTGCCTCTATCAAAGTCATTGTTTATCAAGAATTTAGATAGTGTCTCATACCAAGGCCTAGGAGCTTGTTTTAGACCATACAGAGCCTTTTTAAGTCTAAACACATGATTAGGAAAAGGTAAACTTTCAAAACTAGGTAATTGTTCTATATATACCTCTTTATTAATTGTTCCATTCAAGAAGGCACTTTTGACATCTATTTGAAACAATTTGAAGTCCATGTAACAAGTAAAGGCTAATAATATCCTAATCGTTTGAACCTAGCTATGGGTGCATAAGTTTCATCATAGTCTATACCTTATTCTTAATTATACACCTTAGCTACCATTCTAGCTTTGTTCTTAGTTATATTACCATGTTCATCCATCTTGTTTCTAAATACCCACTTTGTACCTACAATGGGATAATCATGTGGTTTTGGCACCGATCCCTATACCTCACTTCTCTCAAATTGGTTTAATTTTTCTTGCATTGCTAAAATCCAATGTTCATCATTTAATGCATCATTGATATTTCTAGGCTCAATTTGAGAAATGAAGGCAACTTACTCACAAACATGTTTGGCTCATGTTCATGTCTTGCCCTTTGAGTGGGACCACCGATAATCTTACTTCTATCAACTTCTTTTCTAACCATGGGATAACTAGGCTTTTTTTCTTCAATGATTTGTTCAATATGTTGTTCTTCTTCTTGCGGTCCTCTTCACCTTCTTTAGATTCTTCTTTTTTGAAATCAAGCTCTTTGACTTGTTCTTGAAGGATATCTACATCATCATTTTAATTTTCCCTTTTAGAAGAGGGGTTAAAATCATCAAAAAACACATGTATTGACTCTTTAACCACTAGTGTTCCCTTGTTAAATACTCTATAAGCTTTAGAGTTTAGAGAATATTCTACAAAAATTTCTTCATCACTTTTGGCATCAAACTTCTATAAATTATCTTTCCCATTGTTCAATACATAACATTTGTGTTAGAAAAATAAACTTAAAGTAGAACTTGTAATTGAGAGGTGAATTGGCTATTAAATAAAAATTCCACATTTTTCAAAGGTCTTGGAAAATGAAGCAAAAATATAAAGGAATGAAATAGCAAAGCAGAGTATGAAAACAACAAGTAAAGAGGAAAATAAAAAGTGCTCAGTAGGATTTTTATAGAGGTTCGGCCTTCCAATGCCTATGTACCCTCCCTTGATAGCACGAGAAGTTTGAATCCACTATCAAATTTCCTTTTCAATAGGGTTAAGCATAACCTTTGCAACATTCTTTTTGCAGGATTAGGCGTAACCTCTACAATATGCCTTTTGCAGGATCAGGCGTAATCTTTATCAAGACACTGCCTTTTCAATGTTCAAGCACAATTTTAACATAAGATGTAACCTTTTAAAGGATTAGGAAAAACCTTTATACTTTTTGCTTGGAGGTATAACCAACACAATTGTGGATTCTAAAGAATCTCTAACTCAAAACCTCTAGAAAGGTCAATAAAGAAGTTTAGGATCAGAAAGGTGAGAGCTTTCTCAAAGATATGGATGATCAACAAAGGTTTAAGCTAAAAAAGGATCAACTAAAGGATAAAAATGTGATCTTTACGCTTTGCTCTTGCTTAAAGATAAGAAGCTTTTGCTCATAGCTTTTTCTCTTGATTTTTCATTCTTTTTTTTGAAAGATGATTCAAACTCTTTCAAATTTCTCTAAAATCCTTGTTTTAACATCCTCAAGCTAGGTATTTATAGCCTTTGAGATTTCTTGCCCGTTGGAGTGCGTTGGAGTGAATTTTGAATAATTTGTCATACGTTCAATCCATCTTGCTCAATTTGGTCACATATGTAAAATCAATTATTTGCTATTGAGTTGTTGGTTTTTTGCAAAATCTGTAGCTTTCAATCTCTGGAGAATCGGTTCTTCTAGTTTGAGGTGTCAGTTTTTCTACATTTGGGTTTAAAAATGACACCTTTGCAATCTTGAAGAATCGATTTTTTTGCAATCTTGAAGAATCGATTTTCTACATTTGGGTTTGGTGCCAAAATTTGAATTTAAGCTTGATTTTTGCCATTCCACTTTTGTCTAGTTGTAGCATCTTTTTCTTGGTCACTATGTCAAGCCCAACTCTACAATATATTTATTATGTCATTCTTACATAAGAATGCATGTTTGCTTACTTGGGTACCTCGAAAATCTTTAAAGGACGACAATGTACCAAATGGTACAATTAAGTTGAATTAAGCCTCGAACTAGTCTAAATAGAGATTTTAAGATGAAATTGAGATTTTAAAACCCTAGAATGACTTAAAATGGTGATTCGGAGTTCGAGGACCGATTTAGAGTCAAATTGGAATTTTCATGACTTAGGGGTAAAATGGTATTTTGCTACCCGAGGTTAAGATGTGAGTGTTGGATGAAATGTTTTACTAAGATTGATCATTTGGAGTATAATTTGATTTGAGAAGTGAAAAATTTTAATTTTGACATTTTTTCGAGCAGAGGGGTAAAATAGTCATTTTGCCACCCAAGGGCAAAATGGTAATTTTACACCACCCAACAGTTGTCCAGCGCATGGATTTTACCCAATATTATCATGGATAATTGAGAAAATTTATATGGTGGAGAGAGATTTCTTAATGGGTAAGTATGACACATGGACCAATGGAATGGTGACATATGGCAAATTTTTGTCCATTTAATATTTTCCTTTATAAAGCCAATTTGAACTCTTCCACATTCATTCTTATGGCCAGCCATAGCAAGAACAAAGGAAGAAATGAAAAACAAAAACCCTAGAGTGAAAATTCAAGACAAAATTTGTGGATTTCAAGTAATCAAGCCATCAAAGGTGAAATTTCTTAACTCTAGCTTGTGATCTATCTTTCCTATGCATTATTTTGCATTTTCCATGGTTGAATCACAAGATATCATGAAGGATAGTGTGCTGATCAAACCCTAGGAGAGAGAATTTGATAATGATTTAGATAGATTTTTAAGATATATGGATGTTTTTAGTTGTTTATGGTGTTAAGAGTAAGAATTAAGCTTAAAATTCACATATTCCTCATGAGTTCATCATTGGCCAAATCTTCCTTGTAGAGTGTTGATGTTGGATTTGATTTTATTTCAAGTGAATTGGTTAGGAAATGATGAATTATGGTGAGAAAATCAAGTAGGAAAAATCATAATGTTGATGCACTCACCATGGCCGAAATTCTCAAGAAGAAATGTGAGAATGATTTTGCTAAATTTTATGTTATTTGACTTGTGTTTGGTGATTTGAAGTATTGGGAGAAAAATGGAATTATTGGAGTTGAATTGGACATATTGGCCAATTAATCGAGTGATAGATCGAATTAAGTCAATGCCATTTTATTTAGGTACATAACTGAATTTATATTGAACACCGTATTTAGATAGTTACCCGAGTATTTCACATCCCATTTCATGCATTCGTATAGAGCTTGAATTGGTTTTATAACAATTTAGCACAAATGTAGTAAACGGCTTATTGTGCATTATGTCTAGGTGGTGAGCATTCTGGCAAAAGTAAAGAGATAGTACCCGAGGATCAAGAATCGGAGTCTCGAAATTTGACTCCCAAAATAGTGAGTAACCTTTACTATCGTCTTAATTATCTAAAGTAGTTTTTATTCGTTTTTGTGAATTTTATGAAAAATGAGTTTAAACGGTAAATCTTTATGTTTTATAAACAAAATGTGATTAAATGAAATGATTTTATAAAATTGTCTTGAAATTGAATAATGGTTTTGAAAATGGAGTAATTGGAGACTAATTATTGTGTTGTAAATTATGGTTTGAATTGAATGGCTTATGATAATATTGGCATGAGTGGCTGGATTTGGTAAATGTGCTGAAAATGTATGAACTGTTGATTTTCCTTAAGAGGCTGTAAAATAAAATAATTGCCATGTCATTCTATTGTAAATTTTATTGAATTGGTGGGTTTTATATTGGTTGCTACAATGGACGGGTTTTGTGGACCAGCCTATTAGAGGGGCACGGTAACCCTATTATATTTTTACCTCAGTATGACAGGCACGGATGGATAACTCCTGAGGTTAATACTTTAGAGTTCACTTCACGCCAAACCACCACGTGAGGGTGAACTCAGCCAACACCAAGGAACGGCTATGTTTTCAAAATAAAAACATGATTTATGCATACATGACTTTTTAACAGCCTTGGCGGACTCGGTTGGGATAGCCCTCGGCCAAGGTATCCTTGATAACTGAGTATGATAATGATTTTGGCACGAGCCAAACTTTTCAGGAAATCATAAGCCTCGTTGTTTATTTAGGTGAAATGAATCTATTTTATCTTACTAAAATGAGTTCGAAATGCTGTGAATCATTTTTATGCTAAACTATTTTATCTGTCTCCATTTACTCAGCTTTAGATATCTTAGATGGTATTTTTTTACTCACTAGGATTATATAATCTCACCACCCTCATTTTCACCCATTTCAGGCTCAAGATAGTCCGTAGATAGCTCACTTTGTTGAGGTCTACATTTGGACTTGCATCCTCAAAAACTATAGGTTTACTGCTTTTGATACTTTTGGTCGTTTGTGGGCCCACGTGTCACTGTAAATTAAATCTTATGCTTTGGTTATCTGTATTACAATATGTATGAATTTATTTAGCTTTTACGCTACAAAAATTATTTACCGGTAACTCTATAAATATTGTTTTATAAGAAAATATAATATTTTATTAAATATTTTTATTATATTCAAATAGGTATAGTTTCACTTTAAATGAACGTTTTAGACATCTAAACTTATTTTTGATTATGAAATATGTGTTTTCCACTCGCATACTACATTTTTAGCTGGTTTTGAGATTTTTGAGGTAAAATGACTAAAATGTCCCTGTGAGAAAAAAATTATTTTTTCTATTGTTTTGATTTGGAAATAGTTTATAATATCTCAAAACATAATACATAACAACTGTTGCTCACAAGGGAGGTGCGAAAACTGATATTAAAGCCTTGCGGGGTTTCGGTTAGCATTTTGGGCAATGAATGTCTATCAGGACATCGCGAGGTTGTCACGAGCTCGAGGGGAGTACCGAGTCGTGACACACTAAGTTTATGAATTGTACTTCTGGTGCTTCAAGAATTGATATCTTCTCCATGGAGGATGAATTCTTTCTTCTTTGCTTTTCTTGCATTCTGCATTCTATCTTTCTAGAATTGATTTTTTGTCTTTGAGGTACTGTTTTTTCACAAATCTTGAAGCTTCTATCTTCTAAGAACTAACTTATTCTTTTCTCAGAATTGATTCTTCATTGTTGATCTCTACTTGAGAACTAACTTCTCCTTTTATAAAATCAAATTTTCTTGTAATCAAAGAAATAGACCTTACTTTCTTTTGATTTAAGAATCTAGTCATTTCTTTTGAAGATTTAATTTGTTAAGCACGGCTCTACAATATGTTTATTATGCCAGTTTTACATAAGAATGCATGTTTACTTACTTGGGTACCTCGGAAATCATTAAAGAAAGACAATGTATCAAATGGTACAATTAAGTTGAATTAAGCCTCGAACTAGTCCAAATAGAGATTTTAAGATGAAATTGAGAATTTTAAAACCCTAGAATGACTAAAAATGGTGATTCGGAGTTCGAGGACCAATTGGGAGTCAAATTGAAATTTTCATGACTTAGGGGTAAAATGGTCATTTTGCCACCCGAGGTTAAGATGTGAGTGTTGGATGAAATTTTTGACTAAGATTGATCATTTGAAGTATAATTTGAGTTTGAGAAGTGAAGAATTTTAATTTTGACATTTTTTCGAGCATAGGGGTAAAATAGTCATTTTGCCACCTCAGGGGCAAAATTGTAATTTTACACACCCAACACTTGTTCAACACATGAATTTCACTCATTATTATCATGGATAATTGAAGGATTTTATGTGGTGGAGAAAGAAAGCGTAATAGTTAAGAATTTAAAAATGGACCAATGGTAAGGTGATAAGTGTTAAGCTTTTATTTCTTTATTATTTTCCTTATAAATTAGCACAAAACCAGCCCATTTCTCTTCATTAGGGCCAGCCAAAGCAAGAACAAAGGAAGAAAAGAAAGAAAAAAACCTTAGGTGGAAAAATTCAAGGGAAAAGTGTGAAAATTCAAGGGAATAAGTGAAAAAAAGGTAAGATTTTTCAATTAAGCTTGAGATCTCTCTTTCTTAAGCATTTTTTCTTATTTTCCATGGTCGAATCATATGAAATCATGATGGGTATCTTGCTGGCTGAACACTTAGAAAGAGATTTTGATGGTTGTTTTGGTTAGATTTTAAGATATTCTAGTGTTTTTCGTTGATTGGTGATGTGTAGCATGAAAATCAAGTAAGAAAAATTCATGTTCTTCCATAACCCTCATTAGTCAAATTCTCCATGTGGAATATTGATGATGATTTTGATTTTATTTCAAGTGAATTGGTTAGGAAATGATGAATTACGGTGAGAAAATCAAGTAGGAAAAATCATAGTGTTGATGCACCCACCATGGCCGAATTTTCCAAGAGAAAATGTGAGGATGATTTTGCCATATTTCAAGTTATTTAATTTGTGTTTGATGATTTGGAGAATTGGAAGAAGATGGAGTTAATTGGAGTTGAATTGGACATATTGGCCAATTAATCGAGTGATAGATCGAACTAGGCCAATACCATTTTATTTAAGTACATAATTGAATTTGTATTGGACACCGTATTTAGATAGTTACCCGAATATTTCACATCCCATTTCATGCATTGGTAAAGAGCTTGAAATAGATTTATAATGGTATGACACAATATATTAAATTATGTGTCGTGTATTGTATATAGGTGGTGAACCCTCTAACAAGGGTAAAGACGTAGTGTGAGAGGACTGAGAATAAGAGTATTTCAAACTCTTAATATAGTGAATAACCTTATCATCATCTTGATTATTTGAAGTGAATTTTAATTCGTTTTTGCGATTTTATGGAAAATGAGTTTAAATGGTAAATCTTTATGTTTTATAAGCAAAATGTGATTAAATGAAATGATTTTATAAAATTGTCTTGAAATTGAAAGATGGTTTTGAAAATGGAGTAATTGAAGACTAATTGCTGTGTTATAAATCATGGTTTGAATTGAATGGCTTATGATAATATTGGCATGAATGGTTGAATTGGTAAATGTGTTGAAAATGTATGAACTGTTGATTTGCCTTGAGAGGCTGTAAAATAAAATAATTGCCATATCATGCTATTGCAAATTTTATTGTATGGTGAATTTAGCTTGCTGTAGTGGGCGGGTTCTGTGGACTAGCCTTTTTGAGGGGCACTGAATCCTGTTATATTCTTACCTCGATTGGGGAGGCGCGTAGGGTAACTCCCGAGGTACAACTTTAGAGTTTACTTCACGCCAAACCACCATATGAGGGTGAACTCAGCCAACGCCAAGGAACGACTATGTTTTCAAAATAAAAAACATGATTTATGCGTACATGACTTTTTAATAGCCTTGGCGGACTCGGTTGGGATAGCCCCAAGCCAAGGTATCCCTGATAACTGAGTATGAGAATGATTTTGGCACGAGCCAAGCTTTTCAGGAAATCATAAGCCTCGTTGTTTATTTTGGTGAAATGAATCTATTTTATCTTATTAAAATGAGTTCGAAATGCTGTGAATCATTTTTATGCTAATCTATTTTATCTATCTCCATTTACTCAACTTTAGATATTTTAGATGATATTTGTTTACTCACTGGGATTATATAATCTCACCACCCTCCTTTCCACCCCTTTCAGGCTTAGGATAGTCAGTAGATAGCTCATTTCTTTCAGGGCTACAGTAGGACTTGCATCCTCAAAAACTATAGGTTTACCGCTTTTTATACTTTTGGTCGTTCGTGGGCCCACGTGTCATTTGTAAATTAAATCTTATTCTTTGGTTATCTGTATTACAATATGTATAAATTTATTTAACTTTTACGCTACAAAAATTATTTACTGGTAACTCTATAAATATTGTTTTATAAGAAAATAGAATATTTTATTGAATATTTTTATCATATTCAAGTAGGTATAGTTTCACTTTAAATGAATGTTTTAGACATCTAAACATATTTTTGATTATGAAATATGTGTTTTCCACTCGTATACTACATTTTTAGCTAGTTTCGAGATTTTTGAGAAAAAATGACCAAAATGCCCCTGTGAGAAAAAAATTATTTTTCTATTGTTTTGATTTGGAAATAGTTTATAATATCTCAAAACATGATACTTAACAACTGTTGCTCACAAGGGGGTGCGAAAACTGATATTAAAGCCTTACAAGGTTCCGGTTGGCATTTCAGGCAATGAATGTCTATCGGGACGTCGTGGCGGTTGTCACGGGCTCGAAGGGAGTACCGGGTCGTGACAATTACATTGGTATCAGAGCTTTTGGTTTTAAAGATCAGAGCACAGAGTTTTTGGTTTTAAAGTTATTTTAAAAATTTACAGAGTCAGTGTGGCTAAGGCCTTAGAAGATCCTCTAGGAAGGAAAGGAAAAATGTTCATTAAAGGCTCAAATGGAGTATGAAGGTATGGAACCAGACTTTATGTGCCCGATAATGATAGATTGAGGAGAGAAATATTTAAGGAGGCGTACATGGCAACCTATGTGGTACATCTAGGGGCTACAAAGATGTATCAAGATTTGAGAGAGGTATATTGGTGGGAAGGACTTAAGAAAGATGTAACTGAGTTTGTCTCTAAGTGCCTAGTTTGTCAGCAAGTTAAGGCTAAGCACCAAAGGCCTGCAGGGCTACTACAGCCATTACTGGTGCCCATATGGAAGTGGGAGCATGTTACAATGGATTTTGTAACGGGTTTGCCCCAAACTAGTAGGGGCTACGACTCAATTTGGATTATAGTAGACTGGTTAACGAAGTCAGCTCATTTTTTTTTGGTTAAAACTACATATGGTACTGCCAAATACGCTTGAGTTTATATGGATGAAATAGTTCGATTGCATGGTATTCCCATTTCTATAGTGTCTGACAAAGGAACACAGTTCACTAGTAGGTTCTTGGGAAAGTTACCGGAAGCGTTGGGCACTAAGTTGGATTTTAGCACAGCTTTCCACCCTCGGACTCATGGGCAGTCTGAACGAACAATATAGACATTGGAAGATATGCTGAGGGCATGTGTAATGGACTTTGGGGTCAGATGGGATCAGTATTTTCCCTTAGTGGAGTTTACATACAATAATAGTTTGCAAGCTAGCATTCAAATGGCACCATTTGAAGCATTATATGGATGGAGGTACAGGTCACCCATTGGATGGCTAGAGGTGGGAGAAAGGAAACTCTTGGGGCTAAAATTGTACAAGATGCCACAGAGAAAATACACATGATTCGTTAGAGGATGTTATTACCACAAAGTAGAGAAAAGTCATATGCTGATAACAGGCAGAGAGACTTAGAGTTTCAAGTGGGGGATCATGTATTTTTGAAGGTTTCACCAACAAAAGAGGTAATAAGGTTTGGCAAGAAAGGAAAATTAATCCCTCAGTATATAGAACCCTTTGAAATCTTAGAAAAGATTGGAGTAGTAGCATACTATCGCCAGACCATTCGAATATCCATCCAATGTTTCATGTGTCAATGCTTAGGAAGTATAACTTGGATCCATCTCACATAATACGATATGAAACCATTCAGTTGAGAGACGACTTAACCTATGAAGAGCAACCTGTGGCTATCCTTGATAGGCAAGTCAAAAAGCTCCGTTCAAAGGAAATAGCCTCAGTGAAAGGGTTGTGCCAAAACCACACCAGTGAAGAGGCAACGTGGGAAGCCGAAGAGGAGATGTGAACAAAGTATCCGCACCTCTTTAATGCTTAGAGGTACGCTACCTTATAGTTAGATTTAAATTTGAAGATCAAATTTCTTTTAGTGGGGGAGAATGTGAAGCCTCGACTTCATTAGACATGTAACTAGAAGTAGACGCAATAAAACGGAGTAGGGGTAATTTCATCATTTTCTTTGGGAGCTCCTAAAAATAGATTTCCTACTATTATTAAGGCCTAAGGAATAAATAAATGATGCATATCAAGATAAATAATTGAAGAAAATAGAAATACTAATAATTTTCATAATAGGGGTAAAACGGTCATTTTCCATCTCGAGTAAAAAATTTTACGTTTTTGTGAACCTGAGTATTTCTAGACTATTATGGAATTTTTCTTAATGTCAAAGAAGTAACAAGATTGCAAAAAGGATAGCAGGAAGACAAAGTCACCTTGTTGAGGATATTTTGGTAAATTACGTGAAACTTGGATTAACTTTAAGCATAAATATCTAATTCTCCAGTTACTTCCAGCAGCTTCTTCTTCCTTCCATCTCTTCTCTCCATTTCACGTTTTCTTCATCCTCCATGGGAAGAAAACCTTGATTCCTCCATAGCCTTTTCATAGAAAGCTCAAATTCAAGTTTTTGCCCACTTTTTCATAGGGTTTTTATACTCTTCCACTTATACACCTTAAGAACCCTCAAAAGTCTTTCCTTAATATTATATCTCATTAGTTGGACATTCTAGAGAGAGAGAGAGAGAGAGAGAGAGAGATATTTTCCATGGAAGCTGGACAACTCTTGAAAAGGAATTCAATTACAAATCCACCAAAGTGAGTGAACTTGCATTAAAATACTTTGGGGTAAATGCACACATGTTTGAATAATTTACTTGAAAAGATTTAATTATCTTTTTCTTTAAAAAAATGTATATGGGAGCAATCTCCTGATGAAATTTTGTGTTGTGAAAATGTGATTGCGATGAGTCCACGTACTCCTTTATTATGTTGATATACATATATATGTGTGTTGTGCCTTGACAGGTAATATCGTAAAATAAATATAATTGTGCGTGTGCAAGGAGGAAAAGCACATGCCGGTAATGATATGGGCAGGAGTGCGTGTAATGATATTGAAGTGTGCTAGTAGGGCGTGCACACGATGATATAGAAATGTGCGACTAGGGAGTGCACATGATGATTATCACGACCCAAATTCTGGGCCGTGACCGGCGCATGGACCCAATGAGCATAGCCACTAAGTCCAAGCAAGCCATTTATGTATAACTTGTTCATCAATCTATTGAGTATTCCTAAAGTCACATTTCATGATCTCAAATGTAAGTACTTGAATGATATTCTACCATGATCAAATATTCGCATGTATATATATATATTACCCTAAAATGGTGCTAACCATCACTAACTCATAATGGCGTTACCATTCAAAGTATATATATACATATATATTGTCTAAGACAAGTATCTTAAACTTTTACATTTCGTTGATCTATATATATAGCATAAAGACACTCGACTTCCAGCGGAGCGACCTTGGTGAAGGTACAGCTATTGAATGCCGAGATACCTACCAAAGAGATGAGTCTACATGGACACCTTGACCTAGGTTCCAATTGCCCCCTGATCTGAAAACATAAAGTTGAAAATTGTCAGTATGAACTCAATGAGTGAACATAGGAAGGAAATAAGCAATTGATAAGGAAAATTTAAAAATCATGATGCACTTGTTTTGAAAACAATGCAGTTTAGTTTAATTTCTTCTCTAAACCCCATGTTTCGAACATTGGTAAATAAACTCTTAGTGTTGCAAAGACCCATGCTCAATCATGAAGATAAAAGAGTGAAGAAAAATTATATAAAAAATCAAGCAAGGTAGCAACGTGACAGCACATTTCTCACTGCAACAAAAGGCATTCTCGGTTTGCATATGTTTCGGGTTTTCAAGCATATCTCCCATTACAGAAGTCCAATTGACATGCTTGTTAGGTCATTAGAAAGATAAGAGGTAGGGCTACGATTTTAATGCTACAACTTTGCCTAGTTCTGACCGAAAGGTGGTCAAAATTGCTGTCAAAGTGACAGGACTGCACCACCATTTAAGAGTTTCTGGCTATAGCGAGAATCCATTTTCGCTATAGCCAAATTCCTTGCTGTAATAAACATCAATTTGAAAATACTTAACAACTTTCACTATTCAACATGCAAGATTCCATATACATTACAATCATGTACTATATTCATAAACTTTCTACTACGCATGTATATATATATATATATATAAACACGAATACCACCACCTCCCTCAGCCAACATGCACTCCCCACACGCACATCATTATCGACATGTGCACTACCCACTTCGCATATGCACAGTTGTAAGTGTCACAACATCATCATTCGATCGGCATATGCATTGCCTACTCCGCATATGCACGGTTGTAGTTGTCTCAACATCGTCATTCAACCGGCATATGCACTGCCCACTCCGCACATGCACGGTTACATCGATTACACAAAATTACTTAGCAATACATATCATATATTTTTATATACACATCAGTATCATATAAAGGTACAGAGATTCATCACAATCATGTTCCACATCACCTAAAACATTTCACTAAAGGCTTGTTCCCATGCATTTTATAAAAAAACAATTAAAATGTCTCAATCAACCACATGTGCCTTAATCCCAAAACATTTTGTGCAAGTTCACTCACTGGTATTTGTTGAATCTTTACTTGACTTCAACCTCCACTAATGGTCCAAATGGAATTGTGGGGCCTCATTGGGACCTATCATCACAACAACATCACAACCAACCCGATTTGCATAATTATATTTCTAAAAGCTATCCACTAAATCATGTTCTGCTAGTTATTTTTAACTAGCTTCCATCTACCATCAAGTGACTATATATTTTCACTATTCTAGTCACACTACAATGAATAACCCACCTCAACTACAAAACATTCACTGATCTAGCCACTAGCCATTCTTAACAACTTAAAAAAAAAATCAACTCAATTTCACTACTCACCTTGGTAGTTTTGTAATTGAATTTTTTTACCAAAAGCTTTCAAAGTATCATGAAAATCTCACTTTTTCTCTCTAGAACGTCTAGCTAGTGAGAGAGTGTAATAAGGAAAGGTTTTTGAGGGGTTTTTATGGTGAGAAAGTAGAAGAGCACAGAGAACTTTGGGAAAGGGTACAGAAAAACATGAAAAATTAAGGTTAACTCAAGGAAATATATGGAAATTCAAGGCAAGCTTCCATGGGGGGCGGGTGAGAGAACGTGGGAGAGGAAGGAGAAGAAGAAGAAGTGCTGGAAATTTGAAGAACATCCTAGAAACTTAGATTTTTATGGCTTAAGTTTATCCATTTCTAGCAAAAATTACCAAAATGCCCTTAAGTATGTCATTTTTTTCCATTGCTTTTATGCAATCTTTTTACTTCTTTAACACTAAGACAAGGTCCATAAGGGTTTAGAAATACTCGAGTTCATGAAAACTTAAAAATTTCAACTTGAGATGTAAAATGACTATTTTACCCCTATCGTGAAAATTATCGGTATTTCTATTTTCTTCATTATCTTATCCTTATCCATTCATTCCTTAGGCCTACTTGGACCTTAATAACATTAGAAAACAAATTTCAGGGGCTGACCAGGAGAAATGATGAAATTACCCCTAGTTCGCGTTATTGCGTCTATTGCTAGTTACGGGTCAATAGAGGTCAAGGTCTTACAATGATATTGCCTTGTGCGTGTTGGGAGTGCACATTGGCTAAGTGAGGTGGTGGTATTCATGTTTATATATGCATATATGCATGTGCAAAAGAAAGTTATGAATATAGTATGTGGTTGTAATATATATGGAATCTTGCATGTTAAACCTTGAAATTTTGCTAAGTATTTTTAAATTGAATTGTATTGTAGCAAATGACCTCTTTTACTGTGAAAAGAAACTCTTCCTTAGTTGTTTTGATTCTCGCTACAACCAGAAACTCTTGGCTCTGAGAGGTTGGCTATGGTTTTGCTTCTCGCTATAGCGAGATGTCTCGAAGGGTTTTCACTGTAACAAGAATGATTCTCTTCGCAGCGAGAAACTCTTGGGTTTTTTCACCCAAATCTTCATGCAGCAAGAATTCATTCTCGTTGCAACGAGAAACCTCATGTCAAGCTTGCTACCTTGCTTGGTTTCTACCATATTTTTTACTTCTTTAACATAACGGTTGATCATGGATTTTCAACATCAAGGGATTAATTAATCAAGTTTGAAATGAGGGGTTTTATAAGAATAAAACTAAATTGCATTGTTTTTGAATATAAGTGGATCATGGTTTTTAAACTCTCCTTATCGTTCGCTTGTTTCCTTCTTATGTTCACTCACTGGGTTTATACTCACTGTTTTCAACTTCATGTTTTCAGATCAAGAGGTAGTTGGAATGTATCTCGACATTCAATAGCTATACCTTCGCCAAGGTCACTCCGTTGGAAGTCGAGTGTCTTTTTGTTGTGTATAGATAAATGCGATGTAAATTACTAAGAAGTATGTCTTAGACAATATATGTATATTTTGATTGGTAATGCCATTATGAGTTGGCAATGGTTAACATTATTTTGGGTTAATATAAATGCAAGTATCTGATTACTGAGCATATTATTAAAGTATTTGTAGGTTGGAATTATGAAATGTGACTTAGGAACATTGATAGAATTATGAACAAGTTATATACTTAGGCTTGCTTGGGCTTAGTGGGCTATGCCCATTGGGTCTATGCGCAGGTCATGGCTCAAAAATTGGGTTGTGACAAATCTTCAGCTACCTAAGTGTTTGGCCTCTAACAGCACTCCAGACAGTGATCGAATAAGACCTTCTCAAAGGTATAATTTTATTTGTGCTAGCAAGTTTTGTTTCTAAAATAAAAAGACCAAAAGTTCTTGCTGAATCTTATTTCTATCAGAGATAAAACTATTTTTCTTTTTCTTTCTTTTATGAAACGACTAAGAAGTAGCTAGAGGTTTTGAGTTTTAGTTGGCTAACATAGCATATATATATAGTCAAACTAAGTTGTAACACTAGATACAATAGTTGTATTTTAATTCAATTAAGTTTTTCTAAACTTAATTAATTTTTCGCGTTATTTTGATATTTTTCAATTAAGTCCAACTTAATTGATTATCCTTATTTAATCTCAATCATGTCACTTAAAGTGTGCGACCTATTAAGCTTTTAACATGTTGGCAATAAATATAGATCCTAATCAAATATCAATTTGATAAGTGATTTATATTTGTAGATCATGAGTGATATCTAGCAATACATCATGACCACTTAGTTGTTAGAGTGTTAATTAAAGAATTTTACAAGCCCTTCAGTGATAAGTCTTTCAGTGCAATACAGTCCTTTCATCAAATATCCCAAATATGTCATAAAGCATGGCTTAGTGTTTGCTTATAACATTCCATATGAGTTGTCATAATTCATGACTAACTTTATGAATTTAGGAAACTAACTTTCCTCAAATTCATCATGTTTTGGCCAAAGACTTTATACAAGTTAATCTAAAATTGAGAACAAGTGAGATACAACCCCTCATATCACTTGGGTTGATGAAACCTTTTTTGACCACTCATCCACGTTCGTATGCTTCATGGTATACCAAAAACACCCCGTTTAGGCATCTGGTCGCCTTTAGACCCCGTAGAGGAGAAATCAAAGTATGTCATCCTCCATACAAGATGACCTAGTGTCTCAAGTCTGAAGATTATTTACACGACTATCACATGAGAACATATTCCAAAGACACTTGAGTGAAATACTAAATGGAGTTTTCATAGCACGTTATCCTCAAGTATCCCATATACTTCAATTTATGAGATCGATTGCTCACTTCCCAAGTAAGGAGGCTTAACATGTACTAGTCTTTAAGCATTGTCATGCCCTATCTTGACAATACAATGACCAGAAACTATTTTAAGAACATGGCTTTGATGGATAATGATCTCATAATTATAACAACTTTATAATTCTCTTGCAAGGCCTTTTTGTTCCATGGGCTTTATCCAACTAGTACTTAATAACTCTTTATTATTGCACTATCATGAAGGAAAACCTCTATAACATATAATTATGTGATTAAGTATGCATTAAATGACAATATATATTCCTTGATCAATTCAATAGACTCAAGGGCATATACCAACATGAACAAGGATTGAAGTCAAAGCTTAAGTCAAGATTATGACTTTTTGAGCTGGTCGTATATTATTTTTTGATTTTGGGATAGTTGTTGCTAAATTCTGGATAGTGGAACCATTTTGCTTCAAAGCATAGGTAAATGGTTGTTTAGTTCAATTGAGGAAGCAGTATGTTGTCGAATTTGCACACGCAAGTATACGTATTGAACAAGTAATATAGACAGTAAGTCCAAATTATCATTCCCACAAGGATTTGTTTCTAAAACTTCACTAAGTACTAAAATTATAAAACAAATTAATCTTATTTAAGTAATCCAAAAATTGAAGAAAAACTAATTAAAACGAAATTAAAATAAATAATAAATTAATCAACAAAAAATTAAATATATTGAAAAAGCAATAGACTAAAGACATAGGATTATGGGTTCATTCAACGCTTCATCTATGTCACGACCCAGTACTCCCCTCGAGCCCGTGACAACGGCCGCGACGTCTCGATAGACATTCATTACTCGAAATGCCAACCGAAACCTCGCAAGGCTTTAATATCAATTTTCGCACATCCCATGTGAGCAACAGTTGTTAAGTATAATGTTTTGAGAGATTATAAACTATTTCCAAATCAAAACAATAGAAAAATAATTTTTTTCTCGCAGGGGCATTTTGGTTATTTTTCCTCAAGAATCTCGAAACTAGGTAAAATGTAGTATACAAGTGGAAAACACATATTTCATAATAAAAAATAAGTTTAGATGTCTAAAACATTCATTTAAAGTAAAACTATACCTATTTGAATATAATAAAAATATTTAATAAAATATTCTATTTTTTATAAAATAATATTTATAGAGTTACCGATAAATAATTTTTGTAGCGTAAAAGTTAAATAAATTCATACATACTATAATACAGATAACCAAAGCATAAGATTTAATTTACAGTGACATGTGGGCTCACGAACGACCAAAAGTATCAAAAGCGGTAAACCTACAATTTTTGAGGATGCAAGTCCCATTGTAGCCCTTAATGAAATAAGCTATCTACCGACTATCCTGAGCTTGAAAAGGGTGGAAAGGAGGGTGGTGAGATTATATAATCCCAGTGAGTAAACAAATATCATCTAAAATATCTAAAGCCGAGTAAATGGAGACAGATAAAATAGATTAGAATAAAAATGGTTCACAGCATTTCGAACTCATTTTAATAAGATAAAATAGATTCATTTCACCAAAATAAACAACGAGGCTTATGATTTCCTGAAAAGCTTGGCTCGTGTCAAAATTATTCTCATACTTAGTTATTAGGGATATGTTGGCCTGGGGTTATCCCAACCGAGTCCGCCAAGGCTATTAAAAAGTCATGTATGCATAAATCATGTTTTTTATTTTGAAAATATAGCTGTTCCTTGGCGTTGGCTGAGTTCACTCTCACGTGGTGGTTTGGCGTGAAGTGAACTCTAAAGTTGTACCTCGAGAGTTACCCTACGCGCCTCCCCAATCGAGGTAAGAATATAACACGATTCCGTGCCCCTCAAAAAGGTTGGTCCACAGAACCCACCTACTGTAGCAAGCTAAACCCACTATACAATAAAATTTGCAATAGCATGACATGGCAATTATTTTATTTTACAACCTCTCAAGGCAAATCAACAGTTCATACATTTTCAGCACATTTACCAATTCAACCATTCATGCCAATATTATCATAAGCCATTCAATTAGAACCATAAATTCATAATACATCAAATGGTCTCCAATTACTCTATTTTCAAAGCCATTATTCAATTTCAAGACAATTTATAAAATCATTTCATTTAAACACATTTTGTTTATAAAACCTAAAAATTAACCATTTAACTCATTTTCCATAAAATTCACAAAATCGAATAAAAAGACCACTTTAGATAATTAAAATGATGATAAGGTTACTCACTGTATCAGGAGTTTGAAAGACTCCTATTCTCAGTCCTTTGACACAACGTCTTCACCCTTGTTAGAGGGCTCACCATTTATATACAATACACAACACATAGTTCAATATACTGTGTCATACCATTATAAATCTATTTCAAGCTCTTTACTAATGCATGAAATGGGATGTGAAATACTCGGGTAACTATCTAAATACGGTGTTCAATATAAATTCAATTATGTACCTAAATAAAATGGTATTGGCCTAATTCGATCTATCACCCGATTAATTGGCCAATATGTCCAATTTAACTCCAATTAACTCCATTTTTCTTCCAATTCTCCAAACCATCAAACACAAGTCAAATAGCATAAAATTTAGCAAAATCATCTTCACATTTTCTCTTGGAAATTTCGGCCATGGTGGGTGCATCAACACTATGATTTTTCCTACTTGATTTTCTCACCATAATTCATCATTTCCTAACCAATTCACTTGAAATAAAATCAAATCCACCATCCACACTCTACATGGAAAATTCGGCCAATGATGGGTAATGGGAGGAAGTGAATTTTTCTTGTTGGCTTTTCATGCTACACATCACTAACTAACTAAAAACACTAAAATACATTGAAATCTAACCAAATCAAGCATCAAAACCTCCCTCTAAGTGTTCGGCCAGCAAGGGATTCATCATGATTTCATGTGATTCAACCATGGAAAATAAGAAAAAATGCTTAAGAAAGAGAGATCTCAAGCTTAATTGAAAAATCTTACCTTTTTTTCACTTGTTTCCTTGAATTTTCACACTTTTCCCTTGAATTTTTCCACCTAGGGTTTTGTTCTTTCTTTTCTTCCTTTGTTCTTGCTTTGGCTGGCCATAATGAAGAGAAATGGGCTGGTTTTGTGCTAATTTATAAGGAAAATAATAAAGAAATAAAAGCTTGACACTTGTCACCTTACCATTGGTCCATTTTTAAATTCTTAACTATTAAGCTTTCTTTCTCCACCACATAAAATCCTTCAATTATCCATGATAATAATGAGTGAAATTCATGTGCTGGATAAGTGTTGGGTGTGTAAAATTACAATTTTACCCCAAGGGTGGCAAAATGACTATTTTACCCCTATGCTTGAAAAAATGTCAAAATTAAAATTGTTCCCTTCTCAAACTCAAATTATACTCCAAATGATCAATCTTAGTCAAAAATTTCATCCAACACTCACATCTTAACCTTGGGTGGCAAAATGACCATTTTGCCCCTAGGTCATGAAAATTCCAATTTGACTCTAAATTGGTCCTCGAACTCCGAATCACCATTTTAAGTCATTCTGGGGTTTTAAAATTCTCAATTTCATCTTAAAATCTCTATTTGGACTAGTTCGAGGCTTAAGTCAACTTAATTGTACCATTTGGTACATTGTCGTCCTTTAACAATTTTTGAGGTACCCAAGTAAGCAAACATGCATTCTTATGTAAGAATGACATAATAAACATATTGTAGAGTCAGGCTTGACAATCTAATACCAATTTCTCTTATTATTTATATTCATGGGTGGCTTTACTAACCTAGAATCCAAAGCTATGTACAAGTCTCCATCGAGATGCTTGCACAAATACCTAACTTAATTTGGTCACTATATGTCTATCGGAATCAATTATATAAAGTTCATTAAGCTAGCGTTCTAATTTTGGCTGTGTATGGCAATAGGTAAAGGTCTACCCAAATCACGCCTCAAATCACCTAAGTGACCTGAACATACAATATTCAAACCTTTGTCTAATTTGAAAGCTCTTTATCGAGTCTCAATTAGATTCACAAATCACTTAATTGTTGACCATATAATCAAAAGCATTAAAAACTTATTTTAATAAGCAAAACTATACCCATTCATATTAAATAAGAGAGAAACAAATATTCAGATTGCATGTTCAAATCCCCTAAAATCCTAGAAAGATAATTTAGCTCATAATAACTAATAAAAACAACATCCAAAGAAATTTAGCCATGAATCCAAGTCAAAAAAATTAAAAGAAACACAAAAGTAGAAAAAGATACTAAGTATTGAAAGTTTGCAATCTCAATTCTCTCTCAAATTCTCTTGTTCTCTTGCTTTGTTCTTGACTCCAAATCTCCATAATAGTTGCTTGCTGCCACCCCCTTAAAACCTCTGAAAAGGGTCCCTTAAATAGGCTCTAAGTAACCTAATTTGCAAAATCTCATCAATTTTTTATTTTTGAAAAATCGCCCAGTGCCATGACCTTCATTTCTTGGTTCTACGATGCTGAATTTTTTGCTACAGTAGCACCATGGTGCTCTTCTTCTAGTGTCGTGGCACTCTAGCCTAGGGAAAATGTATGGTGTGCTTCCTTTCACTAGTGCTGTAGCCTTGTTCTTCAAGAGTTATGATGGTTTATCAACTTTGAATATGATTTTCACCTTGATCTGCTATGAAATGGGAAATTTGGTAAACAGAAAAGTTGTAGCCCTGTTTCTTATCTTTCTAATTGCTCAAGAATCATGTTAGTTAGAGTTTTGGGTTGCAAAATATGCTTTAAATACCGCATCATGTTTAGTCCATGCATACTACTATAGTGTTCTAATTTAGACAAATATTTTGACCATAATTTGATCAAAACCATTCCTCTTATAATTCCAGTGGTCCAAGAATCACCTCATTTGAAGTTCTGTAGTGTCAAGCTCAGCTCTACAATATGTTTAATATGCCATTCTTACATAAGAATGCATATTTACTTACTTGGGTACCTCGAAAATCATTAAAGGACGGTAATGTACTAAATGGTACAATTAAGTTGAATTAAGCCTTGAACTAGTCCAAATAGAGATTTTAAGATGAAATTGAGAATTTTAAAACCTCAGAATGACTTAAAATGGTGATTTGAAGTTTGAGGACCGATTTGGAGTCAAATTGGAATTTTCATGACTTAGGGGCAAAATGGTCATTTTGCCACCCGAGGTTAAAATTGGAATGTTGGAAGAAGTTTTTGATCAAGATTGATATTTTAGAACATAATTTGAGTTTGAGAAGTGAAAAATTTAATTTTGACATTTTTTCGAGCATAAGGGCAAAATAGTCATTTTTCCACCTTAAGGGCAAAATTGTAATTTTACACCACCCAATACTTGTCCAACACATGGATTTCACCCAATATTATGATGGATAATTGAGGAAATTTAAGTGGTGGAGAGAGATTGTTTAATGGGTAAGTATGACACATGGACCAATAGAATGGTGACATATGTCAAATTCTTATCCATTTATTATTTTCCTTATAAATTAGCACAAAATCAGCCTATTTCTCTTCATTTGGCCGGCCACAGCAAGAACAAAGGAAGAAAAAGGAAGAACAAGAACCCTAAGGTGAAAATTCAAGAGAAAATTGGTGGATTTCAAGTAATCAAGCAATCAAAGGTAAAATTTCTTGATTTTGACTTGTGATCTACCTTTCCCATGCATTATTTTGCATTTTCCATGGTTAAATCACAAGATATCATGAAGGATAGTGTGCTAATCAAACCCTAGGAGAGAGGTTTAAATGCTTGATTTGGTTAGATTTTAAAATATTTTAGTGTTTTTAGTTAGATAGTGATGTGTAGCATGAAAATCAAGCAAGAAAAATTCATGTTCTTCCATCACCCATCATTGGCTGAATTCTCCATGTGGAATATTGAGGATGATTTTGATTTTATTTCAAATGATTTGGTTAGGAATTAGTGATTTATGGTGTGAGAATCAAGTAGGAAAAATTATAGTGTTGATGCACCCACCATGGCTGAATTTTCCAAGAGAAAATATTGAGGATGATTTTGCCATATTTCAAGTTATTTAATTTGTGTTTGATGATTTGGAGTATTAGGAGAAAAATAAAATTATTTGGAGTTGAATTGGACGTATTGGCCAATTAATCGAGTGATAAATCGAATTAGGCCAATACCATTTAATTTAGGTACACAATTGAATTTGTGTAGAACACCGTGTTTAGAGAATAATTCGAACAATTTGCATCCCACTTCATACATTAGTATAAAGCCTGAATTGGTTTTATAACAATTTAGCACAAATGTAGTAAATGGCTTATTGTGCATTATGTCTAGGTGGTGAGCATTTTGGCAAAAGTAAAGTGATAGTACCCGAGGATCAAGAATCCGAGTACTTGGAATTCGACTCCTGAAATAGTGAGTAACCTTACTATCGTCTTAATTATCTAAAGTATGTTTTATTCGATTTTGTGAATTTTATGGAAAATGAATTAAATGATTAATTTTTCAGTTTTATAAACAAAATGTGATTTAATGAAAATGATTTTATAAAATTGTTTTAAAATTGAATGGTGGTTTGAAAATAGAGTAATTGGAGACTGTTTTTGTGTGTTGTAAATTCATGATTCTAATTGATTGACTTATGGCAATATTGGTATGAATGGTTGATTTGATATATGTGTTGGAAATGTATAAATTGTTGATTTGCCTTGAGAGGCTGTAAAATAAAATAAAATAATTGCCATGTCATGCTATTGCAAATTTTATTATATGGTGGGTTTAACTTGCTATTGTGGGTGAGTTTTTTATGGACCATCCTATTAGAGGGGCACGGAATCTCGTTATATTTTACCTCGGTTGGAGAGGAGAGTAGGGTAACTCCCGAGGTATAACTTTAGAGTTCACTTCACGCCAAACCACCACGTGAGGGTGAACTCAGCCAACGCCAAGGAATGGCTATGTTTTCAAAATAAAAACATGATTTATGCGTACATAACTTTTTAACAGCCTTGGCGAGCTCAGTTAGGATAGCCCTCGATCAAGGTATCCCTGATAACTAGGTATGAGAATGATTTTGGTATGAGCCAAAGTTTTAAGAAATTCATAAGCCATGTTTATTACTCGATTTATATGAATTGATTTTATTTGGTTGAAACAAGTTGAAAGGTGATGAATTACAGTATGTTAAACTATTTTATCTGTCTCCATTTACTTGGCTTTAGATATTTTAGATGGTATTTGTTTACTCACTAAAATTGTATAATCTCACCACCCTCCTTTCCACCCATTTCAAACTCAGGATAATCTATAGATAGCTGATTTCATCAAGGCTACCATTGGATTTGCATCCTCCAAACTGTAGGTTCATAGTCTTCTTACTTTTAGTTATTCAGGGGCCCACTAGTTATTGTAAATTAAATTAAATACTCAAGCTTATTATATTACAGTATGTATGAATTTATTTTGCTTTTACATTGCTACAAAAAAATTATTTATGTATAACTCTAAAAATATTATTTTATAAGAAAATAGAATATTTTATTGAATATTTTTTTTTATTTTTTTTATTATATCCAAATAATCATAATTTCATTTTAAATGAAGGTTTTAGATGTTTAAACTTATTTTTGATTATGAAGTATGTGTTTTGTACTCGCATACTACATTTTTAGTAGATTTCGAGATTTTTGAGGAAAAATGACCAAAATGCACCTGTGAGAAAAAAATTGTTTTTCTATTGTTTTGATTTGGAAATAGTTTATAATCTCTCAAAACATAATTTTAGTGACTAAAACTCACAAGGGAAGTGAGAAAAAAACTGATATTAAGCCTTGCGAGGTTTCGATTGACATTCTGGGTAATGAATGTCTATCAAGACGTCGCGGCGGTTGTCACGGGCTTGATGGGAGTTCCAGGTCATGACATGTAGAGAGAGATATGGTCAAAATATCAAAACATATATGAATGAAGCCATCACCATACTTGCACGAATTTTCATCAAATGAGCTTTTTTCATCAAATTTCCTACAAAATAAATAAGAGAAATTAGCAATATTACTCTTAAAGTAATTCAAAATAAAAGAACATAAAATTAAACTAAACTAATTTAAATTAATCACTCAACAAGTAATGAAACTTAAATTAAAAAAACAGCTAAAATGCTAAAATCTAAACATAAAATCTCAAATGTCTAGCTACTTAAAGCCCTCTAAATGTGTCGAAATAACTCTACATAATAGAGTTATCACAATACAATGATCGATCATTTTTTGAAATTTTTGACTGTAGTTCTCCATTTTTGCATAAGTCTTTTTGTTGATTTCGTCAAACTTATCTAACCAGCTTTTTTGTTGACTGACCATTTCAGCATAAAAGAAGTGATGTGCACTTTTAGGTATGTATTTTGTACTGGGTAGTCCAAATGGACCTTCATCTGCCCTTGGAGGAGGTTTATAAGGAAATGAAATATCCATTAGTAGCTTAAGTATTTTGAAATCTACTTCTGAGTGGACTTCGACAGACTTTTTTTTTAAGACCTCTTACTTGTGTTTTTTTTCCCTCATCTTTGTCTTTTAGTGGAATGTTCTTCCTCATCCATTGATTTTTGACAGCATCATATTCAAAGCCAAGTTTCCAGTAAGGTATTAACCTTCATCTTGTCTAAAATCTTTGAGATGGCCATTTCATATGGTAGAACATTTCTTCCTCCTTTAGCTATTGATTCCACATCTCTGTAAATAAACCATGCTAGATCAATTGGAGTACACCTTTTGATATGATGCATGAACCGCATGTCTTTAGTTGTCATTGTGTAGCTCTTGTGGTTGAATTGTCTTAGTGTTTATGTGATGATCAAGTGCAAAATTTTGTCATTTGCACTAAGTCTTATTGTGCTCTTGGGATTCTTTGTTGAAATGACTAGACTAATCAAGAACTTAGCTTCTAGCTCATTTTCTGGGATTTTATTTTCTTCATTTATCTCAATAATAAAATATCTTTTGATGGTTTTTAGCTTCAACAATTTTTGCAGTAGAGTTGGTGTGATAATAATCTCCTTTCCACTAACCAATGTAACAAATGAATCATTGTGGTCTTTGATATTTTCATCATTATTGCTTTGATAATCAGTGGTTGCATTTGAATAAAACACTTGAACTAGTTTTCATATACTACTCTTCTTAGACACAGATATTCATACCATCCCATTTTCCTTAGATTGTCAACATACAACAGTTGAAAGTTTTTCTAAAACCATTCCAAGTCTATAAGTCTTCCATGAATTACCATTCCTTTAGAGTAGTTTACATCAAATATATTCCTTTCCTTTCTACTTGTAAGGTTGATGTTGAATGGATTGGGTTTCTCATACTCATAGTTCTTGAAGGTGTTGCTAGAGCTTTTCTTTTTTCTTTTCTTGACCTTTTTGGAGCCATTTTCTTTGAAGGTTCGAAGTGAAGAATTGAGGTTTTGAAAAAGGGGTTATTGATTTTTGTGTGCAAAGAACAAATTATACTCTTCGATGACTTGTACTTGTAAATAGGTCAATTGTACTCGTACTTGAAATCGAAAAGCTTTTTGAGAAGGTTTCAATACTTTGATTATTAAAAAAACTACTTTTTGAGAGAGAAAATTTCTTTAGAGAGATGGGATTGTGAAATCTTTAACTTTTGAAGAGCTTTAAAACTGAAAAATGTGATTTTTAAAGGCTCAAATAGTTTTTCGAATCAAGGCATAAGAGTTGGTTCTTAGGTAATAAGAATTGATTTTTTTTTTGCCTTAGTTTTTTAAGACTTTTGAGATTCTTTTTAAGAATCGATTCTTGAAATTCAAGGAGTCAATTCTTTGAATTTCTAAAGCATTTTGGAAAACATTTTGTATTTGAAAAATCGATTCTTTAAAGATCAAAAGGCGATTCTTAAACTTTGTAAACTTGAAAAACAAAGATTTTTTTATCCAAATCAAATATAAGTGGTCTTCTAAGTTGAATCAAGTTCGGTGCATGATAACTCTATGATATAGAGTTATTTGGACTTAATTTTGATAATAATTTAGCATTGTTCTTGTGACAATTCATATAAATTAGTAGGTTTTATCTAATTATTTTAAGTTAGTTATTTAGGTGAGTCATTCTAATCTTAGTTAATCTTGTGTTTAAATTGATAGTTATGTGCCTAAGATAAATTGTTATTGATTTATTTGTGCCTTTGCAGGTGCTTATTGAAGAAGGACTTTTAAAGGAAGAATGAGAGAAATTTTGAGGTGTGAGAGAAATTTTGAGGTGTATACTTCCACTACACATGTCCCAATATTTTAAATATAACTTTCTATACAAAACTTCACATGAGGTGATTCTTAGACCATAGGAAAGATAAGAGAAAACATTAAAACTTTTATGTTTACCACTTTACCCATTTCAGCTTAGAAGGAAGTCAAACATCTTGTCAAAGTTGAAGCACTACAGTAGTCCTATAGAGATAACTATTTTTTCAAATTAGATGGTTGAGGCAGCAGCCTTGGTGGAGGGAGGCAGCAGCCTTGGTGCAGGTAAGCCACGACTTATATAGTTTGATGAGGAAATTCTGGTTAGAATTGACTTTTTTCGTCACCCAACTTGGCCCAACTTTAAAGCCTTATAAAATTTGTAACACCTTTAATTGTTTATATGGCCTAAATGTGATGTTGCTCAAGTGATTTGATGAGTAAACTTGAAAACTTGATGTATATGCTTGTGCAGCATGCATATGAGCTACCGTGGTTTATAAAGAAAGACTTTGAATTTGAACGTACATTGAGGATTTTAATAATATGATGAAACAGCTAAGCCAATTGATGAGCTAAATTGAATTTTAGGTGTATATGTTTAATTGTTGAAGAGTATGCCTATGTCCATAGAGCAATGAATACGATATGTGAGCATGTGAAGGCTCAAAATAATGTTGTGCATATTTTTGGCACATGAATGGTATAGTGCATTGTTTGGCACGCTGATAAATATGATGCATAATGTAAAGTATGTTAAGTTTTGATTTGTATGCTATCTGACATGGAATAAAATGAGGATTTGGATCTGTGTAATGAGTACATGCTTGGATTTTGAGCATTCTTGATAAATTGAGCTGAGAATGATAATTATGGCACTTATAACACAAAACCTTAAGACTTAGATAAAATTTTGAGATATGGGTGGTTAGAACACAAAACCTTAAGACTTGATAAAATTTTTAGGAATGGGTGGTAAATCTTGAATCTTGAAGTTTAGAATGAGATTTGATTGTGTGTTTGAGTATATGAATGAGGATCATGATTTAAGATAGTCAATTTGAAGTATGACTTCAATAGGAAATGATTTTGGGGTATTAAAGTCTAGATTTTTGGAAGTTAGAGTGCAGAAAATGAACAATTTGGGCAAAATGTATCGATACATTCTTGGCAGGAAGAACAATATGAGGTGTTCTGAAGGAATTCTATCTATACATTTGAGGATGTATAAATAGATTCGGTAAAAGATGAACATGTATCAATACATTGTCCTGATGTATCGATACATTAAAAGCAAGGAGCACTTCTATCAAGCCCTACTCTATTATATACTTGTCATGTCATTCATGTGCTTGATAGAATGTTTGCATAAGTGAATGTATTGGAAAATCGTTAAAAGTCGGTATTGTACCTAGTGGTACAATTAAGTTGATTAAAGCCTCAAACTAGGCCAAATAAAGATTTTATGATGTATTTGAGAGTTATTGAATCTTAGAATGTCTTAATATGATGATTTGGAATTCGAGGATTGATTTGGAGTTAATTTGAGAATTTTCATAATGTAGGGGCAAAATGGTCATTTTGCTACCCAAGGGCACATTGGAATGTTGGATGATATTTTGACTAAATTTGATTAATTAAAGCATTATTTGAATTTGAGAAGTGAAAAATTTCAATTTCGACATTTTTTCGAACATAGGGGAAAAACGGTCTTTTTAAGTGTCTATGAGGATGAAATTGAAAATTTTGGAATTTTACACCACCATGACACTTGTCAAACCCATGAATTTCACCCATTATTTTTTTAAGTGAGAGATTATATGTGGTGGGAATGAAATGCTTAATTATTAAGTTTTTAAACATGAACCAATTAAAAGGTGACAAGTTCAAGCTTTAATATTATTTTAATTGCCTATATAAACTCACTTAAAACCCTCACATTCACACTCTTATAGTTGGCCAAGAAAGGGAACAAAGAGAAAAAGAGAAGAACAAACCCTAGGAAGGAAAAATCCAAGAGAAATTGTTGGATTTCAAGGAATCAAGCAAGTAAAGGTAAGATTTTTTTTTATTTTAGCTTGTGATCTACCTTTCCCGTGCATTCTTTTTCATTCTCCATGGCTGAAATTCAAGTTTTCAAGAGGGAACCTTTGCTGGCCAAACCTAGAGAGAGAAGTTTTGGTGATGAATTTTGCTAGATTTCATAATATCATAGCGTTTTTAGTCATTTTGTGATGTTTGGAAGGAAAAACAAGCAAGAAAATCACATGTTCTTCAACCACCCTCATTTGGCCGAATTTTCTATAGGGCATGTTGATGATGGATTTGGTTGTAATTCATGTTATTTAGCTAGGAATTGATGAATTATGATGTTGGATATCGAAATCGATTATTGAAAAGTATAGTTCTTTTAGAAAATGGCTTGATGGAAATTGAGAAAATCATAGTAAATGGACTTGGATTTGATTCCTAATGATATATATGGATTTACGAGACTGTGTAGACATTGATTAGTATGTTAGTTCAGAATCGGAATGAATTTCAAAAAATGGTAAAGTTAGTAAAAAAAATCAAGTTCATTGCAATGCTTTGGTGTATTAGATTATTAGAAGTGTAATGAATATATTTGGAGTTGAATCGGATGTTTTGATTAAATCAATGGTGTATAGTTCGAATTAGGTCGAATACAAATTCCTTTCGATCATAATTGAACCTACGTAAAACACCGTCTTTAAGTGACTATCCGAACATTTCTCATTCAACTTCATGCATTCATATAGAGTCTGAAATAGTTTTATAACAATTTGACACCAATGTATTGAATTACGTATCGTGTATTATGGATAGGTGCTGAACCCCCCGATAAGGGCAAAGATATCGTGCCGGAGGATCGAGAATAAGAGTACTCTTACCACTCCAAATTCCCATTATAGTGAGTAATCAGATGTTCATCTTAATTATCTAAAGTGGTTTATACTTGTTTTAAGATTTTAAAGAATAAGGCACTTAATTTGTAAATTATTATGTTTTACATTTTAAATGTTGGTTAAATGAATGAGATTTATAAATTATTCTGAAACTAAATGTTGATTTTCAAATAAAGTAAGTGGAGGCTATACATTCGTATTATATATATATATATATACATGATTTGAATTGATGGCTTATGAAATTGTGGTAGCATGAATGGCTGAAATTGTGGTTTTGTGAATTATATAAATTGTTTTGTCTTACATTGACAGGTTTGATAGTACTATATTAGCCATGTTATGTTGCCGAAATTTTATTGATTTGGTGGCTTATGTATTTAGCTTACTGCAGTGGGTGGGTTTTTGTGGACCAGCCTATTAGAGGGGCACGGTAAACCCCATTATATTTACCTTAGTACTAGAGGCGCGAAGGGTATCTCCTAAGGTAAAGTTTAGAGTTCACTTCATGCCAAACCACCACGTGAAAGTGAAACTCAACCAATGCCAAGGACCGACTATGTTTTTAAACGTGAAAACATGTTTTATGTGCATATGTCTTTTTAGCTGCCTTTGAGGACTTGGTTGGATGCCCGGCGCAAGGCATCATCGAGTACTAATTTTTGGCACGAGCCAAGTTTTTAAGAAAGTCATAAGCCTTGTTGATTTTCTTGATGAAATGTGATCGCTTTTACATGGATTGAAATGGGTTTTGATGCTATGAATTATATATATATTAATGGGATGATTTAACTGTCTCCATTTACTCGACTTTAGATGCTACAGACGAACTCTACTTACTCACTAAGTTCATAAAAACTCACATCTTCTTTGTTTTAACCATTTCAGGCTCAGGATAGTTTGTAGATAGCTGATTTCATCAAGGATCTACTTTTGGATTTACATCCTTAGAAATCGAAGGTATACCTTCTTGTACATATTTGTTTATTTTTGGGGCCCACATGTCATTGTAGAATATTTTGTATACTTGGCTGCGTGTGCCACTGTATGTATGAATTTATTTTTTTTTTACGTTACAAAAATTATTTACGCAGAGTTCTATAAATATTGTTTTATAAAAAAATGGAATATTTTATTTAATATTTTTATTTAATTTGAATAGCTATAATTTCACTTTAAATTGATGAATTAAACAACGAAACTTATTTTTAGACATGAAATGGATGATTATTACTCGTATATCATATTTTTACCAGGGTTCGAAAATTTTGGATAAAATAAGCAAAATACCCCTGTGTAGTAGAAATTACTTTTTGATTGTTTTTAATTTGAAATTAGTCTATATTTCTTTAAAACATGGTATTTAATAACTGTTGCTCATAGGGGAGAAGTAAAATTGATGCAAAACCCTTGCGAGGTTTCGATTGGCATTTCGAGTAATGAATGTCAATCAAGACATCGCGGCGGTTGTCATGGGCTCGATGGGAATTCTGGGTCGTGACAACTCCAGACCATTCTACTTGAAATGTATCGATACATTTATTCGAAATTATGGCAGATGTATCAATAGATAGCCAAATGTATCAATACATCACTGAAGAAAGGCAAAATAAAAAGAGTTTCAGGCCATTTCACCCACATTTTCTCTCTCAACTCTTTCTCTCCCTTTCTATCTCTAAGACCCTAAAAACGTAACCTCCCAAACAAAATCTTGGAGCTATTTGGAGCTAATCCAAGCTTAGGGAATCAATCTGGAGGTAAGATTACATGTTTTTACTAATTGATTTTTTATTTAATTATTTAACAACCTCTGATCTAAATATTTTTAGATTTCGTTAAACTCTACTCCTTTGAGTTTACTAGAGATTTAGAGCCTAGATTTGGGCAACCAAACTTCTAAGGTAAGGTTTTAGGTCATTTGTTGGAAGAATGAGCATGTATATTGAATTTTGATTTGTTTGAAAAGTTGGGATATTTTTAAAAGGTAGGAAATAAATATTCTTATGATATTTTGATGTATTAAGGGAAATTTGAAGCCACTTAACACATTGGTAAGGTATAGGATAGTTAGAGGCTATGGATTTAAGCTTAACTATGGGAGCGCCTTCGATTCTCTAGGTGAGCAGAATTTAATTAAATGCATGTGATGCATCTCGTATAATGTATGTGCTGCCATGGTATCTAAATGCTATGTGTATGCCTAGATGAGAATGCATAGGCTAGAGAATTGATATGTAGATATATATATATGTGTGTATATATATATGTTTGCCTAGAGGTGTGTGCCTAGGCTAGACAATAAATTTGATTGTGTGCCTAGATGAGGATGCCTTGGCTAATTAGTTAAATGAGATAGGAAATTTGTATTTGTGTTATTTGTGGTGAGCCACAAGGTGGCATTGTGTTGGTACCCATGGTATATAGGACCTAGAGCAAAAGGCCTACACATGGTGTGATATGAATTATGGATTAACGACTGTGCTAAATGATGATCAATAAGCTGCCAAGTAGGTTTATGGCCCGATATGTATTTGGGATAATGGCATAGCGATTGAGTGATATTAAATATGTAAGATCGAAAGGCCATGATTACTTTCGGACATGATATATGCATGAATGCCCACATATTTGTGGTTGATTTGAGGATATGCATAAGGTTGTTAAGCCATGAATGATAAGATTGAATATGATGAATACCCATGTGGGGTTAAGGGCACAAGAGTCTATAGATTAATTATGTTTTATTTGATGATGCCTTAGAGATTTAAAGGCACTTAGAACTACACTGAGCTTAAAGATGACTGAAGCTCATTGAATTTGAAATATGATTTGAGATGGACATATTGAATATCAAAGGCATGATGGGCTAATTTATGGATATGTGTTTCGACCAGGGGATGAATTCTGGACGTCGATTTGATTTGACGTTGAGTGAAATCCCACACCCTGTGACTATATGTGTGCCTGTAGGGACGGTGTTGTTAGTTGTGCCTGTGATTCTTGCCAATAATGCTTTTGATGCCACCCATCTGAGGATACTTTGGGTGATGCTGACTGTCGGGAGATTACTCTGGTCGATTACTTTAGTTCTCTATCTGTTGCTTTGACGTGTGTGTGATTTGTTCTCCATCAACTACTTCAATGTTGTGTGCGATTTGATTCTTCACCCAGCGACTTTACCCTACGGGTGATTTGCTTCTCCGTCAGTTGGCCACCATGTACGATTTGACCATGTCCAGGGTGAGGTCTGTCAAGCTCGACCTTATAAAATACTTGCCATATCATTCATATGATTGACAATATGCTTGCATATTTGGAAAGCCCTGAAAGAAAAATCGTTAAAAGACGACAATGTACCAAATGGTACAATTAAGTTAATTTAAGCCTCAAACTAGATCAAATAGAAAATTTAAAATGAAATTAAGAATATTAAAGTCCCAAAATGGTTTAATATGATGATTTGGAGTTTGAAGATCAATTTGGAGTTAAATCGGAATTTTCACTGTCCAAGGGCAAAATTATCATTTGCCACCTAAGGACATAATGGGAATTTTTAGAAAAGATTTTTTTTGGCTTCATTTGAATTATTGGAGTATGATTTGAGGTTTAGAAGTGAAAAAGTTTAATTCTAGTGATTTCTAGAGTGTAGGGGCAAAATTGTAATTTTGCCACCCGTGGACAAAATTTGAGATTTTGACACAATTTAGATCAAATTTGACAAATTGGAGAATGGTATGAGTATAAGGGATGAAAAATATGTCTATGGGAAATTTTTCAGTTTTTGGGCAAAAATGTAATTTTTGACTTTTACGGAGGTAAAAGTGTAATTTAAAAAAATTACTCCACCAAGACTTTGGATAAGTCTGAGAATTTTATCTAAGCTATTGTGAGAATTTTATGTGGGACAAGTGTATGGTGAAAATTTGGAAACAAATAGATGGCTAGAATTTAAGGAATTAATAAAACAAAAAAAATGAATAAAATAATATTATATTATTTTAGCCTTTAAAAGGGTCAAAATTTTCAAAATTCTCATCTTCTTCAAGCCGTCCAAATCAGGAGAGAAAAGAGGGAAAAGAAATAAGAACCCTCGCTGAAAAATTTGGGAAAAGTCAAGAGAAATCAAGAAATCAAGCATTAAAAAGGTAAATTTCATTGATTTTCCTTGTGATTTTCACTACCCATGCATTTTTTTCTCATTTCCATGCAAAATTAGAAAGTGGGTATGGACACCCATGCTGGCCAAACCTCCATGGATGAGTTTTGAGCTTGAGTTTTGGTTGATTTTAATTGAATTAAGTGATTTTAGTTAGGTTATATTGAAATATAGCAAAAATAAGCTAGAGAAATAATTTTCTCCCATTGAAATCCATTATGCCGAATTTTCTAGGTGAATATTGGCTGCTGATCTTGATGTTTATTTGAGGAATTATGATGAATAATGTTGAATTATGATCCTAGAAAAATAATGGGAATTTTTGGAGCAAAAATATGAATTTTTACCTACTAGGGGTATTTTCGTAATTTGTTGTCGAGACTGATAATTTGCACCACACTGAGGAACATTAAGTCAATTTGGGTGCAATTGAGGTATAGAAACTGAAAAAAATTAATTTGGAGTTTAAACGGACGCGTATATCGATTTATCGAGTAAAAGACCGAAATAGGTTAACACCGCGTTTAGGCAAAATTTAGACATTTTTGCATTCCATATCATGCATTAGTAGTCTAAATTAGTTTAATTTCAATTTAGTACCAATGTGGTGAATTTCTCGATTTTGTACTGTGTCAAGGTGGTGAGTCCTCCGATAAAGGCAAGGGAATTGCACCCGACGACCAGTAGTCTGAGTATTTCGAAAATCCCCACTCTAGACACTGTGAGTAACCTTACCATCATTTTAATTATCTAAAGTATGTTTTCATTCGGTTTTGGTGTATTTAATGAAAATGAGTTCAAATGGTAAATTTTTATGTTTTGTAAACAAAATGAGTTTAAATGAAAATATTTTATAAATTGTCTTAAAACGAAATAACAATTTTGAAAATAGAGTAATTGGAGACCACTAATATGTTGTAAATTTAAAATTGAATTAATGGCTTATGTTATTGTATTGGCATGACTCGCTGAGCTGTGTTTTTTATGAATTGTATGAATTGCTTTGTTTTACCCTTGCAGGTTGGGTAATAATATATTAGCCCTGTCATGCTGTCAAAATTTTATTGTGTGGTGGGTTTGACCTGCTGCAGTGGGCTGGGTTCTGTGGACTAGCCTATTAGAGGGGCACGAAATCTTGTTATATTTTTACCTCGGTTGGAGAGGCAAGTAGAGTAACTCCCGAGGTATAACTTTTAGAGTTCACTTCACACTAAACCACCACGTGAAGGGGAACTCGGCCAATGCCAAGGAACGGCTATGTTTTCAAAATAAAAACATGAGTTTATAATAGCCTTGGCGGACTCAGTTGGGATAGCCCTCGACCAAGGTATCCTAGTTAACTGAGTATGATAATAATTTTTGGCATGAGCCAAGCTTTTTAAGAAATTCATAAGCCATACTGATTACTTGCTTTAAGTAAATTGATTTCATTTGGTTGAAATAAGTTGAAAGATGATAAATTACAGATTGATGAAATGTTTTAATAGTCTCTTTTTACTCGATTTTAGATATTTTAAGTGATGTTTGTTTACTCACTGAGATTTTATAATCTCACCACCCTCATTTCCACCCATTTCAGGCTCAAAATAGATTGTAGATAACTGATATCGGCGAGGATTACAGTTGAACTTGCCACATTCAAAAACTGTAGGTTCATTTATTTTGATACTTTTGGTCATTCGTGGGCCCACATGTCATTGCAAATAAAATTCTATACTTTGCTTATCAGCATTACGGTATGTAGGAATTTATTTTGCTTTTACGCTATAAAAATTATTTATGCAGTATTCTTAAAATATTATTTTTGGTGAAAATTGAATATTTTATTTAATATTTTAATTTTATTCTAATAGTGATAATTCTATTTTAAACGAATGTTTTAGACGTTTAAAATTATTTTTGATTATGAAATATGTGTTTTCCCCTTACATACTATATTTTTAATTGATTTTGAGATTTTTGGGATAAATGACCAAAATATCCCTGTGAGACGAAAATTATTATTTTATTTGTTTAAGTTGGAAACAATTTAAAATCTTTTAGAATGTGGAATTTGACAACTGTTACCCACAAGGGAAATGAAAAGCTGATATTAAAGCCTTGCGGGGTTTTGGTTGACATTCCGGGTAATGAATGTCGATCGAGACGTCGCGACGGTTGCCACAGGCTCGATGGGAGTTCCGAATCATGACAATTAAGTGGTATCAGAGCAAAAGGAAAGATAACCCTACTTTTGGGAACTCTCGCATGTGATCTATGGCGAAGTATGACTCTCCGCCCAAGAGCTTTGAAGATGAGGGAAGGGACTGCTCTCGGTGCGTCTCGGAGTGAAGTGCACCTCTTACCGAGTGCTTTGATAGGTACCATTTAATGCCATTATACCCTAAGGGATTGAGTCGAATTAAGTTGGTATCAGAACCTTTGGTTTTAAAGATTAGAGTTTTTGGGCTTAAAGTTATTTTAAAGCTATTTTTAAAAGTTACTGTGTTAGTGTGGCCCCGAGTTAAGTTAGGTTAGGTTGAATAAAATACATGCATAAGCATATAGAGCCTGAGGTTACCTAAACTCACTTTGTTCCCTCTTATAGATTATTATGTCTCCTCGACGCGAACACCCACATCTCACTAGATCAGTTGGGAGGGGAAGAGGTCATTTTCAACGTCGTCAGTTAGGTGCAATAGAGGAGGAATCGACTGCATCCACCATTCGGGCAGCACTTGCTGCTGAACAGACTGAGACTCCTCCACATCTTCCACCTCTTCCGCCACTTACTAGTATTCCTTCCATGCCTCTTGAGGCAGTTCAGGCATTGGCAGCCTTTTTTACTACTATTCTTGGCCAGGCTTAGGCTGGTCAAGCTCTTCATACAGTTCCTTTAGCTGCTCCTTCAGTACCACCACCCCCACCTCCTGTCCCACCACTAGTGCTGGATGTTTTTGATTCTAAGAAGCTTAAAAAGGCTAGGCAACATAGTTGTGTTCCTTTTATGGGTGAGTCGGATGCAACCATGGCTAAAGAGGTGGTGCGAATGGCTTTGAGAGCTGAGAAGTTTACGAATGAAAATAGGAGTCTACGAGCTGAGTTAGCAAAAAGGAGAAATCTGAGTGTATCTTCTAGTCAGCCACCAAAAAGGGGCAAAGACTCCTCTGTTTCAGAAAGTTCACGTAGATGCATAAATTGTGGGAATTATCATGTTGGGCTGTGCAGAGGGCCTGCACGATGTTTTCGTTGTGATCAACCAAGTCACATTAGGAGAGATTGCCCATAGTTAGGACAGGCTACGGTAGCTGCTCCATCTCCATCAGCTCATACGAATATGTAGAGAACAGATTCCTCTAGATTGCAACCGAGACAGGGATGATTTTGACATACCACCAAGGGTAGATTAAATATGTTGAAATTAGTGCTCTAATAAAGTACATATGATGGAAAGCTAGTTTGTAAGTTGTAGTTTTCATGATCATGAAATATATAAAGATTATCAATATATGGGCCATACATTTGGAGTTGTAATTTACAAGTTTGAAGTATTTAAGATATAATTAAATGGAATTAGCATTAGTTAAGGTACCTAAATCTTTTAATTAATTTCTATAGATTATGC